>NC_087371.1:3826747-4140432 GCF_031761385.1 Necator americanus
ACAAATGGAAGAGTATTAATCTCTGAGTAGTGAAAGAATGCATTTAAAAGGAGACAAGATTAGTTACATTATGTTTCAAACTATTGAACGTACCCTTGAAATTTGATGAACGGTTCCGATGTAGAACGGCGCTCCAACATCTCTTGAGCTTCTTTTTGTAGGGAGTCCGTGAGTTTCTGAAGTGTTGTATGTCACTAGTCAAGGCAACTATTTCGTGTAAATAAGATCCAAAAGAGACAGATTCAGAAATGAGTAAAGACACTATAGCAATCGTTTCTAACATTGCTGCCAAATGCTTGTATCACACTGCAAACAGCAAAGCAAAATAATTCGCTACTACTTACAAGACCATACATTTCTCCTCCTGGGCCCAAATACTGTGTTTGGTATTTTCGACCTAGAGCTGCCCTGAAACGCAGTTCCCTCCAGAAGATATTCAACTGATGTAAGTGTTGTTCCGGATTCGATATTTTGCATGTTCGCTGACTCGCTAAAGTAATCGGAATTAATAAGTATATGATAACAAAAGTCGGCTCCTCGAAGCAGAATTTTTCATATCCTCTGCTTACCAGAATTTTGACCAGCGGTCAGAAGAAACAAACAGGTCACCTAGAAAAAGGATTAGTATGAAAATTAACATAAAAGGAAACTCTAAGGCTCAAATTATCGATAATGTAACTAACGGAGACGATTAACGGCGCTTTCATTTCGACGGTGAGGAACGATCAAGCGAGGTCGCTTAAATATTGATCGTCCTCGTTGCAAACCGATCCGGGATTTGTAAAATTTTTCTCCCTTTAACCGATCATAAATCAGTAATTCGGACTGTATACAGTATAATATCTGTAATTATCGTAGGATTGAGAACACAGCGACCCAAATTTTCATAAGTTTACTAAAAACATAAAGTATTAGCACGTTCCGAATGGTACCACAGCTGTATCCGAAATGTTTTCAATGAACTACAGGATGGTTTACATGAGGTGTGACGCAAAAAGCTACCCATAACTTTGCACCAGTACACATCCCTCGATGGTGTTTGTGACTGCTGGCGATAGTGTCGAAACGAAACCTTAAAGACGATGGCTGAAGCTGCTCTTCTGAAATTAACATCGCGGCCGAAGTCGAGGAAGAGCACGCGTCTTTATGTAACTTCCTTTTGCTAGAATACATAAGATTGAAAAGCGGCTGGAGTAAATAAGCACATCTACCACATGCTCACTCGTAGCAATCAATACCCAAAAGTTCTGGTCTGTTCGAATTCTTTCTCAAAACTTTTTTTCCACCTCCTTCACCTTTTTTTCACCTTTTTCTCTTCCTTCTCATTATCAGGAAAAAATGATCGATCACGAAGAGTCATACGGATTATTTTGGCGCCTTAGCTGGCTATAAATAACAGGCTCTATATGAATTCCACATTCTGCCCACTCCTCCTTGCTGAAGAGCCTCGGGATAGAATAACCCTTGTCATTCCTAATTATTCTCTGCTTCCCAATCTATAATTACTCCTTCCGTCTAAGGGTAGAGGCGAAACGGAAGAATTGCTATATATTTTAAGCTACTTTTCCTGATATTCTATTCTGTAATCTAATTTCTATTATTCTACTTTACTAGAATTCTATTATTCTACTGTACTAAAATACTATCATATGCTTCACCGTAATCACTTTGCTATCGCCACGGCAGCGGTAGGTGGTCTCAATGCTGACCTTTAATATTGAGCGATCATGCGGTCACAGCGGAATCCCTTTCCAACTTTGGTATCCGCTCTTTATACAGAAAAATCGAAAAAAAAAACCAAAAAATCTCAAAGTTCTTCGTTACCCTGAGGAGTGTGCTTCGTGCACCGGCAGATTTCCTGTCCACAAAACATAGGACTACAATTATTTTTACCAATGTTTTTTTTTATTCTGATGAAAAGTCCTCTTTCGATGTGGGCTCTCCCATGCACACAAAGATACAGCAACAGCTCAGATGTTAAAAAATGTCTGGAATGTACCTTGGGAAAAGATCTTCTTTTTTTCTTAGTTTTACGCTATCTGCTTAACTTTTTTTTGTTGTCCTTCAAGTAAGCAAGAGGGTCGAGAATTAATTATGAAGGAGACAGAAGGAGCAGAAATTGAAAGGAACTGCATACTTCTGTGCACGACGTGAAAAAGAACGAAATCCAAAAAAATGCGAAAAAGCATGATATTAGAACTAGGAATGTCTTCCTGGTACGCAGTGTACAACTCAACAGTCGATGAATCTTGATGTTTTTAAATTCAGGTTCACTAGAGTTAAAAATAATAAAAATAACTGAAATCAGAGTCGTTTCGTTTTTCGTACTACTTTAACTTTATTATAACAGTAGACGTTACTTGTTAAAGTGTACAATTTGCTTGAACAGTTCGAGCGCCGCGAACATGGGACAAAAATAGGTGTCGCGAATTCCACGCGACTCTTTTCACAACATCCAAAGGGCGCGTGCAGCGGACGCGACAAAGGTCCCGCAGTTCTCCTCCGTTTCGTGCGCTTCTCGCTCCGCCCACTTTTCCCGCTATAAAAGGAGCCGTTCCGTATTTCGAAATCATTCATTCCATTAAGTCATCTGGCGAGCCATAACCGGAAGGAGCTCAAGGAACGGATGCGATCGATACGAACATCAGCGCAACTTTCGATCAATAACATTTGCCAAAGGGAGGAGGAGGAGCTGCAGCGAGAGAGAGGTATCTGGCGTCCCTTATGCTGTCCGGCGGAGTGGAACGCAGACTCCTGCGTCCAGGACTTCGCTCACATGTCCGGGGATTTGCACTTGCTGGGCCCCTAGTGAGTGGCTGGTTAGGCCCCGCCCCTTTAGTATTGTAGTTGTGTATATATGTGTAGAGTGGAATGAAGACTGAGTATGTACTCAGTGTGCTGGAGTGCAGTGGACTACACAGGAGCCACAAGGGAGTGACTAGGCAAACCGTACGTGCACGGCAAGTGTACGTACGTGTATTGCCAAGGGCTCAAAGAGCTCAGGCCGCAGGGCGGTGGCCAGCAGTACCGCACATGTGCCAGAGCCTAGTGTAAGGCCGGCATGAGGCCAGAGTAAGGGTAAAGTACAGAGAAGTACGGCGGTAGCCTTAGAGCCTCCCAAAGGACTGGCAAGTGCGGCAGCGAGTGAACCATCGAGGCCGGACGCAAGCCTGGTGGCTACCATGACCACATGCGGATATGCTCTAGCCCCGACTGTCCGCACACGTCGCATTCACCAGGGTGTTAGGGTCATGGTGCCAGTTCCTCACAGGACCCACACATCAATGAGTCTCCGGAACTGGACCTGGGAACCTAGCATCCGGGACAATAGGACCAAAGAATTTTTTCGACTCAACTTTTGAAGTTACAGCTTTAAAGTTGCATTTCTTCTGTGATTTGTGTTCCGATTATATTCGACTAAGCAATTTGTTGGTCTACAGTCCAAATAAAAAATATTCCCTATTTTGTTGAAATAAAGGATTTATTTAGTGTTATTTATTATTTATTAATCTTTTAATTTATCCTTTTATTTTCATTAAAATGAAGAATTAATTTTATTTTTCATTTTTTTGACTGACTGCAGAAAGGTGACGATACAAATTTGTAAACAATGGTAGGCTACTGCCACGAAGGATTTTGTAGTTTATTGAATTGTGTTAGATACGTGAGTGGTACAGGGTGGAACGAGCAGACGTGAATTGTTCCCTTGAATCTGTGCAAGTGTGTCACTCGTAGAAGTGTCCTCAATCCTATTATTATAGATACTTAATGCTGGCTACAACACAAAAATAACCAGACAAAGGAAAAAAAGAGACGGGACGGTTTGAAAACTTGCACGAAATAACGATTCTTTTCGTTTCCGTTAGCTGAATTGCTAGTAATTTCTTGACTCAGATACCCCAAATATATTGAATCTAACATACTTCTATTTCTAGATTGCTTATCTGACTCTTCTAAACTCTGGTTGAAATCATGGTAAGAAGCAGTAGTAAGAAATTGTCATTGAAAAGTGATTTTTCCTACGACAGGGAATGCGTTCGAATGCAAGACACCGAAAGGGAGCGATCTAGAGAAGCACCTAGACATCATTAATAAGTTTCATCTATAAATTCGTACTTATGCAGCGGAAGGTCGAGATTGGTTAAGAGTGCCACTGGGGAAAGGAGGACAGATGTATGCCCTCGTGAGTGTGCTCACTATTTCTTGGCGAGTAAAGGAAGACATATCCGATGTGGTGGAAAACAAGTACTGTAGATAGCATTGATTAACAGTTTAGAAAGGAATACATGACTCTCAGAGTTTCATGAAATAGTTTTGTATGCTATGTGATGTAGTGCATTTCAGATACGGAACGATACCCTGTACAGAATGGCTGAGAATGAGATTAAGACCCGTTATTTGGACCCGGAAAAGTACGGGTTGTACAGATTTGAAGAGTACGTTTCAGTTTTCTATCATTCATCAGGGGAAATCGTTCGCAAATTAATTCAGAATCATTCAGACTAGGGCAGGTGTAGCGCAGCGGGGGTTCTGCTGCCACCGGAAGGTCGGCGGTTCAAAACCACTGTAGAGAAAACTAATCTTTCTTGATGAAATAGTCACAGACTTGTCTGGTAGGATAAAAGCACTGAATTGATACTTTGGGCGGCCTCCGCAGGTTATTGCTGATGCTCCACACGGCTAATCCTCGAACGATTCCGAATTGAAGTTGTTGGACCCGCAGACGCTTCTCCATTGACATTGATCAATGCTGTACACTTTTTCCAGTGTACCTATTCAATCTATAATTTAGACTATATGGTTACAGGCATTACTCTGATAAGAACTCTCCTTTTCGCGGCCTATTCAAGCTCATGGAAAGATTGGAGGCAGTCAAGCAGCAAGTAATGCAATTTTTTCTATGTAGGAAAATGTTATTGAATGTCTACTGTTTCAGATGATATATCCAAAAACCACACAATATGGGTGTGCACTGAAAGTTTTCAGAGATCCGCATAATATTTGTAAGCAGTATGTGGTGTGTGTGTTCGACAAAACGGATGTGCCTCTTTTATGTGGCTCATGTATTTCAACAGACAAAAAATTTAAGGAGTTTTCTAGGGCTCCAAAGAATTATACGATGCAAGGCGAAGCGTACAGGAGGGATCAGGATTGCACTTATATAAAACCTGCAAAATGTAAACATTTCCTGTGCTATACTAAAATTTAAAAAAACCGTAGACTGCATTCCGTACGAGTTCGATAGAAGGTGCGTTATGCGCAATGGCCATAATGTTCTGTTGCTGGGAATTCGTGAATGGTAACCTAAAAAGGGACTCTATTCGTTTTTTTTGTTTTTGCCTTTATTTGATTTAGCTGTATTTGCAGTCTTTTGCCACTTTTTCTTCTCGAATAATTAAATCAGACCTGGTTCTAAAAAAACCTATATACTGCGTGGTCTCGGAAAACCTTTTATTTTTTAAATTTCAGTGACGATAAAAATAATATGTGGTAGCAGTCGCAGCCGAAAAAAAAGGCCATCGTCTCTTATAGCTGATTTTTCCCAGAACGCGATTGTCGACAACGTATCATTAATCTGATATGACTTGTGTCGCTTTATTTAAGAAGGTGGCTCTGCTCATAATTTCCTGCTGCTCTCCCTCTGTTACCGTATCCGCAGAAAGCTGCAAATTTATCCTTTTGCAAATGCTGCCAAACAACTGCCCTGTTCAAAGGGCGGGCTGAAAAATTGTGAAAACGCCTCTCTGCTGCGCAACGTAAGCCAGTACATCTTGTTCCGGGCGTACAGTTAGCTGAATTACATCATATAAATTGTTGTACCTTATGCAGTTTCGACGGCTCGATCGACGAGTTGTGGAGTTGTAAGCAAAATCCTCAATCCTAATAAATTCTAGTTTCTTAGGGATTTTAATGTCGACCTGAACGGTTTAGGTCCAAATCGACGGTTGTCCTTTTTCGATCGAAAGTGATTACAGATCTGCTAATGCCAAGGTATAGTCGTTGTTCAATATTATCAAAAACTCATCTTTTTTCATATGCCTTTTAGGCATTTATTGCGTACGTTCTTCCAATTCCGGGGCAAAAAAAATGCGATAAAGGCTCGCTGTCACCTAAGTCAAGCCAAATTTACGAAGTTTATAATGAGGAATCATTATTTTATTAGCTTCACGTGAAAGGTGATTTGAATAGACGTCAAATTCGAAATTCCAAGGTCTAAAATCTGAAATATCATAGATTTTTTCTCGATTTCTAATAAAAAACTATATCACAAAGATCTGCGCGCAGTACACTAATTGAATGATGAACAACATCTCTCCTTGCTTGAAATCTGCATGCAATCAAAGCGATCCTCTCAGGATTTTTTTTCGAGTTTGAAATCTCTAGTGTACCTTCAATAGGAAAGCTGTTAATTTGCTTTGTCCATTCGAGGATCACACATTTTTATCACAGACGTGGACATTTTTCACTTTTCTCTTGTGAGACTATATCCATCTGTGAAATTTGTAAATGCAGCAGAATGGTGCTCACCAAATAATCTTGAAGTAAAGCAGCAACAGATCTCTTTGAAATCTACATAATCAATAATCTTCCTGCATATGCCGGTACAACTTCAAGAATGTGCCGTTCTAGGGTTTCTGATGAAAGGAGTGCAGTTCGAACGACCATACATAGTGGAATTTTTTCATTCACGAATTTCCCGGTTACAAACACCCTTCGAGACCTTAGCGAAGGGAAACCAAATCAGACACATCGTGGGTAATATGCGGTGAAGAGCCAAGTATTGAAATGAAAGCTTTTTATAACCTAAATAAGATTAGTTAAGAGTAAAAGATTAGGAACCTTCTAGAACTCCGTATCTCCCCTTTACTGAGACAAAGTGAGAAGAAAAAGTCTATAGGGAAAGAATAATTCACTCCCGAGGCTCATCAGTAATGAGGAGTGAATAAAAATAAGGAATCATTGTCTAGCCAGACATTTATAGCACTCTAGTGTGAGGAGAGATCAGAGAATTTGAATGTGGTACACAGAAGTGAAGTGGAGATCACAAAGACATACTATCTAGTTATCTTAGAAAGATTTTTAAAATTCTTTATCTTATGTAGTTCAAGATATTTAAAAACGATACCCTTATCGCTAATTAAACATTACTTATTGAAAATAGCGGAAATAATGGAACCATCATCATATTTTAATGTATTTGAAAGCTTGAGCATAATGTTTAATCTGTCTATAAAATCAGAATAGAATTAGCAAATTCTTTATAATAATGGGAGACCTTAAAGCTAGCATACCACGAATCTGAGGTGGTGCGGATTGCAGGTGGAGTATCCGTATAACGGGGTCGTAGATTATTAAGACGGGGGTAACTCCGCTCATCTCTCCCTCCATCACTGCAAACAGCCGCCTCCAGAATGCTGTTTTGTACAACGCCATCTACTGCAACGCTCCACCATTTGCGCCGCCTCCGTCCTGCAATTTGTCGAAAATCACTTCGGACTGCCCCGATAGGCAGTAAGGAACGCTACGCGTGCAAGAGTGACGCGCTGCAAAAGAAGGCTCCGTAGAAAACAGCATTCATGGGCCGGCTGCTTGCGGTGATTCAGGGAGAGATGAGCGGAACCACCCCGGTCTCCATAATCTACGACCCTGTATACGGATACTCCACCTGAAATCCGTACCACCCCGGATTCGTGGTACGCTGCCTTCAACACTATACGACAACCATTAAGTGCCGTCTTTGGCTGTATTATCTAAAACACTAACATAAAGTTTAGTATTTCTATTGTTCAGAAGAGGATTGAAGTAATCTGTAGCCTAGCTGCCACGCCATATTTTAACAGTTTGTCCGAACCGTTCACAGAAGTGTATTTACCAGTCAAGAGAGAAAGTGCAAAGCATTCGTTGGAGACTAGAAGAAGAGATGTTGTTGTAAAAATTTGCTGTACAAAAAAATTTGGGTTTTTAGTTATACTCTTGACAATTCACAACAAAAAATTATTGGAATCACTAGGAATTTAAGAAATGTTGAAAATTAACTATATTTACTTCTGGTAGATGATCAAAATGTGCTGTAGTAGGTTGAGGACAAGTTCTTCTAGAGCGGTAAACTCGTATGGCGGTAGTGGATTTTCTTAAAGATAAATTATAAATTTGAGTAAATTACTTTCTATTACTTGTTCCAGTGATTTGATAATTTCGCAAAATTTTCCTCCTTCTTACGCTGATCCGCACTTGGCACCGATTTTTACAGTAAAAAGTGTCGTTGCTATAGTTTATAAGTTGAAGAGACAGAGTTGTGTGACCTGCGTGACTCGTTACACGCCTCGGGGACAATAAATAATCTAGTGACAGCAAAATTCCTCTCATAATCAAAATCCAATAATTTCATTCTCCTTGGATATACACCGCATACAAACACATGCTCACAAAAATATTTCACGTGCTTTTTTTCATCTGGGAGCTAAACAAAAGAAGACAATTTATCATACACAGTCATTTCATTGTGAATATGGAATAAAATCTTAAGAAAACAGAAGGTGACTTATCAAACTCCTAAGCAGATCTGTGCAAATATGCTAAACTAGCCACGCATTGAGGAGCAAAGTTGATGTTGAGATTCTCCCCTTCTGAATTTTCAGATTCGTCGAGAATCCGAGAATTCCGTGAATTTAATACCACAAAAGCAACAAGTACCATAATAAATGCCGAAGATTGCGTAGTCAACACAGTCAACGACAAGGAAATTTAAAACAGACTCTCTGCGAGCAAGCTGAGGTTACTACAGAAAGGAGGATTTACTGGATTTACAAGATTTCTCGCTCACTGGATGTCCTCTATCAAAATTTTACTGGTACAAAATCTGAGCAAGTTGCTTGCCGCTACTTCTCTTCTCAATCTCCCAGTTCTGATCGTCCGAATTCCGAAACGACTGGAACATTTACTGCCTTTCTGTAGTTCCCGTCACAGCAGTGGAATTAGATCCTGCTGTTTTACTTTTCGCCTTTATTTTTACATTATCGCGACTTCTGAGCTAAATAATTAAAGCTAGCTAATTCTGGTTACAAAAAGGATAAAGGATAAAGTGTCTGGCGGTAATCGATCCGCTTGGGATGCGCCCCCACACTCAATTCAATTCAGAATCGTTTACGGATTTACGAACGTGTAACTGGACTATATAATGACTTGCGGAGGCCAGCCGATGTGTCAAGTCAGTGTTTTTATCCTCCCGCGCACTAGAGCGGATTCGAACCTCCGATCGATCACGCAGGAAGCGGAACCTCTAGCCGCTGCACTATACCCGATCAATTTTCGCATACTGATACAATAAGATGACAGAAGGTAGGTAGCGAGTTATCAATCAAAACAACCCTGGATCGCCTTCACATTCCCTTTCTTCACGTCGCGTGAGCTCTCATTTGCTCTCCTCAGTGGCTCAGATCCAACTCATTGACGAATATTGAATGCAATTATAGTTATCGGTTTGCTACAACGCGTCCGTAACTAGCGCACCTCCTTCGCGCATACATATTTCACATATTTTGGTGACATTCCTTCGAACAGAGGAAAAGCTCACGACAGAATCCTATTTCTTACTGTCACTGATACAATCTCTTCCAACCAAGTGGAGTATGGATCCGATGAAGAGGATTTTCTTTAAAGACGTCTTATTCACTCAGGATTTCATGTTAAAACAGCACATACCATTTGTGGAAAAAAAGACAACCTACATTACTATACTCTTACTCTTATGATTATTATTTATTTACTGTGACGAATATAACCATGAATCAGGGTAATGGGAATGGTTGTCTTAAACCTGTGGATTCTACTCGACGTAACACAAGAAATGTCGACATGTCGCTGGTTTCTTATAAGTACAACCTTCGTTATTCTGACATTTTGGTTCTTTTTTAATATCTTCTACTTTGAAATCACTTGGAGCCCTGAAAGAAGCCAATAAAGTCGAAATAAATATAGCTAGTAATAATATAATAATGTAATAATAAACATAGGTCATATAGCACAGATACTTACTTTTCATCAAATAGGCAGACACCTTTCACGTAACATTTAGATCCTTTTTTGAAGCCCTTAACCCAGCAGCCATAACGTGTTGCGTTTGGATATATCATCTGGAATAGATAAGGAAAATTTTGTCTTTCCGCTACCTACAAGTAATATAACAAGATGAAAGATGACTGCATAACCTGGTCCAAAACTGTCGTGTTCGTCATGAGTTTTACCAACTCGTATACAGAAGTGAATGTAGGGTGTCTACGGTCGCGTTCACTAAACAGAATTCAATTTGAATGTTGACGGGTGTTCCTCTATGACACAGGGAGGAGAAAATTTGAAGATAAAAGAAAAGAGGAAACAAAAATTGTAATGCGATTATACGCTCTTCTTGGATGTATTGTTTCTGAACAACAGAGAAGGAATTTAATATCTTGTTAATTGGGAAAATGACATCATACCAAAGGGAAAACGAAGGAGAAGCTACTATTTTGCATGTAAAAGATACAGTATAGCCCAAGAAAACTAGAAAAACAGTTCCGGATTCCGGTTCCGTTCAGCTCAAACTGGCTAATCTCCATGGACTCACAGCGTTCTATGTCTGTGTGTTGTCCCCTACACAAAAAAAAACCGCAGAACCGTCGTTCTCTAAGTATTTGGTCGTTACATAGTCATCGCGCCGTTCTCAAACTCGAACCCCCACCGTTGATGGCGCCGTGTTGCCACGCATCCACTTACTTCTGTGCGTTTAGACTCAGCTGCTCTCTTATCATTTTGGATATTTTATAAGCCTGGTTCAGGCGCATTGATCTGCTCTTTGTATATGGAATATACATAAAACTACAGAAGTGCGTCTTCATCAACAGAAATTTTCCGTCTTCTACAAATAAGTAAATGGATTCTACCAAAAAAAAATCGTTGCACAGGTATAGCATACGTTAAAAAAATGGTCGAGAGGAAACATAAACGAAAAAAAATCATTCTCAAAGAAGTCAAAAGAAACGTCGGTGGTGAATGTCTTTAAGTGAAGAAATAACTAGTTATTTTATGTTTAAGATCTAATATTATATGGAACGTACCGTTCAAATGTGATTAATGGCTCTGAAGAGGTAGTGGAATTACCCATCAGCTCATCACGAGCTTTTTCTTGTAAGGATGTCGTGCGGATCTGAAGTGTTGTATGTTACTAGTCAAAGGTAACTATTCCGTATAAATATCCTGCAGAACACCTGAAAAAAGAGACCACAGCAATTATTCATCATATTGCTGTCAAATGCTTGCAAGAAGCTAAAGAAATAATCAACAACTACTCACAAGAGCATACATTCTCCACCTGGGCCCAAATTCACTCTTCTTTGGTACTTTTGACCTAGAGTCGCTTTGAAACGAAGTTCTTTCCAGAAGATAACTAGCCGATGCAAGTGTTCTTCCGGATTCGATATTTCGCATGCTTGCTGGTTTGCTTAAGTAGTCGCAAGTAATAAGTATATAATAGCGAGAGTCGGCTTCTCGAAGCAGAATTTTTTTTTCATATCTCCCGCTTACCAGAATTTCGATCAGCGGTCAGAAGAAGCACATAGATCACCTAGAAAAAGGATTAGTATGAAAATTGACATAAAAGGAAACTCTAAGGCTTAAGATTATTGATAATGTAACTAACGGAGACGATAAGCAGCGCTTTCATTTCGACGGTAGGAAGGACCAGTCGAGGTCGCTTAAATATTGATCGTCATTGTTGCAAAGCAATCCGGCTTTTTTAAAATTTTTCTCACTTCGAACGGCCTTCAACCGGTAATTCAGACTGCATAGAGTATGATATCTGTAATAATTCTAGGATTGAGGACACATCTACCCAAATTTTTATGATTTTACTAAAACATAAAGTATTAGCGCGTTCCGAATGGTGCCACAGCCGTATCCGAAACGTTTTCAATCAGCTATGGGATCTTCTGTATCTCAAAACTGGTTTCAGTGAAATCTAGTATTTCACAAGAATAATTTTTCATTTTGTTGAGTTACAACGGACAGCTTAGATGAACGTAATCACAATAGTCGAAGGAGGTACTCACCTTTGCTTCACATGAATTATCCACGAGTCATGTGAAGATCCAAACAGATTCGAACACTCTATAGCGTTCATGGACTTTGATTACTATCTTTTACTCATCAAAAACACGTGGAAATCTCCACATCCGTTGTAACATCGAAGAAGTCAATTCGTGCGCGAGCAGATTTCAACTAGCTGATTTCTGTTCTAAATCGCTATCGTCACAGTTCAAATGTCAAAAAAATCTCAAATGCGTCCTGTTCAGGAAATCATGTTTTTCCTTTAGTTTTGTGTAATCATTCTTGGTTTGGTTTTAACTTTCACTCCCAAAAATATCCCCAAAAATAACCTGAAGAGTAGATCAATAATTGCTAAAAAGAAGTTTTTTCTAGGAAATTGGTGTGAAAAGGCGTAAGATTGTCAGAAACTGTTGAATAGAAATTTTGAGGAAGTATACACATTTACGTGCAGAGCGAAAAATAAAACAAAATCTAAAAGAGAACAAAACAACCAAAAAATCAAAGTAAAACTAAGAATTAAGGATACCAGGATTTCTCCCTGGTACTCGCTGCATCATTCAGTAGTAAACGAGTTTCAGAGTTTCATATTCATGTTTAACACATTTGCAAAAATCCGTTCTCCGAACGATTTCAGCAATTAGACGAGCATGTCGCTACGTACTTGTTAAATTGGGCAATTTGTTTCGGATAAATGAACAGTTCGTGTTTTGTGGAAGCACGTAGGAAATAGAAACAATCAACTTTGTTCCGCTCAACGACTAAGTCTGTATCGAAGTAAAAGCGACGAGAGCACTATGTTTCGAAATCGTCTTTTATTTGTGCTTTGAGTCTCGACTATTTTCTTTTAAACAGATTGTTTTTCTCCTGTTGAAATAAAAACTATTCCCTTACCTCATCCAATGAGGGATTAGTCTTTAACCAATTAAAATAAAGAATTATTCTTGACTTCGAACAGCTACAGCAAGATGCAGATGCGAATTCGTTAACAATCGTCAAACGTCATCAAAACTCCGAAATAAAGTTATAAGTTACGATACTATCTTTCGAGTACGAGATCGCTGCGCGCGAACACTAGAGGCATTTGGCCTCCGAAAGTCATAAGATGAAGAGAAAGAATGTGTGCATTGCGTTAAGTTACTGCGCGATAATACTGCGGTACGGCGGAGCACCAATCCGACGCCGTGCGACCCGCCTCACCCTTTTTTTTCGAATTTTCAAACTCGTGACACACACAGAGAGAAAAACAGGAACACACACATACACGTGAGAGAATAAGCCCGTTACTATATAGCTTCTACTCTCGAAGACGCACCAAAATTTGGAAGAAATCGTTCTAAATATTCCTGTTTTCATCAAAAATTCGCTCCGTTTTAAAACGAATACCTCTGACTTTATTTACCCACTTCCTAGTTCTACCTCTGAAACTTGTATTTAAAGGTCGTGAAAACTCTAGAAATCCTAGATCTTCCTGCTTCATATCATTTTTCGAGTGTCGCAGCGTTAGTGGAATCTTCTTTCTTTGCATGTCACTGTTCCGAGAAGTTTAATGCTCTTTGACGCTGAAGACGGGCAATACGCAAAATATTTTCAACAGATAGCAATCTGCTCCTCTGCAATACTTTCAACAGTTTTCCTCAGGCCATCCGCAGCACCGCCCCCCACCTCCTACCGCCCCCGCGCCTGTAAAGCGCGGACGCGTCCTGCTATTTGCACGAGAATCGGTCAATGGTATAGTCTTTACAGTATCCGCAGAAATCTGCAAATTTATCCTTTTGCAAATGCTGCCAAGCTACTGCCCTGTTCGAAGGGCGATGCTGCAATATTGTAAAAACGGATCTCTGCTGCGCAACGTAAGAAAATACGTCTTGTTCCTACAGTACAGTTAGCTGAATTACACCATATAAATTGGTGTATCTAATGCAGTTTTGATGGCTCGATCGACGAGTTGTGCAGTTGAAAGCAAAATGCTCAATAAATTCTAGTTTCTTTGGGATTTTAATGTCGGCCTGAACGTTTTTAGGTCCAAATCGACAGTTGTCCGTTTTCAGTTGAGAGTGATTACAGATCTGCTAATATAGTCGTTGTTCAATATTATAAAAAACCCATCTTTTTTCAAATACCTTCTACGCATTTATTGCGTACGTTCTTCCAATTCCGGGGCAAAAAAAAATGTGATAAATGCTCGCTGTCACCCATGTCAAGCCAAATTTTCGAAGTTTATGATGAGGAATCATTATTTCATTAGATTCACATGAAAGTTGATTTGAATAAACGTTAAATTCGTTCCAGGGCTTAAAATGAGAAATGTCATAGATTTTTTCGATTTTTGTTATTAAAAAACAATAGCACAAAGATCTGCGCACTAAAAGCTACATAGTACAAGAAATAAAGGAGATCACGAAAGCATACTATCTAGTTATCTTAGAACAGTCCTTAAAATTCTTTATCTTATGTATTTCAAAATATTTAAAAATGATATACTTATTGCTATGTAAACACTTGAAAATAGCGTAAATAATGATCCATCATCATATTTTAAGAGCTAGATCATAATCGTTAATCTGCCTATAAAATAAGAATAGAATTAACAATTTCTTGGTAATAGTAGGTGACACTATACGACATCCATAAAATGCCGTCTTTCGCTGTATTATCTGAAACATTAACATAACGTTTAATATTTATATTGTTCAGAAGAAGAAGGACGTAATCTGTAGCCCACCTGCCATGTCATATTTTTCCAGTTTGTCCGAACCGTTCATAGAACTGTATTTATCAGTCAAGAGGAAAAGAGCAAAGCATTCGATGAAGACTAGAAAAAGAGATGTTGTTTGAAAACACTGCTGCAAAAAAATCCGGGTTTTCAATTATACCCTTGACGTTTCTAATAATTTGTTCGCCAAACCAAATTACTAGAAACACTGGGAATTCAAGAAATGTTGAAAATTAACTATACGTACTTCTGGTAGATGGTCAAAGTTTGCTGTGCTAGTTCGAGGACCAGTTGTTCTTGAGCAGTAAACTCGTATGGTGGTAGTGAATTTTTTTAAAGACAAATTATAAATTTGAGTAAATTACTTTCTACTACTTGTTCCAGTGATTTGATAATTTCGTAAATTTTTCCTCGTTCGTACGCTGATCCGCACTTGACACCGATTCTTACAGTAAACAGTGTTGTTGCTATAATTTATGAGTTCATGGGACAGAGTTATGTGAATCGCGTGAATCACTACACTTCCGACCAAAATCAATTACCCAGTGACAGCAAAATTCCTCTCATAATCGAAATCCAAAAAGTGCTTTTTCCCCGAATTCATTCACGTACAAATAAATACATGCTCACCAAGATATTTCACGTGCATTTTTTCTGTCGTGGAGGTGAACGAAGGCACACAATCGATTATGCATAGTAATTTAACTCAAATAAGTTCTCCAGAAAACAGAATGTAAAAGACAATATCCACCATTTAATCATTTATTGTGACGAATACTACTATAAATCAAGGTAAAGTAAATGGTTGTCTTAACACTGTCAGTTCTCCTTGATGTAGCACAAGGGATACTGACATGTCGCTGGTTTCACATAGTCACAATCTTCATCATGTCCAATTCTACATTTTGGCTTGTCTCTTATTTTTTCTATGTCAAAATCATCAGGAGCCCTGAAAAAAGCCAATCAAGTCGAAATACACGAACTATATAGTACAGATACATACTTTTTGTCAAACAGGCAGACACCTTCCACGTAACATTTAGATTCTTTTCTAACGCCTTTAACCCAGCAGCCATAGCGTGTTGCTTCTGGATATATCATCTAAAATAAAAAAGAGGAAATTTTATCCTTCCGGTACGACAAGTAATATGACGGAGAATAATTGCATAACCTGTTTCAAAACTGTCCCGTTGCTTCTAACAAGAGCTGCCAAAGCGTGCACAGAGGTGTATGTAGGATATTCACTCTCGAGCATACTAAACCGAATTGATTTTGCATGATAAAGGTTGTTCCTCGACGACATAGAGAGAAAAAAGACGAATGGGCACGAAATGATAGAAGACATTATAGCCCTGTTATTAGTCCCTCGGTTGTGCTAGGTGAAGAAAATAGTACTGTGACTATGAGCTGTTCTTATGGATGTGTTGTTTCTGAATGAATGGCAAGGAATTTAATGCGCAGAATTGTGTTAGTCATTAAAGGTCCAGATAACATTGGATTGTGCGTGCTATTAGTCTCTTTTTTCTCAAAAACATAAAAAATAATGCGGTTTGGTAAGATGATGACAACAGTAGGCCATTGAAGAAGTAAAGGAAAAATTTGCGATCACAAGTATTGCTCCCAGGGCCAACTTATAACCTCAAAAACTAAAAGACAAATACGCGCACCACAGCTGGCACAGAGCGGGTTTTCGTTGTTTTCAATGTAAATTAGCTCTTTATTTTTGAAGATAGGCAAATGTTCGAAAGAAAAAGTACTATCTTGCATGTAAAAGGCACAGTACAGCATGGGAAAACTTAAAAACAGTTCGGATAACATTTTATCGCTCAATCTGATTGATAGGTTGAAAGAGTGATCGCCATTTGGACCCTGATTTCAAAATTTTTTTTTTTAAATCTTAGCTCACGAATCTAAGAGGTTAGTTTGGAAAACGTTGGAGGCATTTTGGGTCCAAGCCAAAAATCCTAAAATGAACCGTAAGGGCGGATATCTCTTGATAACACGGGTATTCGCACCATACTTCAGATGGCTCTTTTGATTGGAATGAGACATTCGAATCTTTCGCTCTCGTGATCGATCAGTCAGCGGTCCATGCTGTCTCCGATCCAAGGTGAGCATTCACTACAGTCGCTAAGTTGGCTGGGTGGTTGAAAAAGTAGGCATGAAGTTTAACTGTTTAGTTATGGAGAGGTTGGGTCGTATAAATTGTGAATTGAATCGCCCATTTAAGGCCCCTGAAGAAGCCGATTTTGCTGAAACTATTCAAAGCCAATAAAATTATTTAACAACCTGGTGTACAGCTGATTAAAAATCAATATGTTTATGTGTGTTTACTACACAAAAAAGCAGAACCGTCGTTCTGTGAAAATTCGGTCATAATACTCTAATGGCTCCGTTCTCAAACCCGAAGCCGACCTCTGCCAGTGCCATATTGCTACGCATCCACTTATTTGTGCGCGGTTGGACTCAGCTGCTCTCTTACAACTCGGAAACATTTTAATAACATAGTATAGGCGGGTGATTCTGCTCTTTCTTGTATACGGAGCATACATAATCCCGCAAAAGTATACGTAGATCAACAAGAATTTTCAGTCTCCCTCAAGGGGGGGGCGGGTAAATCAATTTGGTCAAGGAGAGGATGCATAAACAAATGGAAGAATATTAATCTCAGAGCAGTAAAAGAATGCATTTAAGAGGAGACATGATTAGTTACATTATGTTTCAAACTATTGAACGTACCCTTGAAATTTGATGAACGGCTTCGATGTAGAAGGGCGCTTCAACATCTCTTGAGCTTCTTTTTGTAGGGAATCCGTGAGTTTCTGAAGTGTTGTATGTCACTAGTGAAGGCAACTATTTCGTGTAAACGAGATCCAAAAGAAACAGATCCAGAAATGAGTAAAGACACTATAGCAATCGTTTCTAACATTGCTGCCAAATGCTTGTATCAGACTGCAAGCAGCAAAACGAAATAATTCGCTACTACTTACAAGACCATACATTTCTCCTCCTGGGCCCAAATACTGTCTTTGGTATTTTCGACCTAGAGCTGCACTGAAACGCAGTTCCCTCCAGAAGATATCCAACTGATGTAAGTGTTGTTCCGGATTCGATATTTTGCATGTTCGCTGACTCGCTAAAGTAATCGGAATTAATAAGTATATGATAACAAGAGTCGGCTTCTCGAAGCAGAATTTTTCATATCCTCTGCTTACCAGAATTTTGACCAGCGGTCAGAAGAAACAAACAGGTCACCTAGAAAAAGGATTAGTATGAAAATTGACATAAAAGGAAACTCTAAGGCTCAAATTATCGATAATGTAACTAACGGAGACGATTAACGGCGCTTTCATTTCGACGGTGAGGAACGATCAAGCGAGGTCGCTTAAATATTAATCGTCCTCGTTGCAAACCGATCCGGGATTTGTAAAATTTTTCTCCCTTGAACCGATCATAAATTGGTAATTCAGACTGTATACAGTATGACATCTGTAATAATCGTAGGATTGAGAACACAGCGACCCAAGTTTTCATAAGTTTACTAAAAACATAAAGTATTAGCACGTTCCGAATGGCACCACAGCCGTATCCGAAATGTTTTCAATGAACTACAGGACGGTTTACATGAGGTGTGACGCAAAAAGCTACCCATAACTTTGCACCAATCAATAATCCATGTAAGAAATATTTTCTATTCATTTTCCACAAAATTTCGCGCATGTTCTCACACATCACATACTGAATGATCACCTTTAACTTCAATACAAGCACTCAATCTCTTCGGGGAATTTTTGCGGATCTGCGCCATCATTTCTCATGCCTCATTCCTTCTTCGAGGCTCTTTCCAGTGAATTCAATAACTTGTGCTTAAGAGAGCAGGCGTTTTGCTCTCTTAAGCACAAGAAACTGTAGAATCGACTAGACAGCAAAACCCAAAAGATTGAGATCGGAAGAGTTTGACGGCCAAACACCCTCGTCCAGAACTTTGGAAGATTGATCTCACACCACTCCAGTGTCTTCTTTGCGCCGTCAGCTGCGCCCAATCTTGTCGGAAGGCCCAGTTAATGTCACTACCTTTTTTTTGTCCCAAGAGATCCCTGCATCTCTGGATTTTCTATAGCCTGTCACAATTCATGTGGAACTTGTGCGACTATGAACAGGTTTTGCCAAAATCTAGTGTTTACACACAAGAATAAGTCTTTATTTCGTTGAGTTACAAAGAACTGCCTAGATGAACGCAATCACAACAAAAGTCAGGTTTATTCGGAAGTATTATCTCAATTGGTAATCACAATAAAGGAAGGATAGGAAGTCACTTCAATCCACGATATTCCATCAGCAGTGTCGCCAACGATGTCTATGTGATTGAAAGTACTCTGAATACCTCTTGATATTCATGTTTTTACTAATTCATGTAGAACCAAACAACTAAAAAGTTTGAATAAATTAAGTTAAATTCTGTGAAGTTTGATCATTTTCTTATTCAGCTCCACGATTTTTGGTTATTGTACTAACTCTAATTTTCTCGCGCACAACTTCAGAGATAAGTCCTTTTCTGGATGATTGCTAAATATTCAAAAAAAGGTGGAAGGCAACTGAAAATAGACACGTAGGGTACCTGCGACAAATAAGCGGGCTCTATACAAAAACTGCCGAGGATTTTGATCCATTAGGTCGTACGCGAACCACGTCCTAAGTACACAGTATTAACGGATGGAATTCTATCGCAAAGTGGTCTGCTAAACCCTCGGCTATCTGAATAGGCACAACGATTTAGGTTATCTTGAACCTGGTGTGGGAAGTGCTTCTCTGTGAGATTTGAATTTGTTCTGGATCAGGGATTTGAGAGGATGTGTTAGGAACTTCCCAGGTTTTGGCGAAGGCAACGACTTTGAAAATTGAACTTCGACTTTGCCTTGAACCTGGTAAGTTAGGATATGAAAATTTCCTAACTTCCCTGGTTCAAGGCAACGACTGAAATTTTCATCTGTTTAAGAGATACTCTCTCTTGCTTCACACGAATTATCCACGAGCCGTGTGAGGATCCAAGCAGGTTCGAACACTTCTTCTTTAGCGCTCATGAAATTTAATTATCTGATTTTGTGTCTGAAATTTAATTATCTGATTATCTATTACTTTTCAAAAACATGTATAAATCTCAACATCCTTTGTCACATCGAAGAGACTAATTCGTGCACGAGCAGATTTAAATTACCTGATTTCTGTTCTAAATCGTTACAACTTCAGTTCAAATGCGAAAAAAAAACGTCTCAAATGTGTCCTGTTCGGGAAACTACGTTTTTTCTTTAGTTTTGTGTAATCATTCGTTTGGTTTTAACTTTTGCTCAAGCAAATATCACTAAAAATAACCTAAGGAGTAGATCAATAATTGCTAAGAAGAAGTTTTTTTTTAGGAAATTGGTGTGAACAGGCGTAAGATTGTTAGAAACAGAAAATTGAATAGAAATTTCGAGGAATTTTGTACACTTTTGCGTACATGGCGCAAAAAAACAAAATCTAAAAGAGAACAAAACAACCAAAAAATCAAAGTAAAACTAAGAATTAAGGATACCAGGATTTCTCCCTGGTACTCGCTGCATCATTCAGTAGTAAACGAGTTTCAGAGTTTCATATTCATGTTTAACACATTTGCAAAAATCCGTTCTCCGAACGATTTCAGCAATTAGACGAGCATGTCGCTACGTACTTGTTAAATTGGGCAATTTGTTTCGGATAAATGAACAGTTCGTGTTTTGTGGAAGCACGTAGGAAATAGAAACAATCAACTTTGTTCCGCTCAACGACTAAGTCTGTATCGAACTAAAAGCGACGAGAGCACTATGTTTCGAAATCGTCTTTTATTTGTGCTTTGTGTCTCGACTATTTTCTTCTAAACAGATTGTTTTTCTCCTGTTGAAATAAAAACTATTCCCTTACCTCATCCAATGAAGGATTAGTCTTTATCCAATTAAAATAAAGATTTATTCTTGGCTTCGAACAGCTACAGCAAGCTGCAGATGCGAATTCGTAAACAAAAATAGGATATAGACAAAGAAGATTTTTATAAGTTATGGAAAACTATTAGGTACGGGAGTGGTACTAGATAGTAAGAGCTGACACGAATGCTTCTGTTGAAAGTACACAAATCTGTAACCCATCAACGTGTCATCAATCCTATTATTACAGATATTTTGCGCTTATTAGAACACAAAAATGGCCAGTTGATTAAACACCAAAATGAGCCAGAACGCCTAGAAAACTTGGACAAAATGTATTTAAGCGACTCCAGCAGATCATTCCTCACCGTCGACATGAAAGCGATTTTTCTCGTAGTTCCCGTTAGTTGCATTGCTAGTCATTTCTAGCTTGAGATTACTCAAATGTGTACTTACTAACATTTTTTATTTCTAGATTGCTTCTCTGGCTCTTCTCAGCTCTGGTCAAGGTCACGGTAAGAAACAGCATTAGGAAGTTGTTAAAGAAAACATAAATTTTCTTATAACAGGGAATGCGTTCGAATGCAGGACACCGGAAGGGAGCGAGCTGCAGAGTCACCTTGACATCATAGATGTATTCTATCTAGAACTTCGCACCCTTGCCGCTAGAGGTGCAAGTTACCAGGGACATCCTCTGGGGGATGGAGGACAGATGTATGCTCTCGTAAGCGTGTACGATTTCCTAGGCAGTAGAACAAATATTCAGGCTTTGCGGTAAAAACATAAATACTACAGACGACACTGATTGACAGAATAAGAAGAAGCTCATAATCATTAAAGTCTTATGAAATAATTCAGTTTGATTTGGTAATGCACTGCATTTTAGCTATTTAATAGCTCCCTATACGACTTGGCTAAGAGGGAGATTGAGAAACGCAAGACTGTGAACCCAGAAACGTACGGCTTGTTCAGACTTGAAAGGTACGATACTCATCACATCTTATCTTCCATGCAGTAGATCTCTCATTGAATTGCACACGTTTTCTTTTTTTTCTGGCCGGTCGATCATTGTGAGTGGTCCAATCTGCGAGAAAATATCGTTCCTCACGGGCATGGCTTCAATGCGTATGTTGAATGATGTCTTGCTTAATATCTTCTACGTCTCCTCACCGGAAAAACTAGGGGAAAGATGAGGATGAGATCTTAGACCTTCTACAAATAACTTCCGCAGTTACCTCATCCTATATTAGGTTGAGAAATAAGTTTTAAAAAATTTGTTAGTTTTTTTTCCTTAGTTTTTCAATTTTTTGATTATGTAGTTCGCATTGGCCGCTTACTCTCGAACAGCATCGGCGAATTTTTGGATCTGAGTGGCGTAATTGACGACGGCGAATTTGCGTCTTTGCGGTAGTAGAACTCCAAGCCACAGTACACATCCCTCGATGGTGTTTGTGACTGCTGGCGATAGTGTCGAAACGAAACCTTAAAGACGATGCCCGAAGCTACTCTTCTGAAATTAACATCGCGGCCGAAGTCGAGGAAGAGCGCGCGTAATTATGTAACTTCCTTTTGCTAGAATACATAAGATTGAAAAGCGACTGGAGTAAATAAGCACATCTACCACATGCTCACTCCTAGCAAACAATACCCAAAAGTTCTGGTCTGTGCGAATTTTTTCTCGAAACTATTTTTTCCACCTCTTTCACCTTTTTTTCACCTTTTTCTCTTCTTTCCCTTTATCAGGAAAAAATGATCGATCACGGACAAATTTGGCATCATTCAGGTTAGGACAGATGTAGTGCAGCGGTGGGAAGTTCTCGAAGCACCGCAGTTCGATACCTCCCTAGAGCCGAGGAAGTTCCTCGACAAAAGAGGGCCAGACTTGTCCGGGAAAGCGAAAGCCCTAAATTTATAGTATTTTTAAATTGATTTTCCTGAGCTGTAGCCAAGATTGTTATTGATCGCCTTTATTAAACAACGGCTAACGTTTCGGCGCTATCGCCTTCGTCAGAGCCTGGAAAAATCAAAGCCATTAATGATATATCCTCTCAAGCGCATCATCACCCTACAGAAAGCATCCAGACGATATGCAAAAAACATGGTCTGTCAATCTGGCCCATAAAGTAGCAATATCCAATGGGTACTCAGCTGGAGATGGTGCTACCCGGCAAACACGACATCCCTCCCGTAGATCCAACGTAGTGGATAACCCAGAAAGGATCCCCTTCTGTTTCCCCTATATATCTGATGATATGAGCAGAGCGGTACGGGGCTGTTTACGAAAAGCAGGTCTATAGAATGACGTGAGGATTCTGGAAATACCTCCAGCGAACCTCAAGGGTCAGCTGGTACGTAATCGTGCGTATGATCAGCTCTGCACAACTCCCAACTGCGTGCTTTGCCCGTATGGCAGAGAGGGTGATTGCATGGTATCAGGGGTAGTGTATCGTATCACGTGCCGGTTGTGCGGTGACGATTATATAGGGGAAACGGGACGTTCTCTGCGTATCAGGGTCAAGGAGCATCTAGATGGACTCGTAAAATCTAAAACCTTCACCCCACTTGGAGCATACCGTAGAATGTACCATCCAAACTCCGAAGTAGGGGTAGAAATTCGTATATTATCCCGCGAATCCGAGATCACAGCACGCAGAACACTAGAGGCCTTTTTGATAACTGCCAAAAGTCCAAAAATGAACAAGAAGGATGAGTGCATTGCTATCACAAGCGAGTTATCCGCATATCAAAACCTATGCGGGTTTTGATCTACGGGGCGGGCCGTGAGGTGCCTACATAAAACGCTTGTGACTCATAGTAGTGGTACGTGGTGGTCTGTTGCGTTACCAGGACTAGCTAATGAGGTAAGCACTAACCAATGTGTTGCTGTTTGAGTTTGCATATCGTCTGGATGCTTTCTGTAGGGTGATGAGGCGCTTGAGAGGACAAATCACTAAAGGCTTTGATTTTTCCAGGCTCTGACGAAGGCGATAGCGCCGAAACGTTAGCCGTTGTTTAATAAAGGCGATCAATAACGATCTTGGCTACAGCTCAGGAAAATCAATTTAAAACTACTTTTTAACATGCCGAGATTCAAAGACAGTCGAACATGGGCAATATATTACTTTTATATTTTCGGCTAACCTCAGTCGACTTCAAATTGAAATCGGATCGTCAGGCGTCTCCATAGGGACTGATGAATGCTGTGCCCTTTCTATTGGACGTATCCGCTGTATTACTCAGACTGTTCCATTACAGGCAATACAAAAATGAGTATACTCCTGTGATGGGATTAGCTGAGCTCATGAAAAAAAAGAGACCAGTCTTGGAACAGGTGATGCTCTTTCTTTCCGAGAGGGAAATTAATTTGTTACGGACTGTTTCAGATGATATATCCAAATGCGACAGAGTTTGGATGCGCCTTCAAACTTCTCAAGGATTCAAAGGAAGTTTGTCAAATGAGGCTTGTTTGCGTCCTCGACAAAAGGAATGTGTCCCTTCTATGTTGTTGGCATACTATAACATATAAATGTCAAGTGTTTTTCAGGGCTCCAAGTTATGAACTTGAAGGAAAGCCATGCAAGACGGAAAAAGATTGCACTTATCTAGAAGCTGTGCAATGTAGAAGTCCCCTGTGCTACACTCACCTATGAAGAACATTCGTTTGAGTACAATTGTTTCATCTATTTGGTTGAGAGTGATTTCGTGACCTTTTTTGATCTTGAAAATCCAAATGGAAATAAATATCATTGGTAAAATGTTGTACATTACGTGAAAGAGTATTCCTCGCCTTAAAAGACGATAGCGTCGCAATCTTTTACTTTAATCGCTCCCTCAGACAGCGAGAGGTATAGAGAAGTATAGAAAATACACCTCTGTATTCCCCTTAACTTGCTGGACGGTAAAAGTATTCTGTAGTAGTTCATTTTGTAGCCAAATGCAAATAGTCGAACTATTTGCATAGCTCCACCCCACCCAGCTCCCATTGACACATGAGATTCGATACGTTTATCTTCCCAAGCCTACAAGTACATTTGTTCATTGTAGGTGAGATGAAAGCTTCGAAATATACACCCGGTCAACGATGTTGTTGAAAGAGAAGGGCATCAGAAGGTTACTCATACTATGCTTCAACGTAATCACTAAGCTATCGCCACGGCAGCGGTAGGTGGTCTCAATGCTGACCTTTGATATTGAGCGATCGTGCAGTCACAGTGGAACCACTTAGCGACTTCGCTACACCCGCCTTCTAAATAGCTACCCAGGTTTTAGCTTTGTAGAGACGTTGCATGCACTTCCACTGCGGCTTCTTCGGAGAGCATTTGTTATGGTTCCTTACCGGCCACACTAGACACCACCTTTGCAGCGGAGAATCCAGAAGCCGAGGATTGCAGGTCTACAAAAGATCTTCTCACAAGTTAAAGTATGGGACAGTTATACGTTTTTCAATGTTTTGAATTTTGCGCTTGAAGCTATTACTACGTTTGTATCGGAGCTCACTTTAGCCGCCGAAGAGAGCTTCCTGCGTCTATACGCAATAACGGAGAAATATATCAAGAAGATGGAAGCGGTTGTCTTCAAAAAACTAGATAAGCTGGTCGAATCATTCTCTCATTGAAGTTTTATTTTGCTTGGGCCGAAAGCTGTGCAAAACGGGCGATTCGAGCAAATTCTTGAAAGTTTTTAATGTTGCGAAGAACCGACTATATACGTCACATATGAGCTGGAATCAGCATCCACAGATTTCGCCCAGCCAGTATCTGCTATCGGGTGAAGTAATATAATATCTTTAAAAATCGCAGGATTGTGGACACGCTGAATAATCCCACATTTGAATAATTTCAACAAAAACATTTGTGCCAGAGTGTTCCATACGGTGGCACAACACGAACTAAAACGCTTTCAACGAATTAAGGGAACTCGTGTATCTGTAAACTAGTTTTGTTAAAATTTAGTGTTATTGTATCTACGTTGTTGTTGAAGATCAAAGCAAGTTTGAGCATTCACTCTTCAAAGTTTGCCAAATTCAATTATTTTCTGTTACTTACTAGAAAGGTCCGGAAAATCTCAAAATTCCTCGTTACATTGAGGAGGGTGCTTGAGGAGGGTGCACCGACAGATTTCCTGTCCACAAAACATAAGGCTACAATTATTTTTACCAATGTTTTTTTTATTCTGATGAAAAGTTCTCTTTCCCATATGGGCTCCCTCATGCACACAAAGAAACAGCAACAGCTCAGATGTTAAGAAATATCTGGAATGTATCTTGCTTGGGAAAAGATCTTTTTTTGTTAGTTTTACGCTATCTTCTTAACCTTTTTTTTGTTGTCCTTCAAGTAAGCAAGAGGTTTGGGAATTAATTATGACGAAGACAGGAGGACCAGAAATTCAAAGGAACTGCATACATTTACGCACGAAAAAAGAAGTCCAAAAAAATGCGAAAAGGCATGATGTTAGAACTACGAATTTCTTGGTACGCATTTAACTCAACAGTCAATGAATGTTAATGTTTTTAAATTCACGTCCACTAGAGTTTAATAAAATAAAAAATACTGAAATCAGATTTGTTTCGTTTTTCGTACTACCTTAACTTTAATTACAACAGTAGGCGTTTCTTGTTAAAGTGTACCATTTGCTTGAACAGCTCCAGCTCTGTGAACGTGTGACAAAAATAGGTGTTGCGAATTCCACGCGAGTCTTTTCACAACATCTATATGCCGCATGCAGCGGACGCGACAAAAGTCCCGCATCTAGCCTCCGTTTCGCGCGCTTTTTGCTCCGTCCACTTTTGCCGCTATAAGAGGAGCCGTTCCGTGTTTCGAAATCATTCATTCCATCAAGTCACCTGGTAAGCTGTAACCGGAACGAGTTCAAGGAGCGGATACGAATATCAGCGCAGCTTTCGATCAATAACATCTACCAAAGGGAAGAGGAGGAGCTGCAGCGAGAGGGAGGTAACTGGCGTCCCTGATGCTGTCCGGCGGAGTGGAGCGCAGGCTCCTGCGTCCAGGACTTCGCTCACATGTCCGGGGATTTGCACTTGTTGGGCCCGTAGTGAGTGGCTGGTTAGGCCCCGCCCCTTTAGTATTGTAGTTGTGTATGTGTGTAGAGTGGAATGAAGACTGAGTATGTACTCAGTGTGCTGGAGTGCAGTGGACTACACAGGAACCACAAGGGAGTGGCTACGCAAACTGTATGTGCACGGTAAATGTACGTACGTGTATTGCCAAGGGGTCAAAGAGCCCAGGCCGCAGCACCCGCAAAGCGGCGGCCAGCGGTACCGCACAAGTGCCAGGCTCCTAGTGTAAGGCCGGCATGGGGCCAGAGTAAGGGTAAAGTGCAGCGGACGGTACGGCGGTAGCCTTGGGGCCTCCCAAAGGACTGACAAGCGCCGCAGCGAGTGAACCATCGAGGCCGGACGCAAGCCTGGTGGCTACCATGTTCGCGTCCGGATATACTCTAGCCCCGACTGTCCACACACATCGCATTCCCGGGGTATTAGGGTCCTGGTGCCAGTTCCTCACGGGGCCCACACATCAATGAGTCGCTGGAACTGGACCTGGGAACCTAGCATCCGGGAACGCCGCAACAGGACCAAAGAATTTTCTCGACTCAAATTTTGAAGTTACAGCTTTAAAGTTGCATTTCTTCTGTGATTTGTGTTCCGATTATATTCGACTAAGCAATTTGTTGGTCTACAGTCCAAATAAAAAATATTCCCTATTTTGTTAAAATAAAGGATTTATTTAGTGTTATTTATTATTTATTAATTTATTAATTTATCCTTTTATTTTCATCAAAATTAAGAATTATTCTTTATTTTGACTGATTGCAGGAAGCTGACGATTTAAATTTGTAAACAAGGGTAGGCTATTGCTACTAAGTATTTCGTTGTTTTTTGAATTGTGTTAGGTACGTGAGTGGTACAGGATGGAACGAGCTGACGTGAATGGTTCTCTTGAATCTGTGCAACTGTGCACTCGTAGAAGTGTCCTCAATCTTATTATTATAGATATTTAATGCTGGCTGCAACACAAAAATAACCAGTCAAAGAAAAAACAAAAAGAGACGGAACCCTTTGAAAACTTGCACGAAATGCAAATAAGCGACTCTGACTGATTGTTCTTCTTCTTCAAAATGAAAACGATTATTTTCGTTTCCGTTAGTTGCATTGCTAGTAATTTCTTGATTCAGATACCTCAAATGTATTCGCTCTAACATTCCTCTATTTCTAGATTGCTTATCTGACTCTTCTAAACTCTGGTCGAAATCATGGTAAGAAGCAGTAGTAAGAAATTGTCGTTGAAAAGTGATTTTTCCTACGACAGGGAATGCGTTCAAATGCAAGACACCGAAAGGGAACGATCTGGAGAAGCACCTAGACATCTTATGCAGCGGAAGGTCGAGATTGGTTAAGAGTGCCACTGGGGAAAGGAGGACAGATGTATGCCCTCGTGAGTGTGCTCACTATTTCTTGGCGAGTAAAGGAAGACATATCCGATGTGGTGGAAAACAAGTACTGTAGATAGCATTGATTAACAGTTTAGAAAGGAATACATGACTCTCAGAGTTTCATGAAATAGTTTTGTATGCTAAGTGATGTAGTGCATTTCAGATACGGAACGATACCCTATACAGAAGGGCTGAGAATGAGATTAAGACCCGTTATTTGGACCCGGAAAAGTACGGGTTGTACAGATTTGAAGAGTACGTTTCAGTTTTCTATCATTCATCAGGGGAAATCGTTCGCAAATAAATTCAGAATCATTCAGACTAGGGCAGGTGTAGCGCAGCGAGGGTTCTGCTGCCACCGGAAGGTCGGCGTTTCAAAACGAGCGTAGAGAAAACTAAACTTTCTTGATGAAATAGTCACAGATTTGTCTGGCAGGATAAAAACACTCATTTGATTCTTCGGGCGGCCTCCGCAGATTATTGCTGATGCTCCACACGGCTAAACCTTGAACGATTCCGAATTGAAGTCGGACCTGCAGACGCTTCTCCATCGGGATTGATCAATGCTGTGCACTTTTTCCAATGTACCTATTCAATTTATGATTTAGACTATACGATTAGAGGCATTATTGTGATGAGAGCTCTCCTTTTCGCGGCCTATTCAAGCTTATGGAAAGATTGGAGGCAGTTAAGCAGCAAGTAATGCAATTTTTTCTAAGCAGGAAAATGTTATCGAATGCCAACTGTTTCAGATGATATATCCAAGAGCCACACAATATGTGTGCGCACTGAAAGTTTTTAGAGATCGGCATAGTATTTGTAAGCAGTACATGGTGTACGTGCTCGACAAAACGTATTTGCCTCTTTTATGTGGTTCATGTATTCCAACGCACAAAACATTTCAAGTGTTTTCTAGGGCTCCGAAGAATTATACGATGCAAGGCAAAGCATGCAAGAAAGACCAGGATTGCACTTATATAAGATCTGCAAAATGTAAAAATTTCTTGTGCTACACTAAGATTTAAAAAACCATCACTTGAATAAACGTAAACTGCTTTCCGTACGAGTCCGATAGCAGCTGCATTATGCATAATGGCCATATGTTCTGCTCCTGGGATTTCGTGAGTGGTAACTTAATAAAGAGGCTCTATTCGTTGGCAAGAACTCGCTTTCCTTTATTACTTCCCTTTCACGGCAAAAACTCTTATTTACTTAAACTTAACTTAACTCTTATTCCCTCATTATTGGACTCATTCCACCGTAGACTTCAGGTGATCTTCTATTCATTGTCCCATCGTCGTCTCTGAAAACAATCTTAGGCGGATAAGCAGGTAAAGAACTTTTGCTCCGGCTAAATTATTTCGGGGTGTTTAGACCAGTGCCCAGTGCCAGATCCATTGGGTCTGAAACATCTCTGATTCTTTCTTTTCAAAGCGCCTAAGTGACTAAGAAGCTTCTTGTGAGCTACATCAACTCCTGGTGGATCCAATTTCCTATTTGTTTGCGCGGTCACCCTATGTGCTCTCAACCCATAGTATAATTGACATTGTGGAAGAATTGTTCAACAATGGCTAACTGAAAATTTCTGGATGGCAGTGACAAAAATCAGAAGAATCAAGAATTAACTTTTTTTCTTATTATTAGCATCACTCCACCGTAGGCAGAATATAGCTGATTTTCGATTCATTGTCCCAACGCTGTCCCCGAAAACAATCGAGGGCGGATAACCAAGCAAAACAGCCTTTAACCCTTTTGAACTGTTCCGAAGTGGCTAGACAAGTGCACTTGAAATATCTCAAAGTTTCACCTTTCGAGACGTTTGAGTGAGCTTCCAGTGATCTATTATAACTTCACATGGATCCATGCTCTCGTTCATTTGTGCCTCCACCTTATAATGCTCCCAACCAATGCTATAATTAATATCATGGAAGAATTCTTTCAAATTTCGTTCAGTTTTTAATTTCAATTATATTAAGGGTTGTTGTTGTCCGGCCAGCGCAATTACAACAGAAGAAAATCAAAATAAAGTGATTGTCACTTTTAAGCTCCGAGGTGTCTGAGTTTTCGTGCAGATGCACGAAGTTGCTAAGGATCTTTGTTCACATGGTTTAGCACATAAATAAAGATAGAGAAGAACTCGCAACAAATCGTGAAGTGTTTGGTACAGATGCAGGAAATTCAATCAATCAGCTTGAGTTGATCTGATTATTATTAGTTAGAAATACTGTGATAATATAAATATAGGTACATATTCTCTGATCCTGGCCAAAAGACTTCTTCATTGAGAATAAGTTTCTACTTAATTCTTTGAGATTTTTCGCACATTTTGGTATGGTGGCATTGAATGGATTTTATTCGGATGTCGTCTCTAGACCATTTCTCGTTCTTCTGGTATCATTTTATCCGATTCTACAAGTGAGTGCAGTAAGGAAGATATTGTCAGCATAAATATTCAAATATTCACATTTTCGCAAGAGATAAACTGAAGGACACTTAATGTAGTTCTTACCACATGTAATCCCCTACACTTCGTTGTTGTTCCATGCAGCAACACTTAGGGACATTAAAGCTGACGACACGAAGAACATTCGGAAGAAGCTAACTCCTCGGAGAGCGAAAGGGATATAGAGAGAAAGGGATACAGCTGCAAGTGAGACGCGGGATTCGATATGTTTATCTTTCCAAGCCTATAAGTAAATCCAATCCATTCTTCGTGTGAAATCCTGAACTTACACAATTACTCAACGAAGAAACAACTAGACCACTGTCTACACAATTGGACGGCAAAAGGAAACCATGGCATTACGTGGTCATATGGTGCAGGGTTATGACGGAGAAGATTTTGAAGTTAAGATCACGTTATCGGCGCGCGCGTTGGCTGGCAAAGAGAAAAGATTCTGGATTGCGCAGTAGCTTGTTCCTATCTAAGCCTTATTCCCTCACCACAGGTATCTAGCAGTGACAGGATAGTCATCTGATCCCAAGGTACGATGTCCTCTTCTCATGAGGCCCAACAGTTAACTTAGGACTATCCTTGTTGGGAGGATAGGCCGTTTACTCGGATAAATCACGTTCGATTTCACACTTCCAGCCTCTGAAGAAGGCGATATTGCCGAAATGTTTACCACGAATAAAAGATAATAACAACCTCGTGTTCGGTTCAATTAAACAAAGGAAATACTGAAACTATACCGAAGCCTATTGAAGGTCACACATGGAGAATTCTCTATTTCGTAGAATTACAATGGACCCCTTGATGAACGAAATCACAATAGAGGGCATATGAAACGCAACTCCAATCTGCGATGTCCTATCAGCAGTCCCGTCAACGCGGTCTATGATCGAAAGTTCTGGGAACAAATCTTGATCTTCAGAGAGCGAAGTAGAAAATGCTTTTATTAGTTTGCATAGAACCAGACAAATTAAACGATTGAAAATCCATTTTTAATCATTACTTTATTCGGGACATTTTGACCTCAGAGCTTTAGAGAAAAGTTCCTTTTACAGTAGGTGCAAAAAATTCGAAGAATGCGTAGAAAACAGTGGAGCATAACTGTAACCCACAAGTGCACTCTGACTGGGACCCTCGCGGATTTTGATGTCAGGAGCTTCACGGGTCTTGTTCTGCGGGGTCATATGCGAACCATTTTCCAACGTGCATTAAAGGGAGCTATTCGAGATTATTTGCAATCGTCTGCTAACAGCACTATTTCGCTTAGATAAGCATAACGGTTCAAGAACATTTGACTTTGTTTACGGTTTTGTTTTTTTTTTCGTGAGATTTTAATTTGTTCTCTATTAGATACAAGACGTTTGAAGGGGTGTGTTAAAAATGTTGCGACTTTTCAGGCCTTGATGAGGGCCGCTACTCCAGAGTTTTAAGTACATAAGAGAGTGTTAGAAATTTCGTCCTTGCTTCAGGTACCTTATCAACAAGTCTTGTGAAGATCCAAGCAAGTTTGCTTTCTCTTTCATGTAAAGGAACTATTATTTTTCGTTTAGTTGCAACAAGCTGCAAATACAAGTTGTAAATAAAAGTAGGCTAGCTACACAAGGATTTTGTAGTTATTTGAGTTGCGTTAGGTACTGAAGTGGTACTAGATAGAACGAGCTGACACGAATCTGTTGAAACTATACAAATGTTTCAGTCGTAAATGTGTCCTCAATCCTACTATTATCCTTTTTTTGCTAATTAGAACTCAAAATGACCAGTTGAAGGGAAAACAAAAAGAAGCAGAACCCTTTGCAAACTTGAACGAAATGGATTTAAGCGACCCTGACTGGTCGTTCCTCATCTTCAACATGAAAACGATTCTTTTCGTTACAGTTAGCTGCATTGTTGGTAATTTCTTACTCTACATACCTCTAATGTGTTCCTTCCAACAATCTTCTATTTTTAGATTGCTTATCTGGCTCTTCTGAGCTCTGGTCAAAGTCTTGGTAAGAAACAGTAGTGGAAACTTGACGATAAAAGAAGTAAGACATTTTATGTGTTAGTGGAACGGGAGGAATGCGAGGCACCAGAAAATCTGACGGAGCGCCTAGCAATCATAAATTCTCTTGCTACTCGTAACTTCTTACTCTTGCTGCTAGAGGTCAAAATTACTCGAAAGAAGTGTCGTTGGGGCGAGGAGGACAGATGTATGCACTCGTGAGTGTGTTCACTAATTTTTAGAGAGCAAGGGAAATGTTCAAACGTTGCAATGGTGAATAGATAGGGCAGAATGCACTAGTTGGCAGTTTAGGAAGAAGCACATGATGTGCAGGATCCTATGAAATAATTCTGTTTGCTTAATGATGTAGTGCATTTCAGATATTCAATAGTTCCCTATACAACTTAGCTAAGGAGGAGATAGAGAAGCCTAAGACTCTAAGTCCACTAACGTACGGCTTGTACAGATTTTTGACGTACGTTTTCTTTCACATTTCGTTTAAAATCCAAAATTTCCCATCGACATCCGCACAGGTGTCTTTTTTTAGCCCGTCGATCATAGTGAATGATCCAAGCCATGAGAGAATATCTTTCTGATCGGAAATACCTTTTCTGCATATGTTGGATGATAACTTGCTTTTAAAAGGAAAGTGGTAAAAGTGATGAGGATGAGAGCCTAGGCATCTAAACTATAAACAAACTCCTTGACTACTTGTTTTCATATAAACTTGAGGAAAAAATATTTGGAACTTTTGTCATCATTTTCTATTATATTTCTAGTTCTTTGATTTTCTGCTTTTCCGATCTGAGAGCATCCTAAGGGGAATGATTATCTCCAGACATTTTATCCTTTGTCATTCCGGTCAGTATCCAAAAGTTTTAAACTACTCGAGCTTTTCTTTAATGGTTTTTTATCAGAATAAATTTTCTTTCCTTTTAGTAGGTAAAAATGATAGTTCACAGATAAATTCTGTATCATTCAGAGAAGAATAGGTGTAGCACAGCGGTAATGTGTTCTGCTGTTTTGGCAAGGTAGACGGGTCGAAACTTTCGTAGTGTCAATCAACTCTTCTCAGTAAAATAGCGCCAAACTTGTCTATGAAGATAGGAGCACTAATCTGAAAGATCGGTTGGCCTCCGTGAGTTGCCGTGTAGACTGTACATAGTTCCATAGATTTGAGACGATTTCGAGTTAAAATCGTATCCGTGCTTCTCAATAGGGGTTGATCAATGCTGTGCACCTAATCCTTCTAACTTCTTCCACTTCATCCTTCGATTTTGATTTCAGAACATATCGTGATAAGTACACCGGTGTGTACGAACTAGCTAATCTGATGAAAACCCACAATCCAGTCTTGCGCCAGGTAGCACTACTCTTTTTTGTACAGCGAAAATTTAGTTGGATGCCAGTTGTTTTAGATGATATACCCAAATGCGACACAGTATGCGTGTGCGCTGAAAATTTTCAAGGACACACGTTTACTTAAGGTTTGTAAATTAAGAGTTGTGTGCGTGCTCAACAAAAGGTATGTGCCTCTTCTATGCAGTTCAATTATTTCATCAATTTAATGTAAGATGTTTTCTAGTGCTCCGGACAACTATGAAATAGAAAGAAACGCATGCGAGAAAGGAGGAGATTGCACCTATCTAAAACCTGCGAATTGTGTAAATCCCTTGTGCTACGCTGACCTACAAGGGACGTCGGATTAAAGACAATTCAGAGCTTTTTCAACATTTACTGGGTTGCGATATAATTCCTGTCCTTGATTTGAATATAAAAGTCCATTTGGAAAGAAAAAGTGTTTGCAAAATATTATGTTCAACTTAACGGATAATTCCTCACTCTGGAAGGCGCTGGTGTTGCGATCTCTTCATTTTGTTGAATCTTGTTTTCTTTAATCACTAATTTAAAATGTCAAGGGCACAAAAAGAGCAAAATTGACGCAACTGTTTTTTGCGCCCTGTCGAGATAATCAACAGAAAACAAACCCGTTTACCTCAACTCTTACAACTCCCACGCATTCAAAATACCCCGTCCTCGGTAGAAGAGTATAGGTTAGAAATAGCTTAGGAAAGGGAAAGAATGACTCACCGCTACTCAAAGAGATCTGTCAGGGTCGCGGGCTGATGACCACGCCTCCCACGTCGGCCCGTTGCAAAAGTCGTCCTCAGCACGGTAGCTTTTCCAACGCTTTTCCAGCTTTTTCCTTTTCTTTTCCAACAACCACAACAAACAAACTCTTCCTACTACAAACCTACAAGCTGTTCGTGCCGGCACCGAGTAGTTGCGACGTTTCATTCGCAACCAACTTGCCGTCCTAGAACTCGGACGTTTTGCGGTGAGTCATTAAAAAAAATTAAAAAATTTAAATTAACAAACGACAAGTATATGCATAAGAAGAGGCAACAGAAGGCAGAAGCGCGAAAACCATCCTGCCAACATTTCCTAAAGGTCCGCCTATGCATGAATCAACATCATATGGACCAGCTGTAAGGTCTCGAGATTTGCATCAGTTTAAAAGATAACAATGAGTGAACAGTTAAACATGCTGTTATTTCTGAAAATTTGAAAAAAAAAACACTCGGACTACAATCATCGTTCTTCTTTAAAAAAAAAAACAAACAGTCCTAAAACGTGCATAATTTCTGGGCAGTGCTATCCGGAAAAAAGGGTCTAGTCTATATATTCATGTGCTTGGAATAGTCCATATTTATTCATTTATTCTTTTATTCTTTTATTTATTTATTTACTTATTTATATTTATATATAAAGTGGCTCACATGAAGTGAGACGCAAAAAACTCCTCGCAACTTTCCACCAATTAATCCGAACAAGAAATATTATTTCAAATTAAATACCCAGGAACTTCTGAGTAAGTTCTCACACATCACATACAGAATGAGCTCCAACACAAGCATTCAATCTCTTCCGAAAATTTTTGAGATTGCGCACGATCACTTCTCATGTCTCCAAGGCTCCTTTTCCGTATTCAATATTCTTTATTTACTAATATTTTTCAATATTCAGAATTCAGTAACTTGTACCTAAAAGAGCAAGCTTTTTGCTCTAAATCGACAATACAGCAAAATCCAAAAGGTTGAGATCGAGCGAGTGTGACGCCCAAACATCTCCGTCCAAAAATCCGGAACATTGGCCTCACACCACTCCAGTGTCCTCTTTGCGCCATGGGCTGGCGCCCAATTTTGCAGGAAGGTCCAGTTAGTGTCTTTACTGGTTTTCCTGGCTCAAGGAATTACCGCATCATTTGATTTTCTTGATAAGATTGGTGCCAGAACGCAGAAGAGTGGGCTGGAAGAGATCGCACGGTGTCGGATTTGTGGCTTAGTCATAAAATGTCCATAAAAATCCACCTAGAATAGCTGCTCGTAATCGGAACTCATTCGATACTGAAGTATTTCATACTCCACCTAGTGGAGTGCTCTAGGTATAAAAGGTCTACATGAGATGTGAATTGTTCCATGGTTTCTGAAGCTCAAAGAATGTATTAAAAGGCATAACGCACTGCATTTATTTATTTGATCTAGTTAGGGTACCAGTTTAAAAACGATCGAAAGGGGCGTAGGATTCGAAGAAGAATGGGTTGCGGTAGCCCTTTCCAACAGTTTTACATGTGGCGCAACAAAATTGCTTGTCCTTAGGTGTGCAGTAGTGCTTTCGTGTTCTGAGCAAGGCGTTGCAGAATGAACGATTTGAATCGCGGCAATCTGAGATACCCAAGTCATGTATTTCTTTAAAGGAAAGTTATTAAGCAAATGTAACTAACTGTTTTTGTTCGATGGTGGGGTGACGATGATAGGTGGTTTCACTCCACCCGAGTTATTGCTGCTGTAGCCGGTTTTCGCGCCCATGCATTTGTTACACTGATATATTTCGCAGATTTTGCGATAATCGTTGGGAGAAGCGTCCATTTGGTTACCAATTACATCCTGCAGTAGTGGAAGCGTTAGTGATAGCTGAACATTCTGAAGGTCATATCTTCAAGAATCACTGACGTGCATTTGAAGTTACCCGTCAGTGCTTTTTATGCTTGGTCAAATTCACTCTGAACAAGATATCAACTTCCCCAACTTATACGTGGTGATCTTTAAAGGTGAGAGGAGGTGCGACATTTTTGTCATACGATTTTATAACGCTTTTCACTACAGATCAAATACCTTTTCTCATGCGGTTATCGCACCAATTGTTACATTATCCGGAAGCTTCGCGGTTTGTTAAGGCTATGGAAATATTGGAGAAGATGGATCGATAGAATCCATTTTCTACGAAAAATTTGCCGTCATCGGCGTATTCTATAACTTCATCTGGAACAAGTACGAAAAACGAAATATAAATTGCGAAATCCACGCAGAAAGCGCTTACAAATAAATAGTTAGGTAAACTCGATATTTCCGTACATAGTATGGTTATCACATTTGTCACCGCCATATACACAACTAAAGGTGGCAAAGTTCTGCTGTTGCTGGGGCAAAAATACCGCCTAAAACAATAAATTCAATGCAGCTGGCTAAAACGTTAATAGTTCTGAACGAATAGTGGCGTATAATCTGTGATCTGTCCGTAAATATCTGTGTGCGAAGTTTGATTGACATCGATTGATCCGCTAAGCTTATATGTAGAACATACCTTTGACGTATGCATATTGGCAAATTTCCTGTTCTACATATTTGTGTATATCTCTAATGAACACGAACCTGATACCTAGGGTCGCGCGTTTCCATACTAATTTTTCCTTCTATTGCAAATGATGTTTTATCGTAGTGCATGATCGATTTGTAGTCGTATGGTACATTATAAGTAGTTGCCTCGAGTGGTGACACCTTATCGAATTGACTCCAATAACCTGAATTATTTGAAAAGTGTGAAGAGTATTCAGGTTTAGAGTTGTAGCTGAGTCAAAGTAATCTTTCGAGTACAGTAATACAGTGGTTGAATATATGTTAGTTAGCTTATTCTACTCACTTCGCTCTATATTCTTATAGTGCACCTTGATGTACTTGTCACGATCGGCACGCATATGCTCATGCCATAGTCCTATCACATGAAATAGTTCATGCAATACGAGTTCAACCGCCATACATCTATAAGAAAAAAGATTCGCTACCCTTCATGTATGCGAATCTGAATAATTGAGAAATGAAAGGTTTACGTTTCCTCAGAGCCGTGTTCCAGCATTAGTACGCTTTTGCCTCCGGGTCGACCAACACTGGTGTAGCATCTAAAAGGAATTCTTTGAAGTAAAAGACGAACAAAATTCTGATGCAAAAGAAATAAACATAACCTCAATAAAGTGCTTTACCAGTGTGCAGTGTCATTTACATTGGAAAAACTGGAAGGATGATGACCTTGTGTATCAAAGAACATTTGGGTGGTAAAGGAAGTAAAAGTTCGATGACAGCATTGGGGCAGCACAAGCATAAGAAACACAAGGGAAATAAGTTTGGAATAAAGTGTACGTTATTAGATGAATCCATAAATAACAAAAATGATTTCTTATCAATTACTAATGACCTTATGTCGTTCGCAACATTCCATGAGCTATAACATTGCCTCACATCCAGTTTTTTTACACCATCTCTACACCAATAGTTAAGGATACTGCATTGTATAGATGTCACTCGCGTTTGGTGAGAGTCTGTGGGAACGCGATGTTCCACCAACCTCGCAGGTCACTAAGACCGGTCAATCTGTTTTCTTGTCTTTAGTTCTTGCATGGTGCACTTCAAACAACATCGAGGCCTGACAAGGAGAGAGAATGGGTTTGATAAGTTATGCATTGCGCTAAGAGACTCGAACCATATTTAGAACTTTAAAAAAGACGAGGTTGTCGTGGCACAACAAGGAACACTAATCCAGTAAAATGTTCCTAATTTCACTTGTATTCCATAGTTAGATCAAAACGAAGTGAAACTCAGTGCTGTTGCGTGTACGGCTGCGTTTGAACCAGTGCGGGACAAGAGGTACTCGTGGAAACCGGCTGACCGCTCCTGTCCTCCCTTCAGCACCGCGCTCCTCCGCGTAATTACGGCTGCAGCTCCACCACCTAGACATCCTCCACGACCGCCTGAGATCACCTACACCCCGCCTCCCTATTGCTCCCTGATCAACCCCGCGGACGATGTTCGCGCCACGACGAAGCGGTGGATAATGCGAATTTTGAAGGGAGGGGGAGTGAAAAACGAATTGCAGCAGCGAATTCTGATGTACGGATACAGTAAACTAAGCGCATATTATTGGGAATAAAAGAGAAGAAGTAGATCCTTCTACCCTATTTAACTTTACATAAGTAAAAATTGTCTCAAAAAGGTGCTCCAGGGAAAAGAATAACATGCATATATTTTCACACATCTCATAATTTAACACATTTCATGCCCTAAGTCTTCTACATAAGTTAGCAGTGCATAAGTACGTGTTTGTCACGATGCCATTCAGCGAATTCGTGTTCAACTTCAACTGCAGCAGCTATAATAACAACAACTTTATGCGCTTATTACTTTGTATACATCCTTGAAACTCCTTTCTACATTCTAGCCTTTCAAAATTTTACATAGATATAATGTTTATATACAGCGAATGTCAAATATTTCAATACTTGCTTGTACGTTTTATACAGTTTTATATAATGGAACTTTGTATAGTTCTTCAAACTTCTTTCAACAGCGTTTTATTGCTTCATTTCTATCTATTCCCTGCATAAAATCTATATGACAAGTTAGATGTATTAGTGGCGAACAGAGACCTTTGCATCGTCGAGATATACCTTTAGGTACAGTGCATGTCTGCGAGGCACTATTCGCGCCTCGTTAGTCGTTGGATGCCAGTTTTACCCAGCTAGATAAGCAAAAAGAAATCCTTACAAAGCGAAAAAAGTAAAGATGATAGCATAACACCGATCAGTGGGACATTTTTTGAAACATTCCCAGAAATGGATGTGTTTTCCGCCTAACAAGTCGAAGCAGGATAATTTCATTTTCACTCGCATTTCTAAATGGCATATCACTTATACAAACCTATTTCATTCTTTCCTTCTTTTATACTAATTTACAAGCACACTTTATGTAGACCTTCAAACAACATCTAATACCAGGTACTTTCCCTTCCGTTCGATTTTAAAAGCATATCATAAGAGCTGTAGGCGCGGCGAAAAAAAGTTGTCGTAGGAGCGGTAGACGCGGGTGGCGTGGGAGGGGCGTCTTGAAGACGTAGCACAAGAGGAGCAATCAGGCTACTGTAGCGATTATGACGGTATCAGAAGACGCGCAGTACAATTAACGACGCTCATTAGTCTCCTGGATATGCGGCGGCACATCATACGGGTACGTCTTGACCGTTCCCCGTTTGAACCTTTGCCCTCTCTGAACCTGTGCGGTGGTGAGTTGTGGTTTGGATCGCGCCTGGACTTTTGCTAGCATCAATTATTGCCGTCGATGGTCCCACCTCGATTCCAACCGCTTTCTCCACCGCACCGCCTCAAGTGCAGACGCATACACAACTGTACCGAGTTTCATATAATTTAAACCATGCACATCTCCATCAACGCTATCTTCCAGAAAATTTCCCATCTTCCGTAGATTTGATTCAACGGGAGATTTTTCAAACGCTCTAGAGCTAAGAGGTGCTTTGCTTTATGTTCACTCACCTATCTGACTTCATTCACACAATGGTGTTTTCGGTATTCGTACAACATCCTTATATCTTTCTGTTAAGTCTTTTGAACTGCTAAATGGTCAGCATAATTTTTGAGATTTTCTGCGCTACTTTCTTAAACTAAAAAAATGTATTTGTTGCTGATGACGCATTAAGTGTATTTGTAGAACTCAGTAGTAGTTGATTACATTTAAAAAAAAACCGAATTAAACAAAAATTATATATTATGAAAATAAATTATTCAACTAAATAAGTTAGGACAATTTTTGATAGATAATTCCAAAGCGGATTAAATTAGCGACAATATCAGATTCAAAAGAAACACGTAACCATATTTAATTTTTATCTAAATCTTAGTTATCTCTAGCTTCCTCTTCAATGAACGGAATAGATGGAACAGAAAAGAAAAAACACGGAAAAAAAGAAGAACAACAAGCAGAAGGATGACTTACCCTTCTCCAGGCTTACTCTGAATCTCGATGTAATCTTCTTCATTCTTTCTTTTCCTAAATCGAATGCATGTGTTGTCTTCTACACGTCTCATTGCTTTTCCGATAATTCTCGTCAACGTTGGTGGTTCTGAAATACATCAGTTTTGCTCAGATGAAGTTTTTTTTTTCTACTCTATTAGAGAAGTACCGAAGCGTGCTGCTATTTGGTATGGTATGACAAAATTTCCGTCCTTATCTTTTACGTTCCACTTAAGAGGCGACGTTTTATAAAGAGCATTGAACATTTTGCTGAAATTACAAGTATCATTATCGAATCGGGATCGCTGTAAACCCCTCAGCTACAATTTATTTTAGAGTATGATCGTTGTTCTGTATCTTGTAATTTGTAGTGAAATATTATTTATGTTACTTGTTACTCAACAGAATAGTAGCACAGGATTGGAATATGCTCAAGATGTCCGCGTTCTGTATAAACCAAAGTGAGAAATTAAGATTTGCTTTTGCTAAACTCGCATGTTGCATAAATTTCTGTCATGGGAGAGGTTTGTAAGAGTTCATTCGAATAAATCATACGCATTGCAGCAGTCACAGTGCTTATTCGCCGCTTCCTTTTAATTTTCATGTCACTTCGCCACTTTTACACTTTGAAAAAAAAAAACTGTTTTTTTTTAGTTTTAGAAACAGTTTTCCTCCGCTCGTGAATCATTTTGGGTATGCAACGTTTTACCGTTTCGCCAAAGGTACGGATCACATATTAAGAGAACGAATGCGTTGCTCGAGTTGAAGCCAAATTTTCGCGAAAGAAAAGTTGCTGATATGTCTGCTCAGAAAGAATTAGATGTAGCGGTTATCGGTCGTACCGGAAGATTTCTTTTCAAAGATAGTAAAAGTCGTAGTTCAACTGTACTGTTGAGAGGATCCGTTGTGTTTACACTGTCATCTATATCGGAACCGCCCCCAGCTAGACAATCCCTTTATCACTTCGGATTCGGAAAACAGGTGCCAAACTTGTATGAAGGTTAAGAATAAAAATATCTGTGATTAATCAATCCGCCTAGGATACGTTAACATCAATTCAGAGTTGTTTAAGAACGAGAACGTTTACGAACGTTCTCGTTTCTGGGCTGAACAATGACTAGCTGAGGCTTGCCGATAAATCAGGTCAATCTTCATCCTCCCATGCAGATCTGGCACCTATTTATCGATCCCGGAGGGATAGAAAGCTTATGGCACCGAGAAGATTTCAAACCACCGACCGATTCTGCTGCCGATGCGGAACCTCTTACCAACTTCGCCATACTTGGCCCCATTAGCTTGTACTCGAGCATAAATCAACTATTCGGATGTATCGGTAGGCCGTTCATTGATCAAAAATAGTTCTGGATTCATATGGAATAATTTAGTGGAACCTAATGCGACTGTTCAACTGCAATCATTGTATCCTCATTTCCTTTCAATTCAAAAGCGCGATGATGAAGTATGCTTACCCTTCTTTGCCCCTCAGCTGAAGAATGTCCGCTCCGTTTTTCTGTGTGAATATGTTGATTGGTTTCGCCTAAAAAAAATTTGAAAGAATTAAGTTTACATAGTTTATCTTTAAAAAAAATATTGTGCTTACTCTTCCCGATACCATTTGAACAACTGTGAGGAAACTTAATAGTTGGCCGACAATTTGGATGACGGCCATCCTAAAAAAGTGAAGAAAGCACTTGTGTTGCTTTGTCTTTCAAACGTGTGCATAAAAAGCAAGAATGGAAAGTAACCAAATTAATTCAATAGATTTCTTGCTGTATTTTGAATGCAATTTTTTTTGAGACATGCAGAAAAAAGGTGACTTTTCGACTAAAGACTCAACCTCTTCCCACAATCTATGACCCCGCAAAGGCATTACCCGCCTGAAACCCCTACCATCCCAGATTCGTGGGATGATTCCTTTAATTTAGCTTGAACGCGATAGCGCCCATCTCAACAGGAACAATCAAACTCAACCAATTCCTTCCTTATCCGTTTGTTTTTTTTTAAATCTATTCCTTTTCTTTTGGCTATCAGCTCCTTTCTAAGAGTGAAAGAAAGAAATTGAACTTAAGTACGAATGGAAACTAGTTGATTCAGGTCGGAGTCAAATTCATGGGCAGTGCACTGATAAATAAGATAGTAAGATTTACCTAGTGGTGAGCAAAAAACAGAAGACACTGAAGCTTAGAAGAATGCAGTGTAAGTTTAGCGCTGGTCCCGTATTTAAACAGTTGCTACACATTGAGAAATAAATCTAAAGCAGAATGATCCAAAAAAGTGTTGATGTGACTTCTAAAGTGCTTGTTTTGTGACGGAAAATTCTACAAGATGAATTGGTCTCAATGATATTCCGATATATCGTGGCAGGAATATTGTTGTTCACTTTCGGATCCGCCACAGGAACATCGTTCCCCTTCAGTCCAAATTTTTTTTTTCCAAATCCAACTTTTCACCAGACAAGTAACACAGATTAACTCTATCGCTCAGTTGATCCAATCGGTTCAATTTTGGCGGATTAGGACTAAGAGTCGCTCATGTATTAATAATATAATAATATTATGTATAAATAGCGAATAACGTGAAGTTCCATACTGCACAACCTCCATAACCTCAAAAGTGTACGGTACTTCTAACTGTGTACCTGTTCTGACTGCATCCTGATTCGATTTCTTCGATTGAATTTTGCACAATAAAATTATCCTTGGTGTCTCGGAAAATTCTCAGAGAATTATTTGTAGGCGAGCTGTAATAGTCTCATTTAGACATGGAATAGTTGAATTTTGGAGTTTTTCAAAATCGTTGACTGTAATGGTTTCAAAAAAAGAAGAAGAATCAACAAATGTGAAGGAATGTGGGATCGATGGAGTCTGAGGAATCAGAAGAGTCTGCAGCCGTCTTTCGGTATCGCTATGCTAATAGTTTAGTTACGTTCGCAAAGGGTGCGAGGAGAGAGTGAAGTGCTATAAAAAGGCAAATCTGTCAAGATTCGAGAGGAAAAACTTGGGATTCATGAAGTCTGAAGAAACTGTCTTATACAGACTCTCTCTCTTCCAAGTGTGTAATTTAATTGTGTTGTATAATATTACGTTACAGATTAGATTCCCTGGCTTTTTTTTTTGCTTTGAAACAAAGCAGAAATCAAAAAATATTTGTCACAGCTAATTCTTGTTAGGACATTGGTTTGATCCACTGCCGGGAAATTTCTTTACAGATCATGTAGTTATGGGAGTGGAAGAAGCGCGCTAATGACAGCAAATACAGATTAAGCTTTAATATTTATCAGCACGTTATCATCATAACATCAGACGACGAATATCATCAACACAGAAGACTGGGTCCGAAGGTGCGCCGCGTCGATTCTTCTGCTTCCTGTAATCATCAACTTTTATTTCCGAGCTTTACCATTGTGCTTCGAGCTATTGATCGCTTCCTAGGGTGCTAGCTCATCATTGTTAACAATCTAGTTCATGGGAAAATATCGTTCCTATCGGGAACGGAATGGATAGATATGTTGGGTCATGACTTGCGCTTAAAAGTTTTTAAGTCACCTGACCGTGAAAATGTTTACAGTGAGAGCCTAAACATCAAGTATATAAGTATAAAATATATAAGTTTCACCTGTTCATAATATAAAGTTAGGAAAAAAGCGCTAGAAGTTTTGCCACAACTTTCTTTTTTGTTTACCGTCCTTAGAGGAAGTCCACTGCAGCTGGGCTCGGTCTCTTTTTCTGGAACACCTTCGCACATTTGGAGCTATGTTGCATAAATCACAGCGGTAGCTTTCCATCTTTGAGAGAGCAATTCTGGATAAAGCATACCCCCAATCCCCGAAAGACGTCGCTCCGACTAAGATTTGTCTTAGTGATTTGCCTTATCTAAGAAATCTGATCTGAACAAATTCTTTCTCAGAACATTTTCTTCAATCTGAAATTTTCTTTCTTTCTATTACTATGAAAAAATGATCGTTCATAATCAGATTCAGCATCACTCAGACTAGGGCGGGTGTAGCGTAGCTTCATTTCTGCTTCCACCACGAGGTCAATGGTTCGACCCTAGAGCCAACCAAACCTTTCCGATAAAACAAATTTGTATACGAGGATAAAAACACTGGGTTGAAGCTTCTGTTGCCTTCCGGCGGTTATTGTTTAGGCATATGCGTCAATAAAACTCTAACGATTCCAAATTGGAGTCGGACCCGCAGAGGCGCATCTCCGTAGAAATTGATCAATGCAGTAACTAATAACTGCAGTAACTTACACTAATTCCATTGTACTTCTTCAATTTATTATCCAGACTATTTGATTATAGGATAAATCATAATGAGTACTGTCCTGTATGCGGCCTAGTTGACCTCAAAGAATTAACGAGGAATTCAAGAAACAAGTATTCTTTCATATTCCTATAGTATAGCTATTCTTTTCTATGCGGTAAAATGTTATAGGGTCCCAATTCTTTCAGATGATATATCCAAATGCCACAAAATATCGGTGTGCGCTGAAAGTGTTCAAAAATGTCATAAGAAATAATTGCGTGAGCAGTAAGAAGTATGTTCCTCTTTTATAGAGTTCATGTATTTCAACAGCAAATGTAAAGTATCTGCTTGGCTTCCAGAGAAATATAAATAAAAGGAACGGTATGCAACGAGGAGATGAACTGCACTTATATAAGACTTGCAATACGTAAATGTCCCTTTGTGCTATAGTCACATTTAAAAAAAAACGAAAAGAAACACTAGAAAACAATTATTTTATTTAGTAAGTCGAGAGATAATTCTTTGCCTCTTTTGAATTTGAAATGTAAATGGACTTGGAAAAATGCTGTGCACTATTTGATAGCGAACTCCTTGCCCACAAGAACTGTCCGAAACGCCGTTTCTTACGACGTCCACCATTGCAACGCGCCACCCTTGCGCCCCGCCTCCACCTGCGATTCGCCGAAAATCCATTCGGTCGCCCTGATAGGCAGTTCATTTCATCCGACGAATTGCAGGCGGGGTAGGGGAGCAAAGGTGGCGCGTTGCAATTTCGGAGCCGTATGTTTACAGTGATGCGGGGAGAGAAGAGCGGAACCACCTCTGTATTCATAATCTAAGACCCCATGTAGGTATACTCCAACGAAAATGCATAACACGCCAGATTTTCGGAGTGATACCTTTACGCTTTTTTGTAGCGTTGAATCGCGATAATAAGGGAATAAACTCGCCGTTACAAGCCAACTCGCGCGCTTAGAGTTGCTAAAATTTTAGCCCAAGTTTCAGTTTTGGTTAAAATTTCAGTGTAGATTGATCAGTGCCGAATTTACTAATAATAACCCACACCTTAGTTAGTTAATCCAGTTGCTCATCAAATTTTTCAGCAGTAAACAGATGAGAGAACGATTTTCCAATGTGAATTTATATGATACTATAACTTTGTCGTTACTACCGGCGATATGTAAGAATTCATCACTTTCATCGTTGCTTTATAATTGCAGCATTTTCCACTTAGAGGACCAAGCGGAGCAATCTCTGCCCAAAATCAAACTACTGATATATGTTGTAGTCTTAAGTGAATTTTTATTTGCGGATATGGAGACCTTGTTGAAAAATGGCAGAAGATCACAATAAACCGTAGACTGCTTTCCGTACGAGTTCGATAGCAGCTGGATTATGCATAATGGCCATATGTTCTGCTCCTGGGATTTCGTGAGTGGTAACCTAAAAACGAGACCCTATTCGTTGGGAATATGTTCCTCTTTCACAGCAAGAACTGACCTGTTTTCCCTTATTATTAGACTCATTCCACCGTAGGCAGACTTCAGCTGATCTTCGATTCACTGTCCCATCACCGTCCCCGAAAACAATCGAGGGCGGATAATCAGGAAAGTAACCTTTAGCCCAGCTAAACTGTTCCGGAGTGTCTAAACCAGTGCCATAGATGCAGTGCACCTGAAACATCCGTAAATTTTTCCTCTCAAAATCTTTGAATGGGGGTTTGAGGTTCTTATGACCTACTTTAACTCCTGGTGGATCCAAGTTCCCATTCATTTGTGCGGCCACCTTATATTGTTCCCAACCTGTGGTATAATTGATGTCGTTGAAGAATTCTTCAACGTTGGCGAGCTGAAAGAGAAAATTCTGAATGACCTTTTTCCATTACACTTCAACAATGGCACTACACTACCCCAAAAACAAAATCAAGAAGGAATTTCAAAAAAATATTAGAGTATAGAATGAATCTCAATATTACGATTATTTCATGCAACACAGAAAAAAGGTCAAAAAAAAAATATAGGTTTGTCGTAGACCGGCCAGTCCCGCCACAATACGAAGAAATTAGAAGAGAGTGAGTGCCATTTTTAAGCCTTGAGCTGCTATGGACCTTCGCTCATACGTGTTAGCACATAAGTAAACATAGGTAAAGAAGAAATCGTCACAAATAGTGAAATGTCTTGCGCAGATCCAGAAAGTTCGGTCAGTTCACGTTATTTTGTCTAATGTTATTGTGTGGTTGGCGAAAAATCACATCTCTTCCAGATCTTTGTCAAAAAATCTCTTTATTGATAAAACTTTTCTGCTTAATACTATATAAAGTGGATAAAGGATAAAGTGTCTGGCATTAATCAATCCGTTAGCCGATGTGTCAAGTCAGTGCTCTTACCCTCCCAGACAAGTCTGGTACCAATTTATTGAGATAAGAGGGAGGGAAATTTTGGTTGGCACTAGGACGGAATCGAACCTCCGATCGGTCATGCTACAGCCACAGCAGAACCTCTTACCGATTGCGCTACACCGTCCGCCTAATGGCATATAGCTTTGAGATCTTCCGCACAATTTGGTCGGCTAAGACTGATCGGATTATTTTGATCGGGTATATCCTCAAGGTGATTCTTCGTTCTTTTTAGTTTCATTTCAACTGCTTTATTACAATGCAGCGGGGGAGTTGTTTGCAGTTTTATTCGAATGAGTTCGAAACTAAATGCTGAACATGTTCGCATATTCGCGTGCACCGCAAGAAATAAATTGATGGACTCACCGTGTAGTTCTTCTCATATGTACTCGCTAACACTTCACTGTTATTCCATACAGCAACACTTGGAAAGAGGAAAGCTGACGAAGTGAAGGACCTACGGAGGAGGCTAACTGACTTCAAGGAGCGAGAGGTGTCGGGAAAAATAGAAAACACACCTTTGCATTGCCCTCAACTTGCTGGGCGGCAGAACTATTCTGTAGTAGTTCATGTTGTAACCAGATGCAAATAGTCGAACTATTTGCATAGCTCCACCCCATGCAGCCGCAAGTGAGACATGGGATTCGATGTATTTATCTTTCCAAGCCTATAAGTACATCGTGTTTATTGTAATTGAGGTAAAATCCTCAAACAACACACCTGGTCAACGATATTGTTGAAAAAGTAGAGCATCATAGGGTTACCCATACTATGCCCCAAAGTGATCACTTTGGTGTTACCATTGTAGCGGTAAGTGGTCTCAATGGTGACTTTTAATAAATCAAAGTAGAGATGCAGCTCATCTGAAACAAAATTTGTGGTAATAGTACATACTTTTTTCTCGTAGTTATCAATAGCCATGAAAGAGTTAAGAGAGTACTGAGTTGGGAAAATAAAAAAACTAAACCGTCTCTAACTTGGTGACCGCCGCCAGTCAAACGGCGCACCCTGAACACTTTTGCCGCTTCGATATCCCCATGTTGTCATCATGCTTACAAGTGTAGAAAAATACGAGCCAGTCGATGCCTGAAACAATTCAATTTCTCTTCCTAAAATGGCTGGATATAGAAACTCCACAGAAACTCTGTGGTTCTTAGGGTCACTGTCCAGCAGCGCGTGTGCCGATGGATGAAAAAAGAGACTAGTGGTAAGGTTTTTTCGTGTCACTATCACGAGCGAAGTGAACTTAATGAGCATAAGCGCAAGATACCGTTTTCTGGCGGACAGTAGACTGATCTTAATGGCCTTAAAGGCATTATCCCCCGAATCTGGGGTGATACGGGTTTCAGGTGGGTTGTGCCTATACGGGATCGTAGGTTGTGGGGAAGATGGTGATTCCGTTCATCTCTTCATAATCGCTGTAAAAAAAACGGCCCGGAAGATGAGGCTTCGAGCGTTCCTGGGTGCTGTTGTCTACAAGAGTTATATTGAAGCGCACCAGCCTTGTGTACGCGCCGCATCTACCGGGCCCGTTTTTTACGGCAATCAGGAGGAAATGGACGGAATCACCCTCTTTTTCACAATCCATGACCCCGTATAGGCATAACCCGCCTGAAACCCGCACCACACCAGATTCGTGGGGTGATGCCTTTAAACAACCCATTTTTACTTCAGCGCGAAGCCTAAGTAGACCATGAGTACTTCGCACACGTCCATGTACCAAACTCCTGTAGAAGAAATGCTGTAGCATTTGCGTGAAGCAAATTTAAAGGCACCAAATCACTAATCTGACGTGGTGAGCGATTCCGAGGGAAAAGCTGGAGATGAAATTGTAGATGGCGGGATTCGGGATGGTTCCGCTCAGCTCTTCCGTCGTAAAAAAAACGGCATAGAAGGCAGTTTTTTAACGACGGTTTCAGTTCCAACGCGTCACCATTGTGCACGCGCCGCGTTTACGAGCGAGCGGTCGAGGATTGAAAAGGTCTTCACACCAGCCTATTCAAGTAAAACCAAAAAAAAGCTCCCGAGGAGACGGGAATGTGTACATAGAGGAGCGTTCTAGCGCACCTCGTCGGAACTAAATCGGTTCCCACGCCGTTTTTACAACGATTAGGGAGAGATGAGCGGAAATTCCTCGTATTCCGCAATCTACAACCCCATCTCTAGCTTTTCCCGCGGGCTCCCTCATCACCCTCGGATTCGTGGTATGCTGCCTTTAACTTCTTTAAGGTAGCTTGACTAGTTCCATAGGAGCTTTTGTAGTGAGGAACACAACTCAACTTCAAACAGATCCATCTCTTTCTTTAGTATTCCTACATATATGGGCCCATAAAGAGGGAAAAAACGTGTCGGGTTTTGAAATTGCAGTTGACTCATCCGGTCCCTCAATCCAAAAAAAGAGGTTAGGAAATGATTCATAAACTGACCTTGCTCTTATCAAGCCATTCAATCGAACTGGTGCCACCAAAACCGGGAACTCGAATGTCAACACCTGGCATGTTTGAAGATAATCCAGTCGATGAGTTGAAAACCAGCCTAGAAAACGGAATCGTAACATGTCTTTCGAACATGAAAACGTTTGCTAAGGCAAATATTTACTTTCTAAAGTTAATTTCACTAAGTTTTCGCTGTACTGTATCATGTTTACGCTTAATCCCATGAACAAAACAATTAAGCGCTGCTAATGAAGTGTAGCACCTATCATCTCTCATAGTCATCCTTAAAACGGAATTGATAATTTTTTGATTAAAACAGGGAAGGTCTTCCACCGCCAGCATAGTGCTCAAATTTTGAAGTTCCTGGATGCACATCAGCTTAAGGACCCCATAATTAATTACGAATAATTTTTTTATGGAAAGAATACAAAAGCGAAGTGATTGGAAATGCATCGATCAAATAAAAATGAATAAATCTTGAGTGGAAATAAAATACTGTAAATGTGAAATGCTTACATCATATTATCCACCCAACAATCGATAACCACAGGTGCAAACAACTCCAAATTCAACCATAGATCAAAATAATCAGTTGTCTGCTTTGCGCAAATATAATGTACGGTTGTAGGTTTCCCTGTGAGATTCGCCTCCAATTGACTTCCACCGTCACCAGGTACTGTAATTAGATGCGATTTACTCGTAGAATGAATGAATCTTTGTGAACTTTTATAAACTTTTATAATGGATACTATATGTAATCGATGAAATATCCATAAATGTTTGTATTTTTATTAATGACCTACTGAGAATTACAGGATGCTCGGGTTTCTTCTTAAAACGTGTTCGTACAAACGGCGACATGCATTCTACGACAATTATGCTCAAACCGATCAAGAAAGTAAATCCAAGTATCCGTAGAATCATCTGGAATTTGTAGCTTAAATAACATTAGCCGAAAACAAAATAAGTATTCACCATAAATATCGAAGAATAAAGAGCAAACGCAGATAAAATTTATCACCACAGCGGCAGATTTTTGCAGCGCAAACAGAGGAAAACCGTTATCACTACGGTCTTTGCAGCATAGAACATTAAACAATTCACAATCAGGCAAAAAATCCTTTCTTAGATTAGAAAACCATTCAAAGAATGTAACTCAATGCCGCATAATCTCATAATCAGTGAAATCTTGAGGATTGAGTGATTTTTTCGAACAGCCTCATACTCAAGGGTAAAAAAAAAGAAAATCCGTTGGTGCTGACTCTAATGAAGATTCAAACGAGTAGTAGTTCTGCAGAAACATTTGGAAAAACTACAGTAATTTTAAACTAAATTACTGTAGATTGGGAATAGTAATATAGTAAGTCAAATCTAAAATTTCGAGTGGGGGGGGGGGGGAATCGGAAATTGTTTTTTTTTCAACATTATCCGAAATAAATTACTTTTAGAAAGATCGCTGTTTGTAGAAACATCACTACAGTTACAAACTGGTATATTTGGTTATTATTACTACCAACTTTAAAGCCAAAATGCACAAAAAGTTGCTCAGATTCCCAAAACGCAGCAAGTTAACCCTTTTCTATTAGCAAACTACTGATACTGAAGTCGCTGGAAGTTAACTGAGCAGGCGTGCGACCATTTATAGTCGAAAACATCTTTCAAGATAAATTTCTCCTAAAATTTCGGGAAGCATACAATGTCAAAATGTTCAAAAGTATCGATCAAAGCGTAGAGATTTCAGATTGAAAACGCTTCGAAAAAAAAAAGAGAGAAACTAGCTTTTAGGAAACGTTGAGCAGCAACGTTTTCGGTCTTTAAATGTTGCTGAACTACAGCGAATAGAAAAAAAAACTTCCATTATTCTTTAGCATGACTAAGAATAGAAACGTAATCCATTACAGCAAAAGCCATCAAGAAATTCGCGTATAAAAATCAGAACGTTAAGACATTTACTGGAAATCAATTAACTTTAATTCCCAGAAATGCTTATGAAGCCGGCTTGACGATATGATCTCACTAAGAATCTCATCTAACCGTGAAAGAACAGGAAAGAAGCTGAGAAAAAACTCTTACGAGGGCTAAAAAGGTGAAAAGGAAGCTCTTCAAAACTACAACTATCTCAATATTCGTAGGATCTTCTACGGAGTTCAGCGGCAAATTGAGGACGTTCGTGTCTAAGAGCCTACAACTGACCGGCGACTAATCGGTTTCAGATCAGACGAGCTCAAATCTCTCAGGTGAGTGTCCCAGAGGCAAATAACACACAGACACACACACACATGACTGACCGTTGTCGATGCAGTGTAACAAGTCAGAGTCGATAACACCACAAAATCAACTGATCACAGCTGTGATAACTACAGCAGACGTATCGCATTCCAGAAATTATGGACAGCACATAATTGGAAGGAAAAGGTGCGCGTAATCGATGCGCAAGGAAGGAAAAGAGAGATAGTTGTTATCCTTTATAAAAGATATCCAAACCAAACTAAAACTAAATCAGAAATCATTTCTAATGATTTTAGTGATTTTTAATCTGCTATAATTTTGCTGATCCCTTTCTTTTCTTTCCTCTCTCAATTGTTCTCTCCTCCTTTATTTTCGTTTCTCCTTCCCTTCCTCTCGTTTCTGCTATCCTTGTCCTGGTCCTAATTTCATGTAAATGGATTTTAGATAGCAAATGGATTCTCTGGACCTTCTCCGGGAAAGAAGCGCAGTAAGAAGTACAGGCGGCAGGGGATCATTAATCATTTGCTGTAGTAGAAAAACGAATGTTGGTGAAGTCATAGCTGCGATAGTTGGAGCCGATGCTCCGACCCCCTTCATTTCTGGATGGTTGGCGAAGGGTCCCTCATCACTTCAGCTGTAGCCCATGAGCTAGATGAATTTCACCTAACGAGTGTCCAGCACCTCCCCATCGCACCTATGGATGAAGTCATAAAACAAAGGATTGATGGCCCATTATTATAGTCTTCCTACACTCTATACGCCTGAGGCAATGAACCAGGTACAGATACCTTACATTTCGGAATGAGCAAAAAAAAACTGAAAACTGTACGGTTTAGGATTCTTTTTTAGGATTTTAGGATTTAAATTTTAGGATTTTAGGATCTAAATTGGGGATATCGGCTCTCGAGAATTCCAACACTCTTCCTCATCCTATCTGAGTTAAAGACCGCATGGGATGGCATTGTTGAGAGCAGTGGGACACTCCTATTTGACATCAGCGTTATACATTGTAGATCTTTCTACATATATTCTTCAAATATTTGATTTTTTCTTAGCTATTTTGGATCTATAACACGCACCACTCTTCATCTTAAGACACTGATAACCATTAACAAATCTTTTTCAATTTTCCCCGGTCCAATCTTAATTTTAATGAGATATTGGCATTACCGTTGATCTCTCGCAGATGATCACCCGTACCCATCCCCGTTGCCGGAGCTTATCTTTTCTGATACTAGTCTCAGTGTTCTATGCACTTATCGGCATTTTATTTATTTATTTTTCAGTACTACCTCTTTCTCGTTTTAGGCAGTTTCCCACTTTTTTCAAACGAGAATACATGATTTATAACGCAGATGTTGATTTCAAATGTTCTTTCCACTATCTTTTATCGACGTTGTTGGGTTGGATTTTTAGCGTTATTGTTGTCATTAGTATTATCCGTAAGTTAATTGTCGTTACCAGACAAGAATTTGTCTATGTAGAAGCAAAGTTTCGAATAAGGCAGACGACGTAGTGGTTTCCCAATAGGAAACCAACGTAATCGTAGAAGAGACTCAGACTTCCCATCCACGTCCGTGGATGCTTTGGGGCTCATTTGTGTACACTTGAAATGTGCAAGAGGCTAGTAGAATTGCATAAGTGATGTTCTGTTCAACCAATAACTGTGATTCTGTTCCAGGTACTTCTCCATAACTCTTTAGCATTTACTAGTTTTCTTGAGGACGAGTCAATTTTAAACATTTATTTGTTTATTTATTCATTACATGGTTACCTATGTGTGTATGAACCGAGAATACAAGGAACAAATAACACAAATATACAGTTTAAAAAATTGAGTAGTAACACATACATTACTCAATACAATCAAAGAAACCTCTTATCACTCGTTTGCTTGAGGAATCCGCCAACAGCTCTCTTAAATAGTGAAAACGTGGTGTGTGTGGGAACCCTTTTGCACATAGTCAAGTACTCCTAGGCAGCTCTGTTAACGAAAAAATATTGTCTGACTAACTATCTATGGAAAAGTAAGGCCAATCTTAAATGTTGGACCACAACTGACTGTCGATTTTTGAATGGAGAAGAAATTAGAAATTCCCAAGTAGTACAACCACAAAGAATTCCATGAACTGTGATAAGATCATTTCTCTTTCCTGTTAGGTAAAGAGCTTCTAACTTCAATCGTCTATTCCTGGATAACGCAGCAAGTATTGCAGTATAATCAATCACCACAACCAATCAATAGTCCACAACATTTGATAATGATTTTTCTAGTAAAATTAATCTGAGTTTATTATTATTTCGAAGTTTGTCTGCAACACCTTGCTTCAAAGGATTAAAAATAGTAGTTCTACAGTCAAGAATAGGTCGAATTTAGATCTTATAGCTTTTAATAGAATATATAGATCATTTGTCATAAGACATCTGAACAAATGAAACAATTTCCAGGTCATTTGTGAAGTGATTGACTTTTTGTAAAGGAATTTAGCATCTAACGTAAATATAAATATATATATATATAATTCTACTGTTGAAAGGCTTAGGTGAACTCGTATAGTTTTGTCCTGGAGCATTAGCCACAAAAAAGAAACCAAGGTTCAAGTAAGTGGAGAGGTTGTAGTCGCCTGGTTCGAGCTAATTACAACTTGTCGAACAATTTCAATAGTTGTGGGATGATGAATCGTGTGCATATGATCGCCGCCATCAATTCGATGTACTGTCACCTAAACATGGACCACTTTATTATGAGACACAGTGGAATGTTGCCTATCGGACCATCGTTCTTATCATGTTATGAAACAATCTTGAGTAAGAATCAAGAATGCTGTACTGATCAGACTTTGATCCGGTGCTGGTGATGATGAAGTTTAGCATCACGTTTTTAGATCCGTGTATAAGAAATAATACTAAGAAATAACAATAAGAAATACACGTAGTTACCTTCTTTCCAGCGTTATTCCCCGGATTCCAATGTTTACACAATTCCGATGACTTCTCTTCAACAGTACCATCGCCAGTTCCTTCTGAAGAGTCAAATATCAATCAACACGACAGAATAGGTTGTCGACTGAAAGACTCCGTACTAGCTCCCAATTAAAAATTTTATCGAATCCAAAAACAATTAGAAGTGAATAGGATTGAGGTAAAACCTACAGTATACTAGGGACATAGAGATAACATTACAGCTATGATTCACAACCTGCGAGATTACACATACATTATTTACAACTTTTTAGAACCCTATATTTGCGGCAATTTGTACAGTAACAATAGATCACGATTATCACCAACGATGCTTAAGATAACTCCGAGTTCCCGACAATTCAAGTGAATGTTAGAACTCTTACTTCTTATCTCTAGTGGTTGTTTGTGTGGGAACGCGGAACTGGACCATACCAATCTGTTAATTGTTGGCAATCCAACCCCAAAGATGCAGTGAACCTCAAAAATCCTCCATCAAGAAGAAAAACAGTTCACAATTCAAAACCTCAGACTTACCATCACACCTGGTGCTGCAAGTGTCCTATCAACGATACCTAACCTTCCTATTTGCTTCCACCCAGTTTCATACTCCAAATAGGAGAAGAATTCTGGCATATCTGCTAACTGCATTCAGAGTCATCGAAGGGAAAGTAAACTCTATATTTTCTTCTTAACACTCACAGTATAGTTTCTATTTCCGACGGTGGTCATCAATTCGTTACCACCCCAAGCCATTCTTGTTGGGAAAAGACTTGCTAGAGATGTGAACGTTCTATGAAATACGAATTTATGCTCATAAAAAAAATGCAGAAAAAACATGCCAAATCTACGGTTCATAAGTTCCTTTACCTCTGTGCCGGTCGAAGTTTCATTGGATTCAGAATGAAATTGGGAACATCGAAATTATAGCCAGATGCATAGGTTTGCAACGTTTTCATGCTGCCACCCCAAGGAGATCCGATCGATATAAGTCCTTTGATATACTTATTCTTCCATGCCTAAATATCAGGGCTACTGAAAGAGTGGTTATGGACTGCCGTCATACTCCGACGCCGTTGGCAGAGACAGAAGAGAACCAACGTTGGCTAATTTGGTTTTACTACCGGTCGGTACTGATTGTAGACGATGGAACGATGACCATCCTTCTGGAAGAAATCAACAACTATCAAGAATAACACAGCCAACGTCAGTTTTGACGTCAGCGCCAACGGCGATGGAGTATGGCGACAACTCCTTCTGACCGTAACCGCACAGCGATCAAAAAATCGCAACCTCACGAGATGGCGGCTTTACATAAGCGCTCACGCAACATTACACTGTTGATCAGAACTTTCTGGGGTAATGTGTAGTTGGATGAAAATGGGGGCACTCAGTGTCGAACATACTTCTGGAAGTAAATAACTAAACCATTCGGGAGAACTTAGCATTAGTCTTAGAGGATCTATGACATGCAAGCTAAAGTTACTAGGAGAAAAAAATAAGATAAAGCGTCCAGAAATAAGGGCCATGGTGAGTCCCCCAACTACGTTTTCTCCACTTTCTGAGCAAACTTTAAATCACTGAGGCTCTGGTAACAACTCAAATACCTGATCGACGATTTTAGTGAAGAAATGCAATGCGACAAGGTTCCCCATACTATGACCAATGAGCACCACTTGTCGGTATCCGGCATTATCGTAAGATCTTTCAACAAGGGCTTTCAACTCTTGATAATAGACGCCCAGATGTTCTACAGAAACACACATAACACCAATAAAAGTCCTGGAATAGTTTTATTTTCGTACCTGGTGCTAGTCTGAAGTCGTATGGTGCTCCAGTGATGTTCACATCACGCCGGAGACCCCATTTCACAAGATTCTCCACTAGTAGGAAGAAATACATCCCGGGAGCAGCCTAGATTATAGTTTTTTGATGAACTGGTTCCCACCCCAATAAAAAAAAACAAAAAGAAAAGAAAAAAGTGTTCTCTATGCCTGTCAATCGATCACACAAATAGAGGAATACAAATGCACCGAAGAACCTTATTTTCGAGGTGGATAGGTGATGAGAAACGCAGCGAATTTTTTGAACCTACCGAGTGATGAACAGAACGAGACACCACGCATGCTTTAAGACAGACCACTGAAACCAAACGCCCAGACCACTTACTCTGCTTTTGTCTAGAAATTCAACAGATGACGATGTGCCAAACCCTGAAACTCGAATATCGACACCGGGCATGCTGGAAACTTCCCCAGTCTCAGAATTGGTTTGCAGCCTGGAAAACACAATAGTTGACTTTTTGGCATAGGAATAAGATATCCCTAAGAATGACGCACCGTTCCACAGGATGCTAGACAATAATTAACACCCGTTTGTCTCATAAGCCTTTGTTGGGTAAAATAAAGTTGGAAAAGGGGACAACTCAGTAGCGCCCTTATTTCTCGAAGTAAATAATCAAATTAATCGGGGCCCTAAGGCCTAAGCATTAGTCTTAGAGGATATATGACATGTAAACTGAAGGTACTAAGAGAAAAAACTAAGTTAGAGCGTCGTAATATAAAGGCGCTACTGAGTGCCCCTACAACATTTTTCCCGCTTTTGTTCACATTACTGACAGCATAATTATAGTCGGGTCAAAACGAGATGAATCACGGTGCATTTGCGTACGCGCTCGGAACAGCGCGGTGAAGGCAGCAGTTGGAACCGAGGTGGGACCACTGCAAACTGCAGCGATGGGTGGTGCAAGCAAGGGTTCCAGAACGCACCCAACCGCACGCTCCACCGCACCGCCTCGAGAGAAGCCGCGTACGCAGTTGCACCGTGCTTCATGTCGTTTTGACCCTACTATATAATGATCATTTTTACTTTTTATCATCCCCCACGTGTAGGTGAGGATTTCGTTTTATTCACCTTCACTGCAACACTAACACTCTGTTCTTTTCGTCCGTGTTGCGACGCATTGATTACAAGATAAACCTCAATTCAGTTCATCAGAGGAAATATGTAAAGATGCGTTCATAGCAATGAATACATAAATAAGCAAAGAACTTTATCTTCAATGTTTTTGATTATGAAACATGTATAAGGTCAAGTGCTTGGATTTTGACTAGAACCTCTTTAAATTAAACCTAAACAAGGGAGAAAAGACCTCACATTAGATTGTGGGCCAAACACTCGATTGCAATCGGCAGAAGCTTTTCCAAATTCAACCAGAGATCGAAAAACTTGTGCGTACGCCGTAGGCATAACGGATGAACAACGTCCGGCTTCCCGGTCAGGTTCGCCTCCAGCTGGCTCCCAGCGACCCCAGGAACTACAAAAATAAAGCCTTTGAAACATCTTTTCCAAAAAAGGACGAACTATATGCATGTGCAACCCATCTTTTACTGCTTTTTCAGATGATGGATTGCTCTCTTGTCTTACATAAAACTTAAAATAAATACGTTCAAATACTACCTCTGACAATCCCTGACATTGCGATTCAAGTCTATTAGTCTAGCAGAATAGTGAAGATCTACCTTAGTGAAAAAGATCACACGTTTTCTTTTTCTTTGATAGCACTAGCAAGGATCCAACTGAATCCGCCATAGTTTTTCCTTCCTAAATCGCCGCTTTAAGGCTATGATGAACGGTGAAATGCGGTCCAGCTGGCGTTAGTGGAATAAAAACTATGGTACCGACAGTAAAAACAACCTCCTTCATCGACTGGAAATCGACAGCTGACCTGAACACCAGGAAAAATATCTCTATCTAGAATCCTGACGGCAGTTGTTCACGTCACTGTCTACTGTCCTCATTTCCGTATGCTACTCCATACATGGCACTAGCAAAAAAGTCAAAAATACAATTCCCGGAGCTGTGAACTCATTCGTTCATAGTCATTTTTGGTAGGATGATCCCTACACATAAAACTCAAGAATCTCTTAATGTAATCAGCTTCTAAACCATTAACACATCACTACACAAAAAAAAAAACGATGCCTCATGGTCCAGAACAAATGTCATTTCAAACTGATCAGGTTAAGTATTAGGTTTTGTATATTTTCTTCAAAAGGCATCCTACTGTAAGTCCAAACACTCCAATGAAGCAAACAACAGCTGCTGTTAACATCTTAAAGCAATAGTCGCTCAGCATCCCTCAAAATACGAATGCGAAGTGGAGGTAATTAAATTACGAAATCATCAGCACCCCTACTGTCGTCCTTCTTAGGACAAAATACCACTGAAGCAAACGCTTTATTCCTTACTAAACCTACATAAGACTCTGCATGGCAACGAAGGAACCCGACTGGACTGTTGTCAGGTATGTTCGCAATTGCTAAATTTGTGAGAAATCTAAAAATCTTCCACTCACTTAAGATAACCGGGTGAAAAACGTGAGCAACGTCTCCGCTTGCAAATGTAAAGCAACAGAATAATAATAACAGATTCAAAAGTCCGTGCAACATCCTCTCCTAGAAGGAACAACTAGTGGAGCTGTAGTTTCCTGAATTTTCAAAGAAGACAGTAACCGCAACACTTGGGAGGGAATTGACAGGTGGGAAGTTGACGACAGCCTACACGACTTTACAAGGAACGAGATTATGTTGTTTTCCAGCCAGATTAAAATCTACTGTAACAAACTGATAAGGAGAATAAATGGTCAGACACGCTAAGAAATTAATACCAGCCAGACGACCTCGTGACCCCTCGAACACATTGTCTCAACCGCAAAACATAGCTGTGTTCGGAGCTACGGCTCCGCACCCTTTGTAGTGTATCGTTTCGCGAAATAAATTTATTGACATCATAAAAAAAATAACACGAGAATAAATCCACGTTATACACCGTATACAGTAGCCACAGAGAAAAAGAACCAAATTCCGAAAGTCTTCAGTGGCCATACATTAGTAGGATCTAAATATTGGAATAAAACTGAACATCAGTGAATTCTCATTTTCAGTATTAGTTGGCGAATATTTGTTAATTGTTCTTCGTATGGTTTTTCCCAACTGTCGCGGTCCCACCGGAACTACAGAGAGATTAGGAATATACGAAGTTATCCGGGCATCTCCGACAGGCATGGAGCGCCACACAGACCTTCTCTATAGGACAAGTCAGACCGGATTCAACCACCATGAAAAGCCGCAAGGGAGGTGGCTCCGTTGCTCTGCGATGGCAAAAGATCTCCACCCCGCGTTAGCGGTTAGAAGTTCTTAAGCCTCATGTCCACATTTCAGTTCCAGAGTTATTTTGAAACAGCTTACTTCGTGTCTTCTTCATGGTAGCGTAAGTTCCAAGGAGCTGCCACTAGAAAAGCATCAAATGCGGGATCTCTGAAAAAAAAAACTGAATGTCACATCCATAACTCAAAATTTCATAAATGAATTTCATGTTCTTCGTATGGTTTTTCCCAACCGTCAAGGTCTCAACGAGACTACGGAAAGATTAGGAATATACGAAGCTAGCCGGGCATCTCCGACAGGCATGGAGCGCCACACAGCCGTACTCTGTGGGACAAGTCAGACCGGATTCAACCACCATGAAAAGCCGCAAGGGAGGTGGCTCCGCTGCTCTGCGACGACGAAGGATTTCCACACCACAAGTGGCTAGGTCACCCTAGGCCTCATGTCCACAACAAAAAAATCAAGCGATTAATATGCATACCTCATATAATAGATGTCTTCCGCAGCTTCATGGTTTAGTGGATTTCACATGAAGGAAACATCCGCTTACTATCACATTTTCGTCTTGAAGTCCTAGCGGAGTTAACGACCAACTGCTACCTTGCTACACCTAAAAGTTCGAAAAATAAATTCATCCTAGGCTGCATACTGTGTACAAACGTTGATGACGTCGAACGACGGTCTTACCAAAGCAGTACATTACTTACCTCGTACCTCCGAGAGCAGAAAGAAGCAGAAACACAACCGCCGCATTCCATAAGACCAGGACACAACACTGACGACGAAGTCGTAGCCAAGGAATTTAGGCCAAGAGCGCGCCAATTCCATTACCGTAGCCAAAACCCTGATACTCAGGATTGAATGCGCGGGTTTTAAAGTTCTTCTTATGGAAATTTTTGAAGCACTCAGCTTGGGCATATTTTTTGATTATTGGTGGCGGGCGCGTATTTTCGCGCGCAAATAGCGCATGTATATGTAACGGATTTGTTGTTTATAAATCTTTTATATGGGAAGTCATTGTTTTGTTGGTTTTATAGCTGTACCATTCATCTTTGTTATAAAGATGTATCATGTTAGTTTGGAATGTGTAAAGGGCTATATTTTCTTCTATCTAATGATGAACAGTGTCTCTACCCAATTAATGACTACTAAATCTACATTGGAAAGCGCTAGAGGTGTTTTTGTTTTGCCTATTTCTTTTCATACCTGCTCCTGTTTAGTTTTAATTTCCTCGTTAATTTTTCTTTTTCATGTTTCTGCCATAGCAACAAATTTCAAGGTGGTGTCGACGCATTTTCAGCTGTTTTGTGCAGCAGTTGATCATTCTTTCGTACATACCATTTTTGTATAGAGTATATCGTAGTTTAACACAAGCAAAGCCTTCTCACTTGTCGGAAAAACGGTAAGCGAGATATCGCCACGGAAATCACGATATAGAAATGTTGTGTGGAAACATTCGATCACGCTCTTATTTCTGGAAGATGTATCTTCCTTTCTTCTCTTAGTTGCTTTAGTTTTCATGCCATTCCTAAGCGATATCCTCTAAGACTAACTCTTACGTTTAAATGCGTTTACTTAGCTATTCACTTCTAGAAATAAGAGCGCGGTTGAATCTCCTAACTACACTTTACCCGAAAATAGAATTCCTATCCACAACAAACATTTGTTACAACAATATTGTTTCTTTACTGCTTATTCATTTTTATCCTACACTTCATTCACTTATTGTTTACAAAAACTCTTTATCACCTTTGAATTCATGTATAAGTAATTTTTGGCGTATTTGTAGCTCCACAAAGGTTTATGTAGAAGGAGCAGCACTTCGTATGTGTTTTTTTTTGTTCAGAGCAAAAAAAAAAGCGTTTCATCTCTGCTGTTCTATCCGAGGTCCGACGCCTAAAGATGCTCAAAATTTCTAGCAGATCCATGAGAAACTGTCTTCGGCACGCTCAATGAGATATCCTGAGGAAACCAGCCGACCATCATGTTATGCGGTCGTATTACCTTGTCGAGCAGGATTTACACCGCAGCCTATACTCCCACCGCTTCTATTCACTCTTCCATAGTTGTGAGTATATATACCTCTCAAGTGATTTAAGTCTAGTTTTTTTAGATTGTAGAATGTTATCTACTTTTTAATGTATAGGAAAATTCAATAGGACGTTATGCCAAGTTGCAAAAAAGAAAGGATCCTCTGGCGGCGTATCCACCAGAATTTCGGGCGAAACTCCGGGATTGGCCGAAGTTGCTACAGGCAGAAATTGACGAAAGCGTTTCTCATGTTGGTACTTTGGTTGTGACGCTCTTCAAAACTAATTCTAGATGCTTATTGCTTCCAGCTCAAAGAGCTTCGTGAGTTCGCCGATCTTCGACAGCTGGAAGAACGAGGGCTACTCATTGCAAATCTTAGGCTGTTGTCTGATGATCTTCATCCAATTAGTGGGCGTACAGTTGTCCTAAAAAGAATTGTACTCGCAAATGGAACTGATCGGTCGAAAATATTCCGCGCAGGTGCTTTCGCACTTTTTTGTTACTGATACTATTGTTCCCTTGTTTTCTTTCTTCATAGTTCCCCTGACATTTTTCCTTTTCCTGCAACATCCTGTGTTTTAAGATAACTGTCCTTATCATATATTATCTTTGCAGGTGCCCCAGTAGCTTTAAGAGAAACGAAATCATTGAGAGAAGTGGCAGAATGCGTGATGTTGGCGTCAAATCGCAAGGAGATCACGGTAGTCGCGATATTAACCGATTATTTATTTATTTACATATTTCCATTGTTTACGGATTTTTCAAGGTAAAAATTCGACCGTCAAGCGCATCGAGATCTCTCAACGGTGACACCGATTATATCCTTACTTTATCGCAGTCCAGTGGAGCCTTACATTCTGTGCAGGATTTCTTCTTGTAGGTGTTTGCAAGTTTCAAGTCTTTTTTTTTAGAACGAAAAACGCTGCGAATACAAAAATGGCTTTATGAAATAGATCCATAGTTTATTAATAAATGTCCGACATAAAGCTTGAAGACGTTCAAACATGTTCTAAATAATCCAAATAATCTGACTGACACCGGGAAGGTGGAGAAGAAGGCCTTTGTTAGAGGGAAGGCTTATTGAGAGAAGGTCGCTGACTCGTGCTGTCATCTAGAGTGAGCGAGCCTTTTTCGATAACCCCTTTGTAAAGCCCTAAGAGTCCGGATGGACATGACGATATTTTGCTACCACCATCGTGAACAATTTGGAACTTAGAGAACACGTACGAACTGGGTGGGTTCCTAGGCGTATTTGTATCCGCGCGATTTGGTTTTATCTTGATTTTTCTCAGTCGTGCACACCGAATGCCTGTGGTTTATATCGATGTTTTTTTTTTCTTGTGTTTCCCTTTCAGTTAGTGCCCCTTGCGTTTTCAAAAAAGTACTCGGTAACTGTAGATCTGTCTCCTTACTCCCTTTTCTTTTCAGGCAAAACAAAGTGGCCGACAAGCCTGGTGTAGATTTACTGGGTTATGCATTCCGTGCAAGGAACATGCCTTCAATACATAATGGTACACCTTCTTACTTTCATAATGTTTCTCAATTTTCGTTTGGGCTTAAATGTTTTTTATGTCTGTTATCGTTTCCAATTTTATTACAGACCGTATGATTTCCGACCTCTCTGACGAGTTTAATGAAGGTCAGCGTCGAGCGGTCAGCGCTGCTCTCAACAAAAGGCGACCATTCGTGGCCATTCAAGGGCCGCCAGGCACCGGAAAGACCAGAGTAGTAGCGGAGATCGTTCGGCAGTTGTACAAGAAGAAATTGAAGGTACTCCTTAAATTTTAAGAAAAACGGTTTTAAATCTTTATGCCATTGTATCCTAGACCCTCGTTTGTGCGCCTTCGCACGTTGCCGTGGACAAGGTGATGTCCGAGGTCCTGAAAATTGTCGACAACACTGAGGATGACGGGGATGTTTCTCTCTCTAGTGAGGAGAATGGTAAGGGTAAGAAGCCAATGTTGTGTGAAGGTTTTTACAGAATAATTTCGCGCTACCTCCCCAAATTTTGAAGCTGAAAAACTCATGCAGTTAGAGTTCGCTAAATAATGTTGGTGCCATGTCCGGCTTTTTACTAATCTCTGCGTACTTACAATTTATTATAATACGAATCTCTCAAAATCAAGGTTGTTCTGTGTAGGTACATTCTTCGCATTGTCCCATCTATGACTTCTATTCAGTCCCTTAAATTTTTCCTCTCCCTTTAGGGTTGAATTTTAATTGGAAAATTGATGTTTGGTCTTGTAAATGTGGAGTGGTGCTTATTTCGTTTCTTAATGAGAATTTTAATTAAGATGTAATCGCTGATGCTGAGACAATCGAAGATGCGATCTCATCGCATGAGAAGTATTTGGATCTCTGTGACTTATTTGACAAGATGGTAAGTTGACTACTGGATATTTGTATGCTTCAATAGGGTTTTCCCTGAGATCACTTCGGTTTATCTTTTTTGAACTCTCCATGAAGAATAAGCTGCGGTTTTTTTCTGTTTCAACTTCTCTAAACTGTGTGCATTGTCTATACTATTTGTGTAGACTGACCACGAACCCCCTCTACTCTTGTCATGCTGTTCTCCTCTCTCTCTCATCTCTATGAAAGTACTATCTTTTCTTGTTGTACTGCTAGTTACGCAGTTTCTCTGGAAGTCAAGGATCAACTTTTCTTGACTTTTTGATGTCGAAATAAACTATTTATCCCAAACAAGATTAGGTTCTGTTTGATGCAGCCCAATTGCAAGTGTATTTTGTACATTCTTGATCTCCAATATTTCAAGGAAATATCTAGCTAAGCTAGTTGTTACCCGATGTCTGTTTTAATTCAAGTAACACTTTTAAGGACTTTGGATCACATATTTCAGTACCTTTTCGTGCATTTAAACATAGATTTTCTTCATTACTTAGAATGACACTTTTTAAACATGTTTAGTAATTTATGTGATTTTGAATAAAATATTCTTTCTTAAAGAATGGATTGTTGGACCCTGAAGATCGAGGGAGGCTGAAAACGGACGCTAACAAGTTGAAGTGGAAGATCATCAAGGTGAATATCATGCTTAAGATGATATTTGTCACTTTCCTTGACCTGTCTGTCTCTTTTTTCTTTTTCCTTGCATTAACAGTCGTTGCTTCAGGATGCTTATAAGAAACGACTTGTCATATTCTGTACTTTAACTTCATCTGCGGTTCAAAGATTAGCGCAAGTTAACTGGCATCCCGATGTTATAATTATTGGTATGCATTGGTTATGCTTTCTACGTGAGACACGCTTTGAGTATTTCACGAATTGCTTTCAGATGAAGCTGCGCAAGCGTCAGAGCCCGTTTCGTGGGCGGCGATAGTACAAGCTAAGCGCTGCATCCTGGCAGGAGATCATGCGCAACTTCCCTCAACGATTTTGTCGAGGGAGTAGGTTTTTGTGATTTGTTCATGGACCTTTTTCTGTGAATATTGTTCGGTATTTTCTCCAGGGCCCTCAAGGGAAATCTTCATGTTTCTCTGATGGAAAGGCTAGTCAGTGAATTCGCTAAAACGAATATAAACCAACTCCTCACAGTACAATACAGAATGAATGAAAAGATAATGCAGTGGTCGTCTCGCCAGTTCTATGATTCTAGATTAATTGCAAGTGAAGAGGTGTCGAAAATTACTCTAAGGTTTCTCTGCTTTTTTTTTGCTTGCTGTTAGGCGTTTCTATTACTGAGAAAAATATGGTCGAATCGTGAACTATTTTCAGTGACATTTCGTTAATAGAGAGCAGTTCTGAAATCAATAATCCGTTAATTATGATAAACACGGATCTCATCAATAAAACAGTCAAGAACCCTTACAAGGAGGTGCAGTCACAGATGTCCTACAAAAATCCAGGTATTCCTAATGTTCAGGGAAAGTAGAGCTGTGATGAGTTTACGTCACATCTATTTTCACACTTCTATTCTTCATCATTCTTTATAGATAAATAGTTCACGAGGACACTATGTTTTCTGTTTCTTCCCCTCTTCATTATAACCTTTGCCTAGGAGAAGCTGAACTTGTGATTCGTTATGTGCAGATTCTGAAGTCTATAGGAATACCTGGAAGAGAGATCGCCGTCATTTCACCATATTACGCACAGGTTTCATGCGTTTCCTTATTTATGAAACGCAAACATTGAAGTTGAAACGCTTTCCTATTTTATTGTGATTATGCCATAAAAGCACGTCTTTTATCGAATCTATTTGTAGGTAGCAGCAATACGAGGCCTGCTAGGTGACACTGATGTGTCAGCGAATACGGTGGATTCTTTCCAAGGACAGGAACGGGAGGTTGTTGTGTTCAGCATGGTCCGTCACAATGAAGAAAGTTGGTCGAGGAAATCTTGTTGCTGTGATAGCTTCACTATAACCCGTATAATTCTTTTTTGAGAATCTATCGGTTTCCTGCAAAATGAAAAGCGCTTAAACGTCGCGATCACTCGAGCAAGAAGGCAATTCGTTTTGATTGGAAGCGCTCGTATGATGAGCAGTAATCAGCATTTGCGCTCACTTTTGCGGTAGGTTAAATAATTAATCCGCAGTGGTTTAATTGCTTGACTGTCTTGAGCTAGTAGATTTTTTCTTTAAATGACCTATTTTTTTCTTCTAAACTCTTATGTACTTTCTTCCAGGACTATCCAAGATGTTGGGAAGATATATAGACCGAAAATAATGGAGGACTTTGAAAAAGGTGAAGTTTTAGCAATGTTGTATTGATCAAATCAAGAAGCCAAGTTTACAAGTTTAAATGTCAAGCAGTAAATACTTACATATTTGTTTGTTACCAATAATACTAAACGTCGACAACAAAAGAACAATTTGGTTGTACTTCATTACATGGTTAGATTTAATTAATGTTATTGCATGTATAACGTTATGCACAAGTTTTTGTCGAGAGGCTGTGGAAAAGCATCTAATTACCCGACGGAGTTTCACGTGTATTAACATCGTTGACTTGTTAAAGGCATCACCCCACGAATCTGAGGTGGTGCAGATTTCAGGTGGAGTATTCTTATAAGGGATAGTAGATTATGGAGAGGAGGGTGATTCCGTCCATTTCTTCCTAATTGCCTTAAAAAACGGCCCAGGAGATGCGGCTCGCGCACAAGGCTGGCGCGCTCCAGTCGAAATCCCTGTGGAAAATAGTGCGCCAGAACGCCTGAAGCCGTATCTTCCGGGCCGTTTTTTACGGAAATTAGGAAGAAATGGACGGAATCACCCTTCTCTCAGTAATCTACGATCCCGTACACGAATACTCCACCGGAAATCCCTACCACCTCAGATTCGTGGAGTGATGCCTTTAAAACGTGGTAGTGTATCTCCGTAAAGAGGTCATTTTCGAAAATAAAGATAGTGATTTTTGTTTCCGCACAAGCGAGAAACAAGTTCAAACATGTGTTGACAATTCTGTACATATAAGACGTGTTATAAGTGTTCTTTTTTCAGAAGTGGTTGCGTTGACTTCGAGCTCACCAAGGAACTCATTTTCGGGCCGACAATCAATTAATGGCGCTGAGAGTGTTGTTTCAAATTGAAACATAGCCCTGTAACGTAGTTCGAGTAGATCTTACCATTAGTTTCAAGAATATAGCTGTTGTTGTAATTATTTCCTAAGTGCCTTATGTTTTACGGGTATTCCTACTATTTTGAATAAAGAGTCTGATATCCCAAAAGTATTTCCAATGTATTTTATCTGTTGAGCGATCCAGTACAATCATTCCACATCCACTTTTTGACTGCTGTGTTTTCTTAGCTAAGCATACTTTGCAGGGCATTGTCACAGGTAATCAATAGCGAGACCGCGACGCGACCGCCCCGTGTGCAGCGATCCCTCCATCGATTTGCAGTCAACGACGCCTCGCCACGTTGTCACCACTGCTTGCTGTTGGTTTCGCATTTTGGTTCATTTTAGTTGATCATTTGATATCGCCTTTGGCAGTTGATTATCCTGCAACATTATTCGTTTTCTGACGGTTTCCTATACGGTCGTCAACTTTATTCGACCGGTGGAGGGTTGTTTCAACGTTTAGCCTTGCGTTGGTTCTATATTTGCGTCACTTTTAACAAAAGCATATGTTTTCGAAGCATTTCCCTAAAAAGGGATGAATCAATTGCTCTTAGAAACTTTTCTATTCAGTGTAGATCTTCCAATATATTCGTTAAGTTTTCTGTAGTGGTGAGTCCACTTTATGCCTTATTATGAGCGAGAACTCGATTTCAGAAGGAAGTGCGTTGATTACGAGAATTCTGAAGAGAGAAGTAAAATAAGACGAGTTGTTTGCGATGTCGGTGATAATTCGCTTGCAATTGTTGCCGTTGTCAGCAAATGCTGCCGACGTGCGAGCATTCTTCTCTGGTCTACGAATTCCTGACGGTGCCGTGCACATAGTAGGAGGAGACGAAGGTGATGCATTCATCGGATTCGCTACCGACGAAGACGCAAGACAAGCGATGCGGCGAGATCGCGGAAACATTCACGGACAGGAGGTTCGTATGACTTAGAATTGCTACAACTGAGCGAGAAACAACAACATGTTGGCACACATTTTCTGAAATGGAGTTTTATATTTAGAGCGTAGTACATTTGGTGTTTTTTCTTATCTTGATTATCCAATCTGATTATTATCTGATTATTCAAGATGGGAGAAATCGAAATTCTCTCCCTCCAATGTAGCATAGTTTGAAATGGTTTAGCTGCTACTTTCTATTTCTCATTCTCTGAAGTCACTATATTTGAATTTTAACATTATATAACAAAGCAACGAAGCCTCCAAAAGGCAAACAATGTGAAGAAAACTAGGCAAATCTTATACGCAAACAATCTGATATATTTCGAAATTACGCTATCTATTTTAACAACTTGTCATCTATAATGGTCTTGTTAATGATCCCAGTGATCTCCGTAACGTTACAATTTCTTCTAAAAATGTATCGCAGAAAACCTGGTTTGAAATAGAGGTATTACTTGGATGGAACACTTTAAAAATTGCTTAGGTGAAATCACTAAGTTCAATAAATATAGTTCACCAAAATGAATTAATTTCATAAAACATGGAATTAACTTTTCTCTAGAAATTAGTCATAACAAGAAAGAAAATATTCTGATCTCCTGAAAATGCGAGCATTCTTTTCTGATTCGATTCGTACATACCGAGCTGATTTCCATCTCCTTCGCTTCAACCCTTCGACTTCTGTTGTCCTTCTCGGTGTATTGACATCATAATTCGTCGAAGTCACACAAAGATGAATAGACGTCTTTAAATTGGTGCATGTTTACTGTAAATATGTTGTGAAACTTGACTGGAGATAGAATTTTTCAATGGAATTTCAATACCTTCCTTATTTTGCTCTGTAGTATTTTACTTGGGTAAAGTGATAGTGTCGTGTCGTGAAATTATCTACGGACAAAAATTTTCATTCTGGAGACGATCAATTCCGCTCTGAATCTGATGTAATCGAATCTCACTTGAAGTCAACAGATATCTTAACCTATGAATTCCTCGTACTGAAAGCTATCAACGAAGGGTCTTGAAATGATTAGCAGCAATCTAAAGCTATTACATTAATTAATAATTATATTGCTATTCCTTAATATAATCTTGGGGATTTATGGCGACTCCTAGTGAGAAGGATTGCCAGCAAATTGGAATTCAACCCGCCAACGAAATATTTTCTTCTTTTGTCCACATTCACCAGCAATTCGCAAAGTTTACAGCAATTCGTAAAGGGAACATCGTCAATCAATAAAGTCACATAAGGAACAGTAAAATACCAAGCTCATAAATGAGAAGAAAAAAACATTCGAAGCATTTATTTTTATAGAACAGAACATCTCCGCAATCATGGTGTGCACACAGAGTGTGCAGCTGCTAGATCTGAAAGAAAGTTTTGAACGCAAGTCAAAGTCTTAAGTCCATACCTGCATCAGTTTGTGACAGCTGTGGGCCTCCCAATTCAATGCTCGTCGTTTCTTGCTCAGATGCTGTCTCTTCAGTCTCCTACCTGATCAAAGTTCTATACATTTTGCCAACACCCAATTACCCACACATCGCTGCTCTTTCTGGGCAATGGAAGTGTTGCTGATGATTTCACAGTTCTTGCTTGATGAATGGGAACTTTTGACACCACTAATATAAAACATAGAACGAAGAACGAGAAAGGAAAATGAAATGTCGTTGATCTGTGGAACTGGGAATTTCATGTGAACAACAGGTGTGGAAAAGAACATCGATAACACTTCTGTTGGGTTTGGTTGAACAATCCACTGTTGAGGAGGGGTGACTGGTGTATTATTCGCACGAACTCTTGCTCTTCAATTCGGCACCTTCAGCTTTGAACCCGATGAAATCGCTATTTCATGATTATCGTGTCATTTCTTAGCTGCTCTGCAATGATTCCATTGACAGCACCACAAACAGACATACAGGATGATACTGGAGCATAGAACATTCTGAGTGCGACTTCAAATAGTTCAAATTGTTCTGTCCATTATATGGAAGTTTTTTTTAAAGCACAACTATTTGGACTTTAGAGAGCGTTCACAATGGGTCTACTAGATTTTAATTGCTGTTTTGAATGTTGTTGTTGACTGAAGTGAATGTGATGGACGATTGTTCTGAGCGAGATCAAAATCTTCGGTCATAGATAATGATGGAACCCAGCTTGTTTGATCGCAATCTGACACATTGGATTTTTGATGATATAACAAAAAGATATGATTTTAGCTTTTACTTATTCTTATGTCCCTTTAATGAGCATGCAACCAAACAAAACGCACCAATAAAATTCTAAATTAGTTCAAGAGAGGTGCAGTTCATGCAAAAGAAACAATCAAATAAATCAAATAATTGGAATACATTCCATTGCTTTTCCATTCGAAAATGTGGATTATTACAACGCTTTGAATTGAATCTCTTCCATATTTGCAGTATGGCATGACGTAATCAAACGGGGTTCCGGCTTGTGGATAGATTTGGTGTGTTACAGTGCTTGCAATCACACGAAGAGCAAGCATACCCACTCTAGGTTTCCACATGTAAACATCAGCGAGAATAACTGAGTGATTTGGATAGAAAAGATTCAAATTTCAAACAATTCATGGATGATGATTCAATTCATTACCAATTTATGGATGCATACCCTAGGAAACCAGTAACACTACTTCTATATTTTAAGTGAAGGTAGAGAGTCATCAAATTGTTCAAAAATAATCCGCAAAAGATGACTCAAAATAATGATGCTATTTCTTTCTTGAATCATACTCATTGCTTTAGCATGTAATGCTACGGTAGGTTTTTTTAAACAGAAATAACGAATTTTGTTAAGGATGCTGTTAGTTTTTGATTGATACATTTAAGAAATACGGCAGGAAATGGTTCATAATGTTGTGTAGGGATATGCTGCTTAATTGTAGCGGAGGCAAATTGCTTCGACAGATCGACGAAACTATGCAAATAAAGGCCATCAGTGTTTTATACTCGCACGTCGTGTGGATCATACTATCACTAATAATTATCTCGAGGGAGGCGATCTTGTCTTGTATGCTTGAGAATTAGTTCGTCGAGGTCCACTGCATACGTGCTATCTGCAGTGGCTCGATAGGAACTACTAGAGTTGTCGAGTATTTGAACCTTATCTTGGTTAGTAGTCTTTCTAGTTGAAAAAATTCGCTTCGTGTTTCTCTGGTGTAGGAATTTGTCGTCCGTCGAAGTTTGCATTTACAAGGCACATCCTCTGTTTTTCTCTTGTTTAAAGATATATGTAAAATTCGTCAGCATTTCTGACAACTTCGGTGCAGATTAGTTGTTTTGAGTGTGACATTAGTCCTGACGTTAAGTTCATAAGATGGGAAAGACATTCACCCCAGTTCATGGTCGTTTGTCATATCGGTTCTTGTAGCCGAAATCGAATCCCGAACTGGTTCAATATCCTTGATTTGATACTGTGAGTCGCATGGTCTCAGAGAGTAACTTGCGGGCTCCGGACTGCGTCTTCTGTTGCATTCCATGGCCCAGAACGTCATTTACTCGGTGAATGGTTAGCTTTTATATCCTATTCTTCATTCCTTCAGAATGATACGAAAGCCATTAAATCTTATAGTGCTTCGATGCAAGCTTCACATTATATCACAGCCCAGCTGTTGAACGTCATTTCATTGTCCCAGCGCTCCGAAATATCTTGGATTGTTCTTCCAAATAATGCTGATTGTTTGAGGAAAACCGATGTGTTCTCGCCCAATGTGTCCGCCCAATATTTCTCAGCTAACTTATGCGCTTAGCTGTCTTTCAATGTACAGCCCTTTATCCTCCGGGGAAAGGTTAAGGGGTCTCGGCGGGTTCTCCGCGAATGCCTCCTAGACATTACGTGTGCACTGGCAATGCCGAGAGATACGCAAACATATAGTAGGGTCAAAACGACATGAGGCACTTACGCAACTGCGTACGCGGCTTCTCTCGGGGCCCATTGGTAGAGCGTAGCGGCTAGGAGCGCGGTCAAACCCTTGCTGGGATCACCCATAGCTGCACTTTGTGACGATTCCAACTCGGTTCCAACTGCTGTCTCCTCCGTTTCGGGCGCGTACGCAACTGCACCGCAACTCCACTCGTGATTCAAGTCGTTTTGACCCGACCATACCTCGACGAAGCCACGTTCCAGTGGTTCATGGAGACGCAGACAACCGTCTTGGATGCTCTTCTTACCACAGATAGGCAAAGAACTATACACTTATAAGAAAATATATAAAGAAGAATGTTGTGAAGTTTTCAAATTTCAAATACACAGTAAGTCCGTTTAGCCGGAAATAAACTGACTACAAACAAGCTTGGAACTTAAAGATAACGATAATTCTCGCTCCTCTTACTTTTGAACGCTGGAGTGTTCCTTGTTTTCAACAAAAAAGTCTTCATATATGTAATTTGGAGCTATTAGATGCATCTGTCTCTCATATTTTGCGTGAGTACTGCTCTTGCTTCAGGTATGGTTACAAATTTACAATCAAAATATTCAAGTGGATGTGTCTGATTCTCCAGAACAATTTAGTAGCTAATGAATTGTATCCCAGTCGGTGATGCAGCGTATGATTAACAGTAAGTAGGCAGAACCAGCTATTTACGTAGGAACGAAAGTGAATCTCTTCAAAGACGCACCAGGCTCTCCCGAGGCATGATCGGGCATGCTCGAAAATCCGCAGGGGCCCTCTTTACATGCACCCCATTCTCCGCATCTAATCACAGCAATTTTGTCAATTTCAATTTGACCGTGAATATCATAACATAGCTTGACACAAGGAAGAGATTTTCACTGTAGGAAGAGATTTTCAAGTGTAGCAAAGATATTGTATATGTAGGCAAGTGGGGTGTCTTTCATTTATATTTAATCCGACTGTACTAAAACCTTGCGTAACGTTTTATTCCGCCAAGCACCAATAACGACACTTTCTCAGAGGTGGTGCGACGTTGTCAACAGACATCGTTTTGGATGCTATGAAGTAGCTTTCGGAGAGTGTCCCGAAACAGCTTGTTTGAAGTCCATTATACTTCTACTGTGTTTTTCTTTCTGTTGTCAATATACAAACAACCTATATTCCACGTCATTTTGGAACTCCAAGAAGCTTACCTAAACTCGCAACATACAAACGTAAAATAAGCAAAAGGTGCACAAAACGCAAAGATCTCGTATGCTTCTTTGATAATTCTTAGCAGTAAGTAGGTTTTGACGTTCTAGCAAATGGGTACTTCACAAAATAGTTGTTAACACATCAAGATCAATAGCGATGGTCCCACAAAGATGCTAACCATTAGCTCAACCCGGTCGCTTCGCAGCCGCTTACGCAGCTCCAATGGACTCTACTATAGTCAGGTCGTTTCGACCAGACTATAGTAGAGTCAAAACGACATGAGACACACACACACACATTTGCGTACGCTGCTCTCGAGGCGGTGCACTGGAGCGTAGTGGAACCCTTGCTGGCACCATCCATCCCTGCAGTTGGCGACGGTCCCACCTCGGTTCGAACTGCCTCCTCCACCGCGCCGTTTCGAGCGCGTACGCAAATGCACCGCAACTACACTCACGATTCACGTCATTCATTCTTGACCCCACTATATGTGACGCATTTCTTCACTGAGAAACTTTGATGAACACATAAACAAAAACCTCCATTGGGAGAGTTGCACTTCTACCAGCTGTTCCTTGTTTGTAATTCCAAATCCACACAGAAGGCTCATGGAAAGTCGCAGCAGATATGATATGGTTGAATGAACACCTAGAGCAACGGAGGAGCACATAAATGGATGGTCAACTGATGACTTAGTGAACTAATTCGCTGAAAGGGGAAACAACAATTTGACCTAGCATAAATGAGACAGTGACAAAGGGAAAGAAAATAACGACATTTTATCTTTGTGAAGGCTCTAGAAGGTTACAATATAGATGCAAGGAGCTATATCAAAGACCTTGCTTGGTTGGATGTTTTGAAGATCAATGTGCTGCCTTGGCCATGAATAACACAAATTAAATGGTATTTTCCTCATGATATAAGGACAGGCACACACTACCTGTTCTGTAGCTACTAGTGCTTGCGCCAGGTTGTGTTGCTCAGTCAAGTACGTCGAAGCTGACCGTATTCTATTACTTGATCTAAAACCACTGAATTACGACTGATCTATATCTATAGTGATCAAACAGAAAGTGAAAAAGTGCAATTATATGAATGTACAACTCTGCAGTATGAAGATTGTAATTTGGAATGTATAACTCTACAAATAATTCCAAGCTTCACTATTTGAAGTAAGGGATTCATTCCAGCTCCCAAAATTTTGGCCTGTTCTGAACCTTTACGGTGAGGCGATTCGAAAAATACGGTCAGCGCTGAATTTGTGCAATCGGGCTAGCACGATGCGTCTTCGATAAGGGCACAACTTATGGGATAGAAGTTGTGTGTAAAGCAAGGAAAGAGAATATTCATCCGGGTGGCTGCGATAGACGTGAGTCCGCTATCATCCGTAAGACCACATTTGGCAGCTAGAATATACTTATAAGTGATCGTGTTGTGACAGATTGATGTGCTGCGACATTGGTGGAGTTTGGAACTGCTAATCACAAGATGATAGGACGAGGACGAGGAGGACGTTGATGCAGGCGGAGAGGAGTTTCGCCGCTATTACGAATATGAGCCAGTTCCACGAATTCTACGAAAAATTACGAAGAAAAACGGGTTTCGAGGAACTTGTCGAGGGAAAGCATGGATCGAGGGATGTGGGTACCAGGTATCTCCTGCCGACGGTTTCATCAATGAGACACACATGGTGGCACAAAAACAGCAGAACCGTAGTCTTGTCCATCATCCATTCTCAGGAACGAAAATTTCAGTATCTGCTGATATTTTCATTCCTGAGGAATCAAGAATTATCTTGTTATTGATGAAAATCAGCGTTTGGATAGGACCTCAACTAGATCCGCAGTCCAAATGGAACTAACGAGAGTCGTAAAAAACGGTGCCTTCCCCGCCGTTTTTTACGACTCTTCTTATCTTATTCGACTCCTGTTAGTTCAAATTGGACAGCAATTTTCCAATTTTTTAAATAACGATTATGGAACGATGAGCGGAGCGATGCTGGGTTCTGCAATCTACTACCCGAACTCTTTCGCTGTGGGTTCCGCATCACGTCAAAATCATGAGGCGCTTTCTTTAAGCGCATTTGTCACCGGTTTCATTTCGATGTAGTGGTCTCGCCGGTATTCAGAAAATAAAACCGTTATGTGGGTGCACAGGGTGAGGCAGAATTGCACTGAAAAGGTAATCGAATCGCATGTAGCGAAAATGTAACAATTTCTAACGATGACTGTTGACTAACGATTTCTAAGGTTAATGATGTAACACTGTTTTTCAGTTCGTACTGAACTAAAGAAAACGTTTATGATCGAAAATATCTCCTTTGGTATTGATGTAGGCCTCCAGAATTCACGGGCTGAGGAACGCAAGTACGGCTCGTCGGCATCCTTCCACACTTGCTCGAATGTTTTCTTCAGTGAATCCACAAACGGTGAAGCATGTGCTTGCCTCTAAACTACGAGATGCTGCAGACCATGGGATTCCTAATTAGGAGGGCCACATATGAAGGTTAATGAAGTCGCTAGTTGTCTTTGCACCAGTTCTTGATTACTGTTGTCTTGCTCTATCCAGCAGTTGTAGTTTTAAGGACGGTTTTCAAAGTAAATACTAGTCCAGGGTAGCAGTTTGTCCTGCATAAGATCCAGATAGTTCTGGTTGTTCACTCTCACTACTTTGTTGAAGCGACCACTGCGGTTCTACTGTCGGCCGTTATCTCATCTCAAGAAAGTGCTTGCTCCAGTTCTTCTTTCGGCTGTTTACGCCAGCGATTGTGTCCAATCAATATATGTGAAAGTATAAGTATGTGACAACTTGCTCATTGAATTGCAGAGCGATGTTCCTAGCTTTTGCATCTGCTTTATAGGTCCTATGTGACTTAGTGAACCTTAGCTCTAAATATCCAACCACTTCTGTGAATTGGAGGTCCTGTGACTGCACCAGGCTACAATTTAACAAGTTGCAAACAAGAAGTACTCTCCCAAGTTTTCTTATTACGAATATATTTCTTTACGCTTACTCTGTTCATAGGTATAAGGGTTAAGTATACTCATTATCCAAGGCTTGTTTAGCGCGTTTTTTAAAACTCGCTTATTTTGAACAAAAATAAGCGCACTCCTTATTGTTTGATTTGCGTCGAAAAGTTCTGCATTTCCACCCTCGAGTTCAACCCCATTCTTAGTCAACAGAGGTATCTCTGGAAATATTGTATGGGAATTGCTGGCATCTCGGTCGTTACAATGGATATAGTGTGTAACACCGAACACAACAGAATCATGCACTTCATACAAACTAGAAAAGATCAACATTACCTCTTCATTTGTCCTTATCTTCTGGTGCGTTTCATTTCCGGTCCGTACAGACGTATCGTTACCTTTTGAAGATACGAAGTACTCGTACAATATACGAGGTACATATATATCACTACCCACCTTTAGAATCAAATACTTCATAGCCTTGTTTTTTTTTTTGCGAAAAGGAAGAGGTCATCTATTGATACATCACACATTCTTTATTGTTATTACTCATCGATAAACTATAATGAAATATAAAAAAAATAGATTATCGATTTGGTGATGGATTGATGGGGAATACATAGAAGTACACGAGGACACAGATTCGACGCGAACGAAAAGTAGGGTGACTCTTTGTATGGTATCACTGCGAACGCCAGTTTGGTGCACAGATACAATGTGATCTGAAAAGACGTTAAACAAAAGAACAATTACCATTCTCAGAAGTAGTAGCAAGTATTGCAAAAGCAGCATGCTAAGAAAAAAATCGATAAAGCCGATTTTTTACGGAAGCAGTAGATACAGAAAATAAAAGGTTTTACCTTTTACCTTTAGCTAGAAGCCCAACGAGAAGGTGTCGCAAAATAATCGGTGGTCCATCGGATAACGATAACGCAAACTATATTTCACAAACCACTATGGCCGCATAGAACAATACATTTTTATCTTAGTGCGAACGTTCAAAAAAAACGAATGAAAACAGCAATTCTTGATTAATGGAAGAGAAAATATAAGCACAACAATGCATCTTCTAATTTATCCAATTAGGATTTACTTGGATACTTGGATAACACATAATAACAAACAAAAACGCTAACAATATGACAATGCTTATAACAGCAGTAATAGAAAAGATGCAGAAAGTAATGACGGAATCGAAAACAAAAACGTCGGCCCACTAAGTAAAACGAGAAACGTTCATGCCTGGAATTAGTTTGGACTTAGCAGACCGTCAAACTTAGACTGCATGCCTGCTTGTGATGCTTCTAAAACCAAGAAAAATTAGAAATAGTCTCCCCCCCCCTTTCTCTGTGGCCCTCTCCAATTCATTCCACTGAATAAGCGCGATTGAAGTAAGGGAAAGGGAAGAGAAACTGTGTGAAGTAGAGGAAAAGCGCGCATTACCACAGCTTTGCGCGCTCAGTTATAACAAGTTTGGCGGTGTTTAAATATGCCTCCATACCACATTCCACTGGCAATTTGCTCTGCTACTGGAACGCGGGATTCGATAAATTAAATGATTCGAGCTTGAACTTCTTGAACATATGTGCAGTTAGAGTTAAAGCTAGTTAAAGTTAAAGGCATCACTCCACGAACCTGATGTAGTGCGGAATTCAGGTGGAGTAGTCGTATACGGGATCGTAGATTAAGGAGAGAGAGGTGATTCCGTCCATTCCTTCCTAATTGCCGTAAAAAACGGCCCGGAAGATACGGCTTCGAGGGTTCCGGCGCGCTATTTTCTACAAGGAGTTCGGTTGGAGTGCGCCAGCCGTGTGCACACGCCGCATCTTCCGGGCCGTTTTTTACGGCAATTAGGAAGGAGTGGACGGAATCACCCAATTCTACATAATCTACGATCCTGTATACGAAAAAAATCCACCTGGAATCCGTACCACCTCAGATTCGTGGAGTGATGTTTTTAAGCTTTTTTTAAAATCAGTTGTTATGCTATTAACATAACACCACAGTGGCAGAATTATTCCCCAGCTAGGGCGCTTAAATTGCTGCCTCTTGATTGATGCCTCTGAATTGGAATGCATCCTACCAGTGTAAAGAGTTGCTGCCTCGTTGAGTCAACTGGCACCTGTGGTGCTCTTGTAGACTATCTAAGTCGCGGATCGAACCCTACTTGCTATTGAGAAACCAAACATCGTGAATTTCGATGAATCTCATTATCAAGTTATTAGTATCTTCATTCACTCAAGACGACATTAAAGACATGTTGAGTACAATACTATTATATTTTTCTATATATTACAAGCCAATAAAGGTTACATCTAAATACTTTGTAGACACTATATTACATAGTGTCTACAAAGTATTTAGATGTAACCTTTATTGGCCTGTCGTTTCGTTTTTTTCGTCTTTGGAGCCCTAAATAGAGGTTTATTGGAACAATCGTGGCGTTTATTCCGTCAAGTGTCAAACCACTCTCGCTCAGTGTTTCAATAATCCCTCAAGGTAGTGAAAACGGAAGTGTTTTTCGGATGTACGGCCGCTGGTAGCACGCTGCCGAGTGTACCAACGAATGGTGGGTATTATTGTGTAGGGTCACCAGCGACTACGTAGCATCCACGCAGAAAATCAGGCATATATGTCATAGAGCGGCACAAATGGCAAGAACTCATTCGTTATTGACAAGTGTTCAATCCTATTAATCGTTCATGTAGGTTGCATTGCAAATCACGCGTTCCATCTATTATATTATCCCCATTTGTGCGCAGTCGCCTATTTTTCCGTAAGGGCAAACAACACATCTTTAACGAGTGCAGTATCTGTCGTAGCCTGTTCCGATCAAGCTGGCTTTGGTGTTTGCATTAGGGATATTTGTCAGGATCGCGTCATCTTGTGACTGTCCTTGAACAATTCTGCTTTGAACAGCGACAATGACACTGCCAGAAATGAAAGGAAGGCAAAGAGAAACTTTGTTGTGGATATGGCCATTGGATATGGCACATGCGATTTTGAAAGCTGACACGAAAACAGGCGACTGCGCACAAGTGGGGTAATAGAGACTTATGAGCTCGTATACGGCCTGATACAAAGACTTGCAGAAGCAGTCTGAATCTGTGTCAAATCAGTGTTTTTATCATTCTGGACCGGTCTGGCTCCAACTTATCGACCTAGCGGGCGGATGAAAGGCGTGTTTGGCCATGATCGATTTCCAAGCATTGATGACACAGTGTAGTGAAAGGAGTCTCACCATTACGTTACATCCGCCCACAAAGTAGTAGCTTCAAATAGATAATTAAACTTCACCAGCAACCATATACGTGTGCGATTGGCCAGCGTTGCGCAAATTCTAGCTGCAGTTCCAGTAAAAAATATTTTTGTCACTATTACATCATCTGTATGAAGTTTGAAGGCAGCACACCACGAAATTGAGGCTGTTTTGAGCTCTCCACGAATAATTAGGGTCAGGATTGTAGTTTATGAGTATAAGCACGATCACACCCAATTCCCTTCAATTATCCAGAGAAACAGTCTTGCCAGGCCCGAATCCTCGTAATAATGCGCACGACTGTAAAACCAGACAGACGCGCCGCCTCTGCCATCATGCGGAAGAAGCAATGTCAGCAGCCATCTGGTTGTCCGTACACTCGCAGGCACAGCACGTATGCACGCTGTCGTAGGCGTGACAAGTTATTAGGTACACTGTATGGGATCCAGTGCGACAAGGCTGTTTCTTGCACCATTTTTCTGGAGAGTTAGAGAGAATTGGGTATTGTCGCTCTCATACTCGTGAACTGCTACCCTTGCCCCATTTATTCGTAGAAATCTCAAAACACATTCAATTTTTTTTTTCTGGTATCAGTATCACCGAAAACGTTAGCTGTTGTTTAATAAAGAAAGATCAATACCAATCCTGGCTACAGCTCAAGAAAATCAATTTAAAACTACGTTTCAACATGCCAAGATTCAAAGACAGTCGGACATGGGCAATACTCAGGACTCAATATCATTTACTTCAAGGTCAGCTGTCGTCAAGTGGAAAAGACTCTATTTAGCTTTAACATTTTCTCAGCAGTGCTATGATGCAACGAATCTGCTATATGCATGTAATTTTGACCAAATGAAGAATGGAATAAAAATATAGTTTTTATTTTAAATTATAGTGCTGCTCACATACTTTGATCACCAGCCTTAAGTAAGTTGGGACTTGTGTTCATTTCATATGGATGTTTTCATTATCCCTACACAAGGATCCTACATGTAGTCGTGTAAACATCGACAACCAAGTGAGCTTGACAAAGCAATGATTGTTTTGAACCGAAATCATTTGAAAAACAAAGTGCAGAGATTATCAAGATCTAATGAACAAAAGTGAAGGGTCAAGGACTAGGAAAATAAATGGTGCAGTGGTGATGGTGAAATTATGTGTACAAATAAGTTTTGAGTTTTTTTTTCTAACTTTAGAGCTTTATTCAGGGAAGTTGGTACAATGCATTTCATTCAAAGTATTGTCTATTATTAGGGACGACTTCATCTTTCAGGCGGCATACGGATTCCGAGTTGAAAACATTCCTCGTATTTTGAGGCCACTCAAGAATCGACTCATTTTTTTGGCTTCTTCGGGATACTATTGAGATAGGACATCCTACTGAAGCACCTCCGAAGTATCCTTGACGATTTTTGCAACATATAGCCGAGTAATGTCGTGTTGTGAGATCCCTTTGTCATGCCTTTTTGCATGTTTGGGAGTGTTTGAGCTTCAATGCTCGGCTCAGTTGCATTAATTGTTGTTGAAAATCTTTGCCAGTGATGGTTTCGTTAGGTTGGAGTAACTCATAGCAGATCACTCCGAGCTGGTCCCATCAAATCCATAGCATTGACTTCTTGCCATGAATATTTGGTTTGACCGTTGAAGTTGATGCATGGCCGGACTGATTCCACGACGTTCTGCGCTTGTTGTGGATTCATTTTTCGTTCCCAGTCATGATCCGATGCACAAGAAACCTTTCCGATTTGGCTTTCGGAGCAGTTGTTCGCACGTGAAAAAACGGCATTTCACGTCTCTTGGCTTGAATTCACACGGAACTCAACTTTTTATTTTTGCTCTACACCCATAGCCTTGAGAAGACTTGAAATCGCTTGCTGAATCACTCCCAAGGTTTCAGCGAGCTCTTGAGTTTGGCATGAATCTTGGTCTAATATCGACTGCACCTCGGCGTCCTTGAACACTACAGACCTCCCATCGCGTTTTTTTTCGTCGCTGGTGTCTAAATCGTCACTTTTAAAACCCCGAAATCAATACTCAAATGTTTTCATTGATGGAGCATGTTCCCTATATTATTCACACAACAGTCGATGTTCTTCAGCTGGATTTTCTTCAAATTAAAACAAAAAAAGCTGCGCTTCCTGCAAATTTTGTTTTGTTGGCACATAGATTGACATGGTTAGGGCACAAGGATTGTTTACACTGCAGCAAAGTCACATATGCCGATTTTTAGAAGGAAATGTTGACGCCTTAACATGATTCTAGTTGGAAGATGGTCCAGTGCGATTTAGCGCTAGTTACGCCATCTTTTGTAAATCTCTCAAAACTTATTTGTATAACTAATAGACGTTTAGTTACGGGTAGTTTACGGCCATTTGTATGAACATTGTATGAACAACTAAATGAGCTTGATATAGCGAATGTTGTTTTGAACTGAGATCATTTGAAAAAGAACGTGCAGAGATAATTAGGGTACCGCGATCCTTTCAATTGAGGTCGGTACCATGATAATATGTGTGGTTCACACAGATTTTTGCGGTGCGCATCATTTCTTGGGTTAGTGGCTAAGATAGGAACGGTGCAGCTGAAGGTATTAAACTCATGATTGCAATCATGTAGCTTGTATTCAAGCTATTTACTGAATGTGAGTTATCTGGATAGATCTCCATCTGAATCTGTTGAGTTTTCAAAGACAGGAAGAGTTTTCTAAATAGGATATAGACTTAGGTTGGGAATTTCGATGTTTTCTTCACTTTTTTTGAACTGTAATATTCTATACAGCTAACCCTATATTACAGAACAAATAAAGGCTAAGCCAATATGAATGTATTCAGCTGAGGTTGAAGCAGGGGAAGTTGGGAGTGGACTTGAGAGTTTTCAATTGAAACTTTGTTATTAACTCATTTAATCAGAGAGTACTGCAAGCACAATAACTCTGACTGCAAACTTATAGAACAACCTAGATTCTATTCCAATACCAAACATGAAACCATATAATTTGTTTCCTACAGGTACGTCTATTCCTATCGTCACGCGCTGAGATGAACGAAGTAATCACACGTGCCAAAGCAGCAGTTCTAGGAATTCGAGTGCCGTCGCCGCCTCGTACTACTCTGCAACCAGCTGTAATTCAACAAGTAACAGGTTCGCAGGAGAAACAAGATGTATAGCTGATGTCGCGCAAGATCTACCAAAAATATCAATTTTAGAGCAACCAATCTCTGGAATGGATTACACAGCTCAGACACAGCAGCCAACACAACAACAGTACGCCGTCCCAGTCGTGTCTGAACAGTCCTTAAAGCCGTCGTCGTTCGCTCCTGATCCATCCGAATTCAACAAACCGCTCTATATGCGTGGCCCACCACAACCACAACAGCCCCAACATGTACCAGCAGCACCACCACAACAGCCAGTGATTCCCGCGCAAAATGGTGATTACCACTCGGCTCATAGACCTGCTTACCCTTCCCCTGCTGACAACTACGCATCACCCGCACATGTGCAGTCACAGAATCCCCCTCGCCCTCATGCTCCACCGCCTGCGGAATCTTCGCAGAGTTATGAGAAGAGGTATCCACCACGCCACCCTGAACCAAGAAATTACTCACAGCAGGCTTCGTATAGACACGAAGATAATTATTTCAATCACCAAGCACAGCAGCATAATGTCGAGCCCGCGCCGAGGTTTTTCGGAGCTCCGCCCAGGAACCCAACTGTGATCCGTCCACCTCCGCCAGGAATGACAATGCCTCCTGGGTATCATCAACCGCCAAAGGATACCCAAACACAGAATGCCCCAACATCTGGTAGGGATGGAGCGGCACCTCGGCAACCTTACGGAGTGACAAACTCGCAGTTTCGTGGGCCTCCTGGCCCTTCGCAAGGAAGAGAATCGGGAGAGGAAAACAATAATATGGGTTATCAAGCCCCGAATCAGCAAGAACGCTACAATGGACCAGTTGCCTTGCAACGACAATCTCAGCAGCAGGATGATCAACGGTAGGTTTTGGTAGACGAAATTGGGCGGAAGAAGAAATGTAGACCACGATTTGTTCTAAGAAAGGGGCCTAAAGGAGAGGAACGGAGGTATAATTCTGGGGACTAAATAAACAAGGCAAATGAATGAATGGATGAATAAATAAATAAATAAATAAATAAATATATATATATATACAAAAGAAATGTAGATGTGGAAGCAACTGTCTGTTCTTCAAAATAGTAAGGAAAAATTTGTATTCACTCCAAATACAAGCAGATTAAAGTTGGAAAAATTCTCTGATTTTGACAAAGAAACCACTTCTTATGTTTGTTACAACTACTTATTATTTTACAACTAAATGTATTTTAGGAATCTGCCCGGAGGCCCGCATGCTCCGTATCCTCAAGATACCCGCAATCACGTCAATGGCAACGCTCCAGCTCCATCAGTGAATAGACAATCAACAGCTCCTCCACGCCCTTTTCCACCACAAAGAGATTCGTGGCGAGCAGATAATGGTCCTGCCCAACACTCTGGTGCACCCCCAATGGGTTCAAACGCGCCAAGGTGCGTTTGTTTCTATACCTGAACATTACTGTTAGCACTAGAACACTCGTAGCACTGAAGGAAAATAACATAATGGGAATCTTCCAGGACGGATAATCATACTGGGGCCGGCGCTGGACAGCCACAGCGCAAACCTTTGCTGAGCACCACACCGTTGGGAGCGTTCAATGATGTAAGATTAGATGTTTCATTTTCCTTTTATCTTTTAGTGGTGAAGAGTTTTTTTTTCAGACATCAAGACACTCCGGCCCGCAAAGCGGACCTGGTCCTCGTGTACCACCTGTCCCTCCCAGAAATCCACTCGGACCTCCACAACTAGCAGTAAACAGGACCCCACTGCTTGGACCAAATTTTGGTGCTGGACCAACTCTGCCGAGGAGCTCTCAAAAGTGTGTTTTGAAGTTTTGAAATGTTTGTTAATCAGTTCTGATTTTATGTCGTTTTATAACATTCTTTTTAGCGTTGCAAAGTATGTGGAACTTAGCCGATTACCAACGGAGATGTTACGACCAGCTGTGCTAGAACAGTTTCTCAGACCATCGGTGCCTCTTCAGGTTTCGTCGGTGAAGGTTGTTTATAGCTCCCAAGGTAGGTATCCTGGAAAGTTGAAATTGTTATTAGTATGAGAGTATTTGTGCGTTTCAGGAATTCATATGCACACGTTGGTGCGCTTCGATAATCCAGCAGATGCTGAAGCGGTGATCAGCAGGAATGGAGAACTTGGGATACGGTGTGTAGTATTCTATACTTTAAGTTTTATATTCTACTATTCTTCTGCACATTCTGATTTGATTCCTCATAACGATTGTGTGGTATTTGAGTGTTGAAGTGATTTGTTATGCAAAATTTCTCTTTTGGATCTTTTTCACCTGCTTCATGTTTATTTTAATGAACTCATCCTTTAGGATTTTCTTTTTCCCGAAAAAAAAAAACACATCATTTGTTCTTATGGTTATGCGTTGAGGCATTTCTTTAGCCAGAGTTTTGGCAGTTTGTGGAAGTAGTTGCCCACGCTTCCTGTAATTTTTGGGTCGAAATTTGTTACTAAAAACAGATGTCCTCTTGAGCTGAGAATGCTAATACTCTCAAAATATTAAAGAAATTGTTCCGAGCTCTCTCCAGGTGCTTATAAATTGGTTAAAAAGAATGTTTTCAGCACATCTAGCTATATTTCATATATTTTCTTTTGATCTTTTTCGAGTGATCTTTGACTTCTTCGATAGCCTTTATTGGGTATTTTAGAGTGCGCCGGTCAACCAAGGCTTTGTTTGATGAAGCTGTTGATGGAATCCCACCAGCTGTAATTGCAGTAAGTTCTTTCTTTGGCTGGTACTTTGTGAACACGTAATTTCAAAAAAAAAACCTAAGATGTTATCCTTTAATTTTTACATCTCTTTCATTCTTACCTTATATTCTTACAATCTAATTCTTATGTGTGGTCCAGTGAAATAGGAAAAAATTTTCGAGAGTATCACTTGTTTCTTATACTTTTGGTGACAGAAAGAATCGGTTAGAGTGGTTTTGTGGCAGAAGATAGGAATTGACTCAGGTTTCTCAGGCATCCGATCAAAACAGCGACAACGGAGATCGTAAGCGTGAGACTGACCACTCCTCTCGACGTCGTTCACGCTCTCGTAGCCGAGAAAAACGTCGAAATAGACGTGACTCATCTCCACGTAAGCGTCCAAGGTAAATTTTATTTGCTCTTAACCTAGCTTCTTTTTTTTTGCTGTTGTTCCTGTACTTTCCTGATGACACTCTTTTGGAGATCTCGTTCCCGCAGTCGTGATCGTCGGTCTGCCAGACGCTCGCGAAGTCGTTCCCCTAAGAGGGCCAGGCAGACGTCAACGCGGTGGTGTCTGCAACTGACGAATGTACCGTTTCGATGCACTGAGTCAGAAATTTACGAGTTGGTTGTATTTCATTTCAGATTTTGTTTAGTCGTCAGTTTCTTTTTAAGACTAGAATCTAGAAGAAAACTAGAATGTGCGTTACTAAGGAAATATGTGTTCTCCTAAACAATTCTCGAAAAGCGTATGAATTTGGAGAAATAGACTCAAAAACCTGACCTGTTACCAGCCGTTTATCTGATTAATCGATTCTTTCACATCGAGTATCTCTTTCAGGTGGTTTTCTGAAAGAGTACGACCAACCAAGATCACTCGTACCTTTTATACAGACGGAAATGCTTCTGATCGATGGATTGCTGAGTTCGAAAGCGAATCTTTACTGGATAGAGCCCAAGGCATCAAACGTTTACTTATGGGACGCTCTATAAAGTAAAATTAGATTATACAGTCCTTCGAAACCTTCTATATTATGTAAGTAATTTTAAGGATGTGCCAGATTTCTAACGAGGACGCAGATGAGCTGATGAAAATCGAAGATATTTATGGAGAACGAAGGAAAGAAGATAGTGAAAAGGTAGTATTCTTGAGAAAATTTTGTCAACTCTATGAGAAATGTAAAAGAGATGAGTGGTTTACCATTCTCTTACGTCTTTCTAAGGCACTGACCGCTTTTCCTTTCTTCTCTTTTTTTTGAGGAGAGTAGAGGTTTTCTAAAGGGTAGAGAAATTGTTTTCGGTAGTTTATAACCATATTCTTTAAAGGTTCTTTACGCCTTTGGTACTATTTACGATGGGTTTTTTTTGTGGCATAAAAAATTCTTCAACTTGAAAACGTTTTTTGTCTCATTCTTTATTGTTGCTAAAGAAATTGTTCATTTCTTTTAGTACATGAGTGAGGTGTCTCATTTCAACAACGTGCCAGCTACCCGTGGTAGAGGTGGATCAACATTTTTCCCAGCACCAGGTTCGTTAACGAGTAACAGTAGCGGTTTCAAAGCTTCATTGCGCTATTGTAGAAATAGAAATGAGTGTCATCTACTCAAAATAGAATTTGAACATTAAAATTTGTGATTGGAAATCATAACAAGCGCAAGGTCCATCTTATCGTTTTGGGTCATTTGCTCAGGAAAATATGCTTCATTGTCCAATCTTTCTTCATTCTAATTCTTGCGATCAGTGCAAAATACTGGGAGAAACACTCCCGAGATGCGACTTCTATTTGTATTATGTTCATTTGACACTCTGTTTTGTTTGTTTATGTGCCCCAAAAGCGCTGACAGTGCACTTTTTTAGTGCGAGGTGCTAGCACGCCTTCGTATGGTCGTGGAGGTGCTCATCCGCCGCCATTATTGGGGATGGGGGGTGAATTTTGTTATTTTTATCCCTTTAGTCATGCTAGACTAGAAATTTAAAAGCAACGAAAGATTCCTCTAGCTCATTAGGAAATCACTCAGGTTTTGTTTTTCAGCTCATGGGTACCGTGGTATGGGTCGTGGTGTCCCATCGATGCCTTCTTATGACAGTAGGGGCCGAGGACGTGGAGTTGGTGGCTTTAGTAGGTTTTTGCAACTCTACCACAAGTGCAACTCTATTTTCGCCATTACGAACTAGTCGTTCAGGAGGTCGAGGCGGATTTCGTGGTCGAGAGGACAAACCTTACATGAGATCGAGCCGAGATGGTGTAGAAAATGGCGATGAGAATTATCACGGGGACATATCCGGATCAGCATCCTTAGCTCCAGGCAGTCCAGAACCACAAGTTGGTACAAAGATGCCACCTTTATCGGTATCATACATCACACAACAGGTTCTATAATTTCTGAAGGTGGCAAAATTTTAGCCTGTATCCGCTACTGACGATCTGGTCGCTTCATTAGGACCAAAAGGTACGGTGGTCTCATGTTGTGGCTTCCCGTCTGATGTCACCATGGAGGACGTTCTGGGATTCTTCAGCGGTTATCCCGTAGACCATAATTCCGTTCGAATTCGAATGGCTGATGATGGTATACCAACTGGGGAGTGTATGTTGGCAATGGAGACCCCAGAGGTGCGCCTATTTTTCTACGCTACATAATGTTTTTTTCTTCCCAGGCAGAAGTTTTCATTTTATCGAAGAAATTTTTGAGGGAACAGATGAAATATTAGGAATAATTATAGTTTCAAGAGCGAGCCATTGACTGATGCAGTCGAGTACGCTCTCCCTCATCTTTTCCCCCATGGACCCCTTTTTTGAACATTGTAGAATTTTTCTGAGTTTCTCAAACGAAATATTCGAACCAATGTGATCAAACTATCCGATTTGACGGGAGTCTATGTAAATCCGCTAGGGATGTCAAAAGAATGAGGCAGTACTTGACTCTTATAGTTGTTTTTTTCGTAATGCTTCTAAATCCTACTGTGCGCGTTTTCTTTCATTCCCACCCCCGATGCATAACGATTTGCGATCTACGAATTTACTTAATGTATTTTCTTCCAGAATGCTGCAAAAGCTGTCTCGTCCTTGGCAGGGAAGAAAGTCCGTGGTCAAATAGTCTGTCTGCAACTTGCTAATCCATGATCTCATTATCTCTTATTGCCTTTATTTTCCTCCTTATCACTTGCTAATTCAAGAGGATCAATTGCAGTTGTATTACAGTATTGTTCTCTTTTTTTTTCGTCTTTTTTTTACTTGTTTTTTGTTCCTACTTGATCGGGTGCTGGAGATAATCTCTATTAATTGTGTTATGATGTTAGATACTGCTACGTGGTTCATGCAAATATTATACTATAGTTAGTTTGTTTATGTTATTAGTTTTTTTTTTTTGTTACAGTAACAAAGCATTTTTGTAATTTGTTTTGTTTTATTTGATATAATGAAGAATCTCAAATAACTGATGTATCAAACATGATGAGCTTTTTTATTTTTTATTTTTCAACTCGATTTTATATGGAGTGGAAAAAACTAATCAATAAGTTCAAGAGCAATTAAGAAAGTGCGGATTAATAGTTTAACCTTTCTACTGTTCAGAATTTTTACATACGCCAGAAAAAAATCCTTACATTCTAAGGTAATCCGTAGACATCCTAGAAAATTTATCGAAACACACTATTCCTTGTATTTGAGTATTTTTCAAAGCACACTTGCTTTCTTAATTATTATCTGTGTTTGAAAAATAGTTTTACTAGCGCTAGAGACCGCTGAAGCCAGAAAAAGAAGACACACAGACACACATCCAGGATCGTTTGAGGACAATCGCCGAAGAAAAGGACTGGTCAACATCGTGCACTTTAACCGTCTAAAATGTAAAAATGAGCATTATCATCAAAATTTCAAAATGTTGTCTCGCTCGCTCAATCAATCGTCTCCGGACCTTTATCGTGTAATTTCGACGTCGCATGTCGGTTCAGATACGCGAATGTACAACATTCTTCGGAAATTCGACTTATAGGATGACGGGGTTTGAACGATGGCGATTGCGAATGTCAATGTTTTCGAATGATTAGGAACAGACTGGTATCTACCTGATCTGTCATTTTTTTAAACAAGGAATAGTGGATTATTCATAATTTCCTAGTTTTTTTTTTAATTTTTTTTCTTTAAGCCATGGGATACCTATTGAGATTTGTAAACAAGCTCACCTATGCGACATATTTCATGAAATGTTCATTTTCAAAAATATATTTAATCAGTTTATATTCATGAATAACGTTAATGTGACGGATATTCCCTACGCCCTACGCTCTATTATTCGTTTTACAATAAAGAGTTGTACAGTAAATTTCCGTCCCTTCTGCTCTGTAGTTCTTATTTATTGATCTGATTCACGTTTTCCTTACTAACATTTACTGTGTTGTTTTACGGCGAAATTGTAACGCAGGTGTAGCATATTCGGTGAAAGGTTCGGCTGTAACTGCAAGATCGGTGGTTCGAAATCGCACCAGTGCCAGATGGGTCCTCCTTCCATGCGGAGAAGCCGAAAAATTAGTACTAGACTTGTCTGGAAGGATAAAACATTAATTTGACACCAAGGCTCGCCCACGCAAGCTATTGTCATGCTCTGTCCCTAAACCGTAAACGATTCTGAATTGAAATCGAACGTGTAGGCGCACCATCATAAGGATTGATTAAAGGGGTGCACTTTATCGTTTGTGCTTTTATATGAAATTCACATTGATGCCGAGGAGCAAAATACGCGATTTTGAAATATCGAACATATACAATACGTATCGATTAGTCGACCCCAATAGGATGGGAGGCATGGTTGGCACTGAGCAGGCTTCGAACTTTCAACCGGAATGGAACCCACAGCGGAGCTCTTACCGACTGCGCTACACCCGCGCCCAGTCGTATCACTCCTGTTCGTTGGAGGATTTTTTTTTTTGAAAAGTTGGACACACATCCAATGTTTTGGAACATTTTCTTCGGAGTTACCGTTCTTCCAACATAATTTGTAGTTGAAAAACGTATAATTATTTAAAGAATTTTTTGCCCAAATGTACGGATGCATATATGCATGTGACCTGCATACATACTTGAATGAGATTGATTTGAATCTTTAAAATCGGAGGGATGTTCGGTCTCCTTTTTTTCGGTTCTTTTTTAAAAGCATCACCCCATGAATCTGATGTTGTGTGGATTTCCGATGGACAAACACTATACGGGGTCATAGATTGCGAGATCAGGGGCGGTTTCGCTCATCTCTCCCTAATCGCGAGGAAAAAACGGCGTGAAAGACTCTATTTTACACGAGGATTTCATTCGCAACGCTCCAACCTTGTACACGCACCGCATCCAGTTGCGCAGCGGTCGAAAGCCAGTGAGTTCTCCTCGACTGGCTATTTAAAGGCAGGATACCACGAATCTGGGGTGGTACGGATTTCAGGTGGAGTATCCGTATACGGGGTCGCAGAGTATAGGGACCGGGGTAGTTCCGTTCAGAATGGTGTTCCATACTATGCCTTCTATTGTAGCGCGCCACCTTTGCTCGCATAGCGTCCCTTACGGCCTATAGTGGCAGTCCGAATTGATTTTCGACGAATCGCAGGGCGGAGGCGGCGCAACGGGTGGAGCGTTGCAATAGATGGCGTCGTACAAAACAGCATCCTGGAGGCGGCTGTTTGCAGTGATCCAGGGAGAAAACCGCACCACCTCAGAGTCGTCGTATGCTGCCTTTAAGTGAAACCTATGAATAAGTTGCAGAGCGGACCAGAAATTATAGATAGAGTAGCGTTCTAACGTTCCTCGTAGGAACTAAAGTGCTTCCCACGCCGTTTTAAAGAACGATTAGGGAGAGGTGAGTGGAACCTCAGCTGATCCTGGAATCTACAACCCCGTCTTTAGTTTTTGCCGTGGATTCCCTCACCATGTCAGATTCGTGGGATGCTGCTTTTAAATAAAAGAAGTTCTCTACTGATGAAATTGATGAAAACGCCTTGCTGTCATTTCTTAATACCGTATTCTTCCGTAGTTAAACTCAACATTTGAGCAACAGAGTCAACTTTCGCCTTTTCGATTCGTCAATTTAATTGATTTTCACTTCCACCGTGTCTTCGCCTTTAGAAGTCCAACTCTCGTCACCTTGACATTTCAATCAGCGATTTTTCCTTCGGTTTTGGGCATTTGGTGCACTTTCTCGTCTCGACAGCAGCAATGGAAAGAATTTTCGGCAAAACAGGATGCGATGATTGTCCTCGCTCCACACATTTCTTGGCAGTAATCATTTAGTGCATTAGAAATCGGTATCGTAATCGCATAGGTGATTTGCAGAAAGTGCATGGATGTATTATAAAGGGAATAAAGGCCCCTTAAAACACTAAGGCAACACTTTTCTAGTAAATTCTTTCTAGTAAAGTAATTTCTCTAGTTTGTCTTCGATTAGGTCTCTGTTTTTTCTGCACCATTTGAGGAAATCTTTAACAGAGCATCAACTCAAATTGAAACAAGTAATCGGGGAAAAAAATATAAAAGAGAAAAGAAAAAATGAGAAGGAAATTAAGTATAAGTTGAAAACTCAAAAAAGCAAGAGGAAATCCTTCCCAGCCATGAAGGAAAGAAGCATGAGGTGAGATCATATTAGTTGTTGGAATATTTGAAAATCAAGGATTTGAGATTCGGAGACTGAGGATGGAAGCCAGTGAAAGTGGTGCCATATGACTTTGTGCAGGGGTCTGGCGAACAATCTGAAGTCTTCTGAAGTTTTTGGTTTTTAAAGGGCAAAAATATCAAATAATATTCTATAATCCACGATTTAATGGATCGTAATGGCCCCCTAACGCAACCAAGAAGATCAAATGCACCAGAAACGGCTGTTCTCGTTATTAGGTGAGCTCTGCCGGCACGGATCCCGTGTCGATCCTATCCTTTATTCACTCCCCTATCCATTACTTTAATGCATCGACTGCTCGATGTGCTGTTGGGTTTTTCTTCGTTTACAATCCTTCTTGTAGTCGTGCGAAAGGACGACATTCGTCCTCGAGCAGCCGACAATAAACGTTCTCGGGGTTTTTTTTCGCACTGATTACGTTCAGATCCGTCATGTTCAGATTAGTTTCCTTTTATCCGAGTGCATTAAGGGAAATATCATCTAACGTGGCACAATTGCGCTGCAAAATATATGTTTGTGAAATATTTCTCATGTAGCCTTTGAGCACGGAAATCTAATGCATGGAAATTACTCATAAATTAGAGTAGGTCCAGCAGGTGTAGTGGGACCTTTCAACTGTAATTTCTATTATTTTCCTCTTGAAAAAAATCTCCCTGGACTAGTTTTTATCACCTATTCTTTGCTGATTTCCCCTTACAGTTTTCAGAAACATCGAAAATAATTTTTTCCGCTGTTTGAGTCGCTAAACCAATTTTCTCGAAAGATATCCTTATTCTTTTTGTAACGGGGGTCTCTTTGCTCGGTAACAGTTGTTGAGTGTCGCTGAGTCTGATGGTGATTATATAATTATTATTATACTATTATTACTTATTAATTAATTATTATTACATTACATTATAATTACTATTAATTATTATGATTATATAATTTTTTTTTGTTTCAGTGAAAAAGAAACGCTTTTCTTCAAACTTTTCACTTTTTTGTGAAACGAGAGAAAAAAAATTTTTTGTTTGACATCAGTATCCGATAGTAATCTAAATAATAATAATAATAATAATAATAGTAATAATAGTATGATATGATAATGACGATCAGATTTCCGAGTCCACGAAAGGAAACGTGATGGATCCAGAAATCTCGCAATGAAATTCCATTGATGGTTAGGTGTAAGTTTGTGTCGGATTGAATTGATATTGAAAGAACACGAAATTGTCAAAATAGCGAATTTGTTAACGGAGAGTTTTGCAATTTCACGATATCATTATTTGATATGTCTACCGATGAGCAAAGTTTATTTCAAAATTTGTTTCAATCTCTCCATTTGCCTTGAACATTGAACATTTTTTGTGGACGTTATTGTTATGCAAACGGATAGTAATTATTGTGCATGCAATAATTGATAATTAATAATTAATAGAAATAATTAGATGTAACTCGGGAAAAAAAATGAGTGATAGCAAGTATAGAAGAGTCTGCAAAACTCTCGAAGAAATTTTTCGACACTACAACAAGCTGAAATTTTCTGAATTCTCTGAAAAAAAAAACAAATCGAGCCAAGATTACATTTTTATTGAAGGATGAGAGAAGGGAAGGATAGATTTAAAAAATCGCCAAGGTATGGTTGAGTGAGATTAGCCAATGAAAAACAAATATTTAGTTGTGAGGTAGCGAGTCTTTCCAAATTTTGCGTCTATTAATTATTGAAAAAAAAGAACTTTTTTGACCCTCGACTTAAGGAACTTAAGGAGAACGGTTGTTTTGGTTCTTTACAACATATGTAAGTAGGGTCCCGCATAGAGCGCTTTTTTTAAAGTGAACCGGAGAAAATGTGACGGAGTAAGTTAAACAATGATTTTTCCTACTTCCCTTACGGTTAAGCCACTTGCCCGATGCGGGAGAATATCCGAAGTTAGGGTGAAGAAAACCCCTTCATTTTATTCCATCGATCGCTATATCCACGATCCCTGCAGCAGCATCGGTTATCCGCTCAATGGTCCTAGAACGTCATTCGATTTGTAGGACATAAATCTGCGATTTAGAATTGGTTGCCTCAGAACGATCAGATCTTCAGCAAAGAATCGCACGACAACCCACTACTAAACGGGAAAAGCCTAAAGGTGTGGCGTCATACGATGGTGCGAAGCGACTCGCAGGACAATAAATTTGAAATGAACTATAGTGGGGGGAAATATAAGCAAACATTTCTTACAAATCCTTTTGTAAATAAGTATTAGTCTCTATAAAAATGTATTTTGAAGAAATTTTATTTTCTATTCAAATATATTTATGAGAATAAGTTTATTCTGCACTTTAAAGGATAAAGGATAAGGTGTCTGGCATTAATCAATCCGCTTTGGATGACGCACCATCACGTTTCATTTAATTCAGAATCATTTGAAGTAAAAAAAAAATAAACTAAATACCATTGTAAACAAATTATCAAGATAAATTATCTAATTAATTAAATTATCTTTATCGTAAATAAATTTTTACAAAATTTTTCACATACGAAACAAAAGTCTTTAGCGCAAAATTTTGTTCGTAGGCGCATGCAATTTACAGTAAGGGGATAAAATAGATGTTACGAGCCCACTCTGGAAAAAAAGGGAAAAAGGGGTCTACCCTCGGAACATCTATTTTATTTCCCTTTCCTCATGCATCAGATCATAATTACGACACCATCCATATTTTTTTTTTAAATAAATAGTAGAAAACGATCCCCATCGAAATCCTTTGGAGGTTCCTTCGGACGTGGGAGATTTGAGAACACCTGGGCGACAGCGGAAGAGTTTCCCCGTCTCGACTGATAATAAAACATCTGTTACAGTATAATCGACTATCGATCTTTCCATTTTCGTTTGAAACGACGTGTGTCCGGAATGCGACGCTCATTCTGGAATCTCGTGGAATTTCCTTTGCATTATTAAGTATTTCCATTGCTTTTGAAGCGATTCGCACAGGGTTTTCTTGTCTCTGACTCTGTTTCCTGGTGTTCGTGGAATGCACAAGAACATCGCCGAAGTGCATCATATCCATGGTCATAATTTTTGCAGTTAACCTCAAGATTCGCATGTTTGTTATGCTGTAACACGGGGGCCCAGCACGAGATTGATGACGCCGCATGGATTGCCGAGTTTTCTTATCAACCACTTCTGAACGCGGAACGTGGTGGTACATAGTCGCTGTCGCACACCGCCTGGAACGCCACCGTCAGGCGTTCAGGCGGCAATTTCGAAATTGCCCCACCGCGTCGTTATCGTTATTTCCTGATGCTCGTTGCTCGTGTGGAACGTTCTTTTCCCAGGTCCTCTGCCGTTCGTCCCTACGGAGGTTTCGTGTGTAAATTGTACTTGACATAGGTTGTCCAGCGCTGGACCTATGGAAGGGGTTTCCGCCTGGCCGGGTCCCCTCACTGTCGAATCATGGTCGTCGAAATACTGTAGCAAAATATATTTCTTTAAATAAGAGTATTTGCTCCGTAAAATACTTTGGAATTCTCCAGTCTGGCTCTCCTTTTGAACGTGATATTTTTCGACTAATTTCCAACAACTATCCATAAATTTTTTCATGTGACTTTCCAAGGAAAAAATCCATTAAAGTAGGCGTTTCAACGTAAAATCCAGAATGATTTATGCACTTGTTCATCATTTGATAATATGATGCCACGCCCCAAGTACATTAACTCTCGCGCTTCACAGATGCCGAAGGTCGAAAAGAACCATAGTCGACAGTCGGTCGACACGCTCCAACTATCCATTTTCATGTATTTCTCGTGAAAATTCAAGTCATTTGCTGCTCGAATTCCAATTTTTTCTTTCAGAAACTCTTTCGTCCATTTGTGAAAAAGAAATTTCTTCAGGTTTTCTTTGGAAATTGTTATTGGTCGTCATATTTTCGCTAATGAGTTGAAACTTAGAACTTTCTACGCTATCCAGTGATGTTCTGCTCACTAAATTCCTCCTGAATTCCATTGGACTCCATAGGTCTAACCTCATAGAGACTGGATGACCTGTCCATTGAAGTAATTTTAGTGATAACACGCGTATATTGTATTATTTACATAAATAAATTTGTCCAAGAAGTTTTTGGGAATTTTTCCGAGTGTAGAAGTCTTATACTGCTTAGCGATTCGACCTCAAATGTATCTACCACTTTAGTCGACTATATTCCTCCAAGGCAACTTCACAGGCAGGTCGTGGATGCCGTTCCTCCAGGACATACGTTACATCACGCCGGATAAACGTGGGATGGCTTTATTTAACGTATGATCTCAGTACAACTTCGACTTAGGCACCGGTCTTCAGATGTTTTCTTTCCAAGTAACGGGTAAGATCTGAGAAAGGTCATAGTCCGATGAAGCACGGTCACAGATAAACAGAGGATGAGGCGACCGTCCAGGTGTATTCGTTGAGACTTGTCTTCATTTTTCATCACTTTTTTGGGTCGAGATCAATTTTCTTCAAATAGTGTGGGACATATCGATTCAGCTTCTGTAGTAACTATTTCCTTTCACCTATACATAAGCTTCAAGGAAATTAAGTTCTATAGGAAGGCGAGGGCAAGCCAGATGAAAAGAAATCTGGCGAAGCAGAGAAAAAGGAAGAAAAGAAGGGAGGAGAAGAAGGAGGAAAAGAAGGAAGCTTGCACTCGCCTGCTTTAACAGCACTATAGGCGGTCCGGAGAGCTGTTCCCATCCCCCTCGTGAAGATTGGAAAGGAACTGCCTTCACCGCAAGCCACGGCTCCTTCAAGTTGAATTCAAATGGGCGTCCAGACATCAATTCGCCTTCGATGCTGTAGTTCTCTTGCCTGAGGCGACAGTGCCCAGGTAGTTCGGCGCATGTTCTTTGTAAACTATGTTACTTTAGTTTGCCTACGCAGCCTTCAAGCTCAAAATCTGGATTCAGAATGGAAAAAAATATGAAGTGGCGTAAATGCTGACGATCTGGAGCAAAGTAGACTTCCAATTCCGCAGTGGAGAAGTGTTTGAGGAGAAGGGCTGGCATACGCAGTTGGAGTTCTATCATTCCTGGATTCCTTACCATAAATTCGGTCCCATGGCTTTGTAGTTTAACCGGATATGACACAAAGAAATATTCAAAATATGTCCAAATATTCAAAAAGTTCTTGATCAACCCAATACAATGCACAATCAGGTCACAAAAAAAAGACTTTTGAGCATTTTTCTCTAATTTAACGCGGTACCTTAAATAATTATTGATTGTTAATCAGAAATCTCTACGCAAGCGTCCATGCCAAGAACGTCTTTTCAAAAAAAAAAAATCCAGGCAGTGCTATTTAACTTCAATTTTTCTGGTTTCTAGATGTTTTTTTCTTTCGTCTCCTCTCACAATTTTTGCTGATTTCTGGGATTCACAGTGGCACACCACATTTCAACGATTTGGGACCCATTCCCGTCCCCTACGAGATTTCTTTCAATATTAATAATTAATATAATAATATTAATATTAATAATAATATTAATTAATATAATATCAATATTTTTCTCACCGGCTCAACTAGGGAATTTTTTGAGTCGCCCACCCATAGCGTGTCCTGGTGCTCGATCGTAATGATCTTTTCATGTGCATGCAGATGTTTGTGCGAAGGTGACGAAGACTTTTTGTTTACGGGTACGCTTATCAGTACGGGGCCCCGTTGAGTACGTCTGCCGTACGGTGAATCAGACGTGAATCGCTCGCATCGCAATCACATATTTTCATATTATTGTTCATGTCATGTGGTTTATTTTTTCATCGATGATCCTACGTTTTACGTAAGTACAAACGCTGATGAGACAATGACGTAAGACGTTACCGTACTTGCTCTTTTATCTGCGTGCGCTCGCATGTGTGTGTATAAACTCACAAAAATGTCATCATTCCCTCGTGAATGACCTTAAACTCTCACTCGACTGGTGATTGCTCTCTTCCCGATTATTTTCCAGATATTTCTTTAGTGTTTTCGATAGCATAGAAGAATTTATATTGCCATTTTCAGTGAATAGTTCTCATATCGCAGAACATGTGATGATCGCATGTGTTTGTCACTCTTATGGTTCATAAAAAAACTGCTGTTCTCTCGTTTATAACATTATGTTGGATGCTGTAAAAGAAAACATGAGAAGGATGGCCAAAGCAGTAGCAGAACTTCATGTATCCTCTACCAAAAAATCCAGAACTATTGTTTATTCATCTCTAGTAATTCTTCAAGAAACATTTTCTCAGGAAAAAAAAAACATCTGCTATGTTTATTCCTAGCAGAATTACTAATCAAAAGTTTTCAAAACATTTGTTCCTTTGTTTTTGTTTCTCATTTTGAAAATAAATCATATAAATAGCCATCTCCTATCTCCTACATATCCCAAGTTCATTTTAGCGCAATAGTCGCGCCGCGCAGTGCGAGCCTCGAGACAACAAACTTGTTAGGAACTATGAACGTTCCGCAAATGTGAGCGTGTACCGATTTTGGTACTTTTACGGTACCGACACCACTTTAAACCGACAGCACTTTAAAAGTCGAAATTTCCCCATTTTATGAAATAAAAGGGACGGATAGTAGTGTAGGAAAAGAAAACTCTTTGTCACGAATTTTAAAAAGCAAAATTCTGAATATATTGACGATTTAAATTGGGCATGGTCAGTGAGAAAGGAGCAATCCATGATTACATCCATTTTTGGGAAACGTGAGAAGAAATCGAAAACTAGAAGCAGTAAGAAAGAAGAAAAGAAAGAAAGAAAGAAGAAGGAAGAGTATTGAGAAACTGAGGGTAGTGTATGCATGTGTTAGAAACGAGAAAAAAAATATTTAGGAAAAAAATATGAAAGAAAACATCAAAATGTACTTAATAATTATATTAGTCGTATTTTTGGTGATTTAATGCTGAAAAACGAAATTGTGGAAATTAGAATTTCCCAGAAATGCAGAGCAGTTTCCTTTTTTTTCAACCAGGATTTTAACGTGGTATGGTATAAAAAAATGTAACAAGACGGATACGACGTGTCTTACGGCTTTCCTGATCGATCCATGTATCGATCAGTACGGATTGAAACTGGTGTTATCGTGAAGACGATTCTGTTCACCACTAGAATAGTTAATTTCAATGTTTACCGCTAACCGGGGATGGCTGCTGTTGCCACTGCTGGCCATTGTTCTGCTATTTACACCTAGCTGGCGCCGTAGAGCTAACAGCAGCAACGCGGCCACCTTCATCACCTAGCACACGGCGTTCGTTCTCTCGCCTTCCTTTTTTTCGCACCTATCAATTATTTAGCGATTTCGGGAACTCGTCCACAGTCAGCATCCGTGCGAGACGGGCCACTCTACACTGTACGAGTGTTTGACTTTCCACTGCTCGGCTAGATGTTGTGGGTCCAGTGGTTTCAAAACGAGTTCTCGTCGAAACGTCATCAGTCTGTTACTTTTTCCGGTTCACTGATAGGTAGAATGAATGAATGTGAATTTATGGATGCTCCCGGTCGATGCACTTTTTATCGTAACAAGCGCTGTGATACAAGTTCTCGAAAACACTCCATTTCAGAGTTTTTAGCTCGTCGTTTAAATCCTCATAGACATTATTTCCATCGCTTATTATTTTATCCTTCCTCATTTTTTTAAATATTTTTTTAAAATTTCTATTTCATATCAACTACACCATTATCAAGTATTATTTATGTTTACACTTCAATTATTACATTTAGTGCGATTTTCTTCTGCTACCAAACCTCTACATTGGCATTTTCCCGAAAAAAAAATAATACTCGAATTAATTGCACCGTGCCATCCTTCTCCGCCCATGCTTCTTTATATGATCCGTGCTATTCTCTTCTCCTAATACTGTAATCATTTTTTGAGACTTTTTTTCGAGAGAAAAAGGTAAAACGAGATTTATTTGAGACATTCGTCGAACTAAACCTCGGTAAATTCGCACTTATTTCTCATGCGAGAACTGGTCCCCGGCCGAAAATTGCTCTTTCCTCCTGTGCTTCGTGTGTTCTTAGTGTTTGTTTCTTACGAGCGGGGTTCTTTGAGTTCACAAGTGCACACTGTTTCTTTCACAAAGAAATGTCTCTCATAGGATTCTGTGATAAGATACTGGGACACTATTATTAGTTGCACTTTATCACAAAACGAACATGTTTGAAATTTTTCAAGGGATTATTTCAAACGGTCATTTTTGTTGATGTTCTATGACGGTCTTTTCTGTGCTGTTCGAGTGTAAAGCTACAAACAATCGAAAAATCGGTTGCAATTTTAGAAATGTCAGTTGTTGTTGGGTTTTTTCGGCCGCTTTCGCGGCGACATCGTTCGCTGTAGTGCTTTTGCGTGTGTTTGCGTGTATAAGCGAGGGAAACGTGCAGATATTCGTGACATTCACGATCAGTTCCCCCCAACTTCGCTGATATAACGGAGAATATCATAATTAATGGTACTCGTTTACTGTTCCCGTGTGTTTCTTCCCTTAGTTCCGTAGTTGTTCTCCTTCGAATTTCTGTTCTTGATGCAACCATTTCTCCTACTTCAAGAAATTTCTCTTTTTTCTCTTTTGAATACTGAATAAGAAATTTTCTGGACGTTCGAAGTAGGAGTGGTATACGAGACTCCATTCGAATAATTTCTGTTGAAAAATTTCCAGAAAATGTGTTTGATTACAGCTGAGAGGTGAGCGAAGGGTCCGTGTGTAACAACATCAATGGATTTAAAGATCCTCCTCTAACTAGTGGAATCCTCTTTGCACAAAACACTACAACAAAAAACTGACGGCTATAAATTCAAGGTAATTAAGCACGACATTTGTTCACCATCGTCAAACATTCTTAGCGCCATTATTTTAGTATTTTGTGATAGTACAGTTTTACAGTAGAACTTGCTGGAAAAAGTTAAACATATGTCGTTTACTGTAATAGATAACAGTATGGAGTAATTAGCTTGTTATTACCAAATAAGCTTATTAAAAATGAAGAGAATGAAATAAGCTAGTAAGCCTGTTCTTGAAGCAAATCTCTTCATTTTTAATGGTTTTGTTTTAAAAAAAGAAAGAACTCTTTACAAAAGTATTCCCCTTTGAAAAGATCTGGTTTATGCAAAGAATTTGCAGACGCGCACTGGACACTGACACTATTTTAGAATTTTGTGCAACCAGTTTCACAGCAGAACTTGTATAAAAAAGTAAAGGATGTCGTTAACTGTAAAATATTGAAGATAGTTCATAAATATGTGTTGAAATGTTGGAAAGTAGGCAGGGTCCCACTTGGATTAGGAAGTAATCTGCTATTATCTCTTATTATTATCGTAGAGTAATGAATCTTAGCGCATAGGACCTGCTAATAAACAAACTAGAATTCCACAAGGGTCTCGACACCACTATAGTAAAAGGATTGCTTCAATTTTCTTGCTTTAACAATAATTTTAAAAAAATTTCCACAAAAATTCACCACCCGAACTAAAATGGTCCAGAGATTGCAGACAAAAAATCTGAAGTTAGGCAGAGTTGGATCGAAACGTCCTCAGACCGCTTAGTGGAATCGCGTAAGTGGTTGCTCTCAGGATGGGACCCTCGCTTACACTTATCGGACTAGCGGCTGAATGGAGGTCCCACTGAGCTATTTCCACACAATCCCATCGAGCTCTAGGTCGAGTTTTTAGCGTGCTTAAGGGAAAAAAATTCCACATTCCATTCTACTTATTGTAGGTGGGTGGAATCAACGAACATATTGATTCTATTGATTTTATTAGAGTTTTTGCATGATGCGATTTGATAACGTGATTTCGTTGCTAGGCGTATGATAGCTTGAGTCCTGACACGAAATCGAAAAAACATTGGTCGACTAAAAAACGTGCACGTTTTCTGGGAGTAGCAGGAAAGTCCAAGACCATACTATCTCTGAAATGTTTGGTCCGTTTAAAAAATTGGATAAATAAGCCCTAAAATACTAAATAGATAATAAAAATATAAATATAATATATATTATACCAAATATAATAAATGCTGAAAAATATAAAATACATCAACGTACTCCAACTATTTTTTCGTGAAGGCCACTCACATTTATATTATGGAATCTACATATATTTTTTTTTGTTATTGAGGATTTTGTGTGCGGAAGAAAAACGAGGAAAAACGTATCAGCGTATACGTCTGTGCATTTTCCGCTAGGTTTTATGCCAACGAACTGGTTTCTATTCAGAATTATTCAAATCGTATAAAAAATCGCATCCATTCGGTTGATTGTGTGTATGTGTTTGTGTATTCATTCACATTCACCCACTGAACGTTCCTATGACTTGGTCATTCTTTCATTTTTATATTCTTTTCGTTGCTAATTGGTAAACAAATGATCCAGAACAAATCATAACAATGCAAAATATTGTACTTTATGTTATCTGGAGAATTTTCTTCGATTTTCTTTTGATTGATGGACTGACCATCCATCTGTAAGACCGGTATCGGTAATTTTGTGCTGTGAGATGGGAACTGTCGTTTGGTGAACGCGAAAACCATTTCTATCGAAACTGGTTTCGTTCCCAGAAATCATTTAACAAATAAACTGTTCTTTCTACTCTTCAGCTACTCTTGAACACTTTATTCAAACGATCTAACTTAACGACAACCTGCGAATGCTACTGCAGCCTTCTGCAAGAATTTAAGACTATAAACAAGGAACAGTTGCTAAAAGTGCAACTCGCTTCATGTCAGGTGGTTTTTTCACACATAATCCAGAGTTTTCAATGAAAAATATGTCAAAATTATAGTCGGATTAAAGCAACCTGATACCTGGTGCAGTTGCATAAGGGGTTACGGTTTGGGATAGTGTGCCCGCGAGGTTTTTTGATGGAACCCTTTATTTGCCTGACGTTTCGGCTTTTTCGCCGTCTTCAAAGGCCTAAATGGAGGATGACTGGGGCAACACTACGTTTATCCCGTCAAGTGCCACGCTACCCTGAGTCAGTGTTTCGCTAATCGTTCAGGGTAGTGAAAACAGAAACCCATCTACATTGAAAATAGTCTTACGTGTTGTTCCACCGGATGTGGCGCGGCTGGTAGCGCGCACTTGTGCTACCAGCCGTAGGCACAATACCACAAAACATAGACAGAATATGCCGAGGTTTCAAGACAAGAGAACATAATGGGTTAATGGAAGTGTAACTGGCGGTTGCGATCGTGGTAGGACCATCGCTAGCTCCACCCGAACTGCAGAGATGAGTGCAGCTAAAGAAGGTCATTCTTAGGTTGCAACTGCTAGCTCCATCTTACCGCTACGAGCACAGCCGCTGCACTACGCTCCAAGTCGTTCAGATCCCCCACTACATCAATGTTGATATATGTGCGGTTTTATCCAGTATCGACAGGAAAAGCGTCTGCTAAGACGTTTCAATGGGTGGTGATGGCTTGAGCTAAGTGAGTTGAACTATGCACTAATCGCAGATCCGTGTGAAATAATGAGAGGCACAGAGAAGTGCTGTCAAAACGGGGTCAACGTATCAATTTCCGGTGGCATGGACGAGTTTACATACCCCTGCACACACATACAGTTCGACATACCACGTGAGTTACTCGTCATGAAAAATGTTTCCAACGAATTCCAAATAAATTAGTTCAGGTTCTGTGCGAACTATGTTCGTGGCTGTACCTATGTGGCGTCCTTAGGACCTAAATTGGCACATGATGCTCATAAATCCTTCCATCTCAGTATCAAAGTACGCCAGAATTGCTGACCCACAATTCATGTAGCAGCGTTAAACCTTGGTTTTTTTTTTGAGTAGATGCATTAAAGGCAGCATATCATGAAATTGTTGAGGTCTCTGTGGGAAAATGTAGTGTTCAGGCTGTAAAGAATGAACATAAACGTGGCCGCACTCAATTACCTCTAGTGGTCTTTAAATACAGCGTGGGAAGCGGTCTTAGTTCCTACGAGGTGCGTTAGAACGCGCAATCCCTGCGCACGCATTACATACGCGAGCAAGCGCTTGCAAATCAATAAAGTAGGACAATAGGGCTATTGTCAATAGGGCAGCTTATTTAAGTAAAACCAGTGAATAGACTTCTGGTGAAACCGAAGCGTGTACGAGAACGGCGCGTTCTAACGCACATCGTAGGAACTATAGCTGTTTCCCACGCGGTTTGTCATGGCGATTAAGGAGAACTGTGCATGGGCACGCTCATATTCGTATATTCATATATCTCATATTTGTTTCCAACATCGTGAATATCGTTAAAATAATGCCTCTAATGCCATTACACATCGCATAATTCGTTCAAAAATATGGTAACGGCCACAAGTTATCTCTTTGTGTCTTTTTCGTAGCTTAGCACCATATTATTATTGAGAGTTCGCAGCCCATGAGTCACTTCATCGGACGAGTTTTGACTTATTGTATCTATTATTAATCATTTTTTGGTTCCAGGGGAAAAAACTTGTCGTATTGGGACCCAACGGTAACACTACTAGTTATAAATTTAATGAAAGAAATTTATTCGTTATTATTTATTAGGAATTCCGAGACGCAATCATTGTCGCTGCATTCGATCAAAAGTGAAACCAACGGAAACTGAAATATTGGAAAAAAGTGAACGAACAGAGAGAGAGAAAGCGACTAGAATCTAACTAGCAGGTTTGCTACGGTGGAAATTTGATTTGTTAGAAAAATAAACCTCATTATAAGAAGCAAAACATCAGCGCAATCCATTAATTGACCACCCACGATCCTGCTTTTTCACGGTTCTGGTTCCGTTAGTGACTGCGACCATTCCGGTTGCTCGGTTGAGTAGAATTAACTGAGCAGCACAGCACCCAGATAATTAGCGGTACAGAAATTACTTTCCATTTCTACAGTTTCCCTTATTCGTCCTTACCGATTCGGTTCGTTAGTTTTTCGAAAGAGTCGATGTTCATTGCCATACTCGTGTTGACGAGGACACCAACTTCACCAACACCTCTACTGTCGCATGTTCTTAAGAACAGTTCTTCTCCAGTTTCATATACGGCGTTGAGATGGTGCCATCGTCTCATCTCGGTTAGTCCTATGACGTCGTACTCATTCTTCCTGGCTTGCATCGCTAGATCTTCAACGGCCGTTTCCGATGCAAGCGTACGTGCGTTCTAGGTACAGATTGTCATCCTAGTCATTTTCCATTTCGGCAGCCTAAGTAGGTCCTGTACGGAAACCACTAGGGGATCGATGGTGGAAGGTGACAGTTTTTCTTGGAATACGCATCTCAATGAGAATGAGACACCAGTGAAATCACTGAAAAATTCGATCAGTCGATTTTTTTCAGTAACTTCTGTAAATCATAGGTTACCACCTATTCAGCACTGATCAACTGGTTCGGTACGCCCGCTCCTGAAGATCAAAGACGAGGTATGTAGGATGTAACTAACTGCACCGTTCAGGAACCCTGCAAGCCCTACGTTGCCCCTATTAGCATGGAACTACGCAGAATCCACAGGAACAATTGTTCCTGCTTTGCGACGACATTTTGAAGTACATGCAACCTTCTTCAGTTTTCCAGAATCAGGAAGAAATATCTTTGAAATTGTTCTATGAAAGCAAATGCAACGTCGACGGTGTATTACGACAAAATTCATTCCCAGTTAATTTGATGAATGACGTTGACATCGCTGTTGACATCTTTGTTTACGTTACGTTCCTACATTTTTTTCTTTTTTTGTTTTTTGATCACCATAATTGGTTCAGTACTTGCGGTCATCGCATCAGGTCCAAACTTCAGTTTGGATAAGTTAACCATATAACCAGTATGGTTAACGTCAACTATTCTGCTAGATGATTCATGGTGGGGTTAGGCGTGCAGTACGCGTAGGTCCCACCTAGATCATGCTATAGTATTTGTGTACATATGTGTTTGTTTGTTTATTTGCTCGACGATTATCGCGCCAACTCCACAAACCTGTGGCTATATTCCCCATTGAGTTTACTTTGGGTATTACCTGTAATACCTCCGATTCAACCGTTCCTGTTTTGGAGACCATGGTGTAAGAGTCGGTTACCAGTTTGATCCTGGATAAACTTAACGGTGAATATTGCCATTGGCTAATCTTTTCACCTTCCCAGAGATGGTTAGGTTAGCGTTGAAGGTGAAGGTGCGGTTTACACCCAGGTACACATTCAAACCGTGACAATTGGTTGTGAACAATTAACCTGAGATCCTCAAAATCCTCAAATCCTTAAAAATCCTTAAAAATCGTTGTAAACTAGTTTTTTTTTTCCTTTAGTTATTATTATACCACTTAGGAATTATTTAATTTAACTGTAATATGTGTGGTCAGTGGGTTCATACCCTAAAGGGGATCCGTGATTATTCAATTATTCCTGATCGCCATACGGAGGAGCATCAGGTGAAGGATATAGCTTTCTTTTCGCTTCCTCCTCGTTCCCCACACGTTTTTCTCTGCATTTTCTTATCGATCACGCGTCTCCCCCAACAGTAACAAGAATATTTTTGCAAAGAAATGTTTCGCAAAACGTACAATGAACATCTCTGATCGACTAGAGGTCGAGTTACACTCGAGTTTCACCTCTGTGTACCAGCATCGACTCGTAGAATTGCCCAATGATACCGCGTACATGATTTTGTACAAGATCCCCGTATGTTTTTATCGAAAGTGCACAGATTAGTACAATTTTGAAGTCAAAACATTAAACGAGAATTATAAATGAAAAGAAAAAATTTTCTCATCCGAGAAATGTCTTGATGGCTATCGGAAGCAAGAGAATATTGAAATGGAGCGCGATTAAAGTTCTACGTAAGCATCGGATGTGAATACGGTATCGAAGCAGTAGTGACGATATGCAATAGCGCGTATTCTCATCTATATTTGGTTCGATGAGTTTTCCTAACTATCGATCAATATTACATTATAAAGGCGCGGATGGAAATTGAACTCCGCTCTATGGGCTGAACAGTAATCACTTTCAGAATTATGATTGACCTAGGACATTGAGATTTAGCCTGAGGCTCTGCTAACTTCTAACTGTTTTTAAGTACGTGCCTCCGCCTCGGTTAAAAAACTCTTGGATCCTTAAATCCCTAAAGATGACATTTGGAAACCATTTGCTGTGCTTTCAATGCGAGTTTCACCGCTCTGATCACCTCATTTACAGTAGTCTCAGACAGTAGTGTGGAAGAAAAAAATCGACAAATGACCTTCTAGCACCTTAGTCCGGCGAGAGAAAATGTCTTCAATGATGGCTCGATAATTCTCGTTTTATCCGATTTTTATTAAGCTCAGTGCCATGATTTCCTGGTACACAGCTGCAGGATGAATGTTTTACCATAAAACAAAATAATTATCCGAGTTATGTTAATGAATGTAGGCAATTCGAGTAGACCGGCTATAGGCGAGAACTCGTCCCCAACTCCAACTTCCATTGTGACTCCCATGAAAGTTCTCTTGGATTTAAGCCGGATGTTGTAGCGCGTATTTAATCCCATCATCGTTTCGAGTTATATCTACTTTGTTTGTAGATTTACATCCAGAATATGATGCCAATTGGTTTGGAGATCGATAAATTCCGAATGATTTTCGAAATTCGAGAAAAAGAGAATATTTCCGTTAATGGTTAGACGGGAAAAATTGAGTCGATCCCTACACTCGAACTGCTCACTTTCTCCTGCCCTTTAGGTTTTCCACTCCCATTAATTCCAGGACAAAGACAAACCTCCATCATTCTCCTCCCGTTTCCCATTCCCTTTCGAAATGTCCCGGTCTTTGTCTTAGCAAGCGGAAGGTCTGATGCCGTCTGTACATCGCGCAGCGCGTCGTGGACGACAGTTGGCAGCCAGCGTCGGCCGGGGTTCGACCAGTCATCAACTTAGGTCGTGGAACTGGTTTTTTTTTTCCTTTATGCAGAGTGCGCGCATTCATCGCGTTTCTCTCTCGTATCGTCCGTCTGCGGCAGCGTTTTTTCGCCCTCGCTTCGTCCCGCCCGCCGCGCTCCAACTGCCCTCCGCCATTTCGCGGCTCCTTCCTGAACTCATGTGATTTTTCTGCACCTCATTCATGGTATTAGGCGGTTCATTTGCTCGAAAAATCTTTTTGAAAAGCGCTCAAAAATGCTACTACTATAGTAATAGACGACTTACGTACAAAATGATGATTTTGGGCAGTAAAAGCTCTAATCGATGGTTTTATTGTTTTTTCAAAGTTTTTTTTTGCTTGAAAAAGGCGACTTTATGCCCAAAGTCGAAATCCAACGACTTTTTTCATCCTCTTCTTCTTTCTCTGTTTCTTTTTTCTTGTTTTCTTCTTCTTTTCTCCTTGTATCTGTCCAAAACGTATCACTATTTAGTTTTTGACTCCAATCTCTTCTTTTTGTTATCAACCCTAATTTACAGCTAAATTAACGAGGGAAATCATCTGTACGGTTCTTCCTCAGCACTACGTCCGAGTCTCTTTGTGCAAAGGGATTAATTTAGTAAATAATAAGCAAATAAATGGATCACTGAATAGATCACTACGTAGATCAATCAGATGAGCAACGTTCAATCGATGCAAGCAGATAATCAATGAGCTATGTGGCGTGAGGACGTATATGAGCAGTCCTTATCTTTCCAGTAGTTCCCAGAAAATAGAGGATGGGAAAAAGAAGAAGAAAATCTTCTCTGTTTTTATTCTTTTTATTGTTATTATTGTTATACTTTGTTGGATTTTGTTATTTATTTTGTTTTATATTGTTGTTGTTGCTATATTTATTTAGTTTTATTTTTGCGTCTCTCCGCTCTCCGATGGCGGCAAAAATGAATAAATTTAAAAATGTGCAACGATAAAGATTTGGAATAGAAATCTTTCGAAGTTTTCGAAGAAGAATAAAATTTTAAAATGTAGGAGTTAAATTTTAAAATGCGAAATTAATTTTAATACGTATCTTGTCATGCTGAGCGGGGTTATGGACCCGAGGGTTAGTTCTTGCTTCTTCTCAGGAATTGTTCATTTCAATCCCGCACCTCCTTGAATTCTGCCGTATTCGATTTCGTTTCAAGATCTTCGGACTTTTGAATTCACATACTGTAGACGAATACGCAATTGCACGTCTCCCGATCGGTTTTTTTCCTCTTCCACATTCTTCCTAACTTTTTCTCGCTTTGTAAAACCGGTTCTTAAACATGGGAAACTATCTCTGCTGTCCCGAAGTAATTGCTCATTTTATTTTTTTCCCCGATTTATTTTAACATTTTAACAACCGCCGTAATTCCACTGTTTTTCCCCGTTGCTCTACAGTATCCCGAGCTGTCATCTGGTATTTAGATGAAATTTCATTTCAAATGGTTAATCATCGCTTTGATAGCGCATAGGGCGATTATTGGTTAGTTTAATAATCCGTGCCTATGAATATGTATACATAAAACATCGTCGAAGTCACAACATTTTAAATTCCTCGTTAAATTTTCTCTAATGGATCGATTCCAACATTATTTCCATGAAATTTCATTGTTCTTTTCATTTATAGTGACGTCACCACAGGTTACGATCTTCCACGGTCGGTTTGTTCTTCGTGTACAGTGTGACCAAGTAGTAGGTTAGCTATAGAATCAGGAACTATTGTCCACCACACGAAGGACGGGGAATGGGCGGAGCGGTGCATTTCACGGTTATTAGCACTCCGTTCCAGTGGTAAGAGGTACATACATAGTTGTGAGCGACCGACCGCCCACTCTTGAATTCTAAGTGCCCCCGAGAAGCGCGAATGAACGAATTCGTGTGAATTATCGGCTTATAACCATGTAAGGTAAGAGAAAAAAAGAAAAATGTCATTACCAGACATTTCCTAGGAGGTTAGGATAAATTTTTCCAATTGAAGGATGCAAAAAAAGTGAGCGAAAAGAATCTCATCAGGTGTGTTTGATCTTTCTGGAAATTGTCCTAGAATTGCCGCATGAGCGAAGCGTGATTCAGATTTTCTCTTCAATTTTTCTTTTTCACCCAATTTTATCATGGAATATGTTATCCTTTTTTCTGGTAGATTCGAAACAACTCCCATAAATCATAGCTTTAATACGCACAAATTGATTGAATTGAAGTGGATACGGATTGCACAAATCGATCAATATCCACTTCAGTTCAATCAATTCCTCATCTACACATCCTAGTATCTTTTCTTTTCTTGAGAGAATTTCCATCCCCCATAAAGTCCCTTGTTTTATTGGTTACGGTTAGTCCTTGAAGCAGTTTGTGTTTTAAAGCGAAAATACGCTCCAAAGCTAATTCTTGAACCATGGTAAACAATTACTGAGAGTCGAAAAATTCTTAGACCATTTTGTGAACGTTTGAGTTACGAGAAAATATTTTTATGAATTTTATTAATTTTTTTAAAATAAATCCTATCCAATTCCTCAACTTTTTAACTACACAGTTTCCAGCTGTTGAAATCAGTTCGCGACTTGCGCAGCATAATTCCCACACTAGCCGACTCGGTTGACCAAAGTTTTTTTTTGTGGAATTCCCGCCGTTTTGTGATCTGAACGATCCCAGGAATTCATTTTCTTTGTGGTTCCTGCTATCAAAACTCATCAACCATAGCGCAATTACATGGACTCCGATATTTCCTCGGTTTTTTTCTTCCAGAAATTCCGCAATCATGATTGTTTGCATTGTGCCCACGTGCGGATCTCGTGATAGCTTTTCACACGTCTTCTTCCATCGCCACCGCCGCTGTCAACGATGGCGCCGAACGTACGCTCGCGCACAAACACACAAAATAAAACATTCATTGACCGGAAGAGATGGATTTTTGGTCCGCGAAGCATCTTGCATAATCCACAGCTGCTTTCACACGATGAGAATCGGATCGTTTGGCCGCCGGCCGTTCGCGTTCGGGCGGTCCACCGTCTCTTCAACGCCGCCGAGTCGCACGTAAAAAGTCAACAACGCACGCAACGCAAACACACAGAAAAGCTGATAGTTTATCTGTTGGCGTGGTGCCAGAAACGGGCTCCGCCTCCTGTGCGCTTATGGATCTGTCAACTTCCCACGACTTCTCCTTACCTGGGAGAAATTAGCTTCTCTGTCTTCTTTGCACTTTTCGCTTTGTGCTCACCACAGTTCTGGCGCGCATCACGTGGACTGCGGTTTTTTTCTTTAGTGGCGATGATTCCACGGGACGATCATCATTCACGGGTCTTGTGACGACGATTGTACTTCGATTACGGTGTATGTACCATATTCGGAAACGTTAATGCAAAGCTGGTGGTGACGGGGTGTGGAGGGGATGGCAGAGAAATTTCGCTGGGGAGATTACAGCAAAAACGTCAAAAACCACCATGTGTGCGGGGGGTCCTTGGCGGCGCCGTTTCGCGCGGATCAGTCATTAATCGAGCCGAGCGCGAAAACGCGCGCGTACTTTCAAAGGTCATTTTCCTGCTTTCACAACGATGCTACGTTCCTCCTTATCTACGCAACATTGATTTCTCCAGGCCGGCTTATCTGACTTCGAAGAGACAGCGCTAAAGTAAGATTACGGTTCTATTAATGTCCGTCGACTTTTTTCTGTACAAATCTTGGTTCATTTCGCAAAATTACAACGCTGAACAAAGCTTAGGGAAAACACCGCTATAAAGTGCTGCGGAAGTACCGATATTTTTCACTTCTCACCAAGTAACGTTCTAGTTCCTTAATCAAAAATTACTCCAAATATTGATTTTATTGATTTTATTACCGTTTTTGCATGATACGATTTGATAACGTGATTTCGTTCCTAGATATACGATAACTTGAGTCCTGACACGAAATCAAAACCACATGGGTCGACTAAAAAACGTGCACGTTTTCTGAGAGTAGCAGGAATGGCCGAGACCATATTATCTCTAAATTAAAAAATATAAAATATTCACCAAATAATTTCTATACCAGTTTTTATACCAATAATTTTTTTAAAATAATTTTTACACCACCACATCTTCTGTCAACTACTTCTTTTGCGGCTAAATCCTTACTAATGCTAACTTAATTTCGATTTACGGAACATCATCAGCACAATAGCGGTACAAGAGCAGGAGTTACCGCTATTGTGCCGCTATACTTTTCAGTGTACTGTTTCCGAATCTCCTTTTGTATCGGATGTTGCAGTAATTTTCAATTTATCATTTATTTTCCATTCCTAAGAGACATTTCTCTTTGAAAATTACCTGTGGCACATCAAAATGATTTAGCGCTTTTAATGTTTCCATATGTTTTTTGTTCTCGGGATAAAACTATTCGAAGCTTCCTGTAATCGTGTTTACTAAACAAAATTTGGAATTAAAAACTTAGAATTTAAACAAGAGTTTCGGTTTTTTTTAAAGAACAAAGACAAAAACAAACGAACGAAAATAAATATAAATATGATATAATATAATAATATAATATATGATATATAACATGATAAAATAAATATAAATATATAAATATAAATATGAAAATAAATATAAAACAAAAGAAAATGTGTGCTACGAAAAATCCACTTCTTGAACCTTTTTCACCTACTTGAGAGCATATTTTTGATCTGTGCCTTTCTCCATCTTACAGAGCATTATTTGAGGTCCACAGAGGAAAACAATAATAAAAATTGACTCTAAAATTGACATGGCTTCAGAAAAAAGATCTCCAGAAATAATATGAATAAATAATAAGAATAAATATAATAAATAATATACTAAAAGAGTTCTAAAAGTAGTACACAATCAAACTCTACGATGCCAAGATTTAAAGAAGGTCGAACTTGGAACTTAAAAGTGTGCTGTTATTTCTCACCCTCTAGTAGAGCTGCATAGCCGAAGAGGAACTAAAAACTCAGTTTTAAGGTGATTTCTGGGAAAAATTCGGAACAGGAAAATTGCTCATAGTTCAAGGGGAGAAAAAGACGAAAGCGCTATATAGAACCACTAAGAACGAGCATCATCCATTAGGAAATATCGCTAATAGCGCGACGGGGAAAAAAAAACAACTAAACGTACGTGCGTTTTTTTTTCGATGGATTAGAATCGTGTATTCGAGGACTCGTTGTCGGACACGTGTCATAGAAAAATGGAAATGGCGCCTAATCTCATAGCTTAGCGTTAATAGCTGAACGGTAAAAAAAAAGCAAAAAAAAAACCAGAACATACAATATATTCTTACTTTAAGGGAATAAGTAGTAATGCGGCGAAAAATTAAATGTCACATGTAAGAATCACAACTTTTTCATCCATTACATACTTGGAAAAGGTCATCGATAATAGCCGGGAAAAAAGTGTATTGTTAGTAAGGTATTTAATGACGAATAAATTTAATAGATAGAAACATATTTTTCCCGAGGATCTTCTCCTCTAGCACTCTACGAGCCCGTGCCTTATACTCGTTTTACGAAATATGTTTTCAGTGGCGAAAAATAAAAATAAAATATAAAATGATAATAATTTGAATTAAATGCGTTTTTACTGGAAAAATTCGGATTTTCTCAAATTTCTCATCGGTCCCATGAGTTAAACTTTCAACGAATCCGAGTTTTCTTTTATTATTATACCTTTATATACAAATTTCTTCTATTTTTCGTTATTTATCATTTATCTTCGCAGTAATAATAGTTGATTTTTCCATATTTTCCATATTTTTGTAATAACAATTGGTTGCCAAAAATCTTCTCCTACATCTCATTTTAGTTCCGCAATTATGAAATGGAATGTGGGAAAATTTTGCGAAATTATTCAGTCATTTTAATTTTCCGTTTTTTTCATTACTGTTTTTTTCTTTTATTTTGTAGATTGCTTCGACTTTTCTATATTAAATGCATATATTTTTTCTATCTATTATTTTATTCCTGTATTATACTACGTATTTCTTTTCTTTTTTTATAATTGTAGTATTTTTGTTCTCTTTTTTGCTGCTTTGCTGAAATTCCCGTCCCATGTGGCGAGGAGCTGTTGATCTTATCATTGTAAAAAAAAGAAAAAAACTGTTTCTTATCGCAAAAAAAATAATAAATAATTTAAATACGTCTTTAAGCTAATTTTTACCGATTTTTTTCAACTTCTATTAGTTTTTTTCGGCCGGTAATGAAGTAATGATAATATTTTCCGCCAAATTCCGAGGAAATTGATAGATAAACCCTGGAAATGCTGAGATTACTGAGTGTTCACGTTTCGGCGCGCTAAAATTATACAACAAACGTCAACTTCGGTGAATCCATGTAATATCGATCGATTCCGATCATAGACACTAGACGAGGCGTTAATTTATGTTTTCAATAAGTGAAAATTATAAAATGTGGTCAAAGAAGGGGAAAAAACTTGAGGATTCCTCGTTTAGTATTCGTTTTATGTGACGGAAAAAGACTAAACATATTAAAAGTACATTTTTTGCACTTTTCACCTAAATAGAGAAATCCTCATCGGCGTCTGTGATTGAGGCAGCATGGATAATTAATGGATTACAATTATTTTCCAAGAATTCACTAATTAACTACGATTATGGTTGCAGCTAATCTTTAAAAAAAAATTTTTTTTCGTGTGGCATGATTTAATACTCAGTTAAGATTTGATTACAATAAATCTAAATCGTTTAAATATGTTCAAATACTCTAGAGAGGGGAATATTTATTTATTATTATAATTATTTTATTTATTATTTATTTATTTGGTACGAAAAATTCAACTGCCCAAAGGTTTTGCTGAGAATTTTCTTTTTGGAGAATCTCGAGAATATTATTTTAAAAGAATGATCGCGCTAAGAAGTTCAATAACAGGATGATGAGGAATAATTTTCGAGAAGTTTAAGTTGAAATAATATATATTTTATTTTATATTGAACAGAATTAAAAGAATAAATGGAGTCAAATGACAGGAAAATGTTCAGATCTGACTAGAAATCTTACGAGTTCTTTTTTTTTGCATTTTTTCCCCACACACACTGGAAATTTGAAGGTTTCTCAGGTTGATTTTATCACAAGAAAACGTGCTTCATTGAATATAGGTCGTCGTCCATAAAGTGCATCCAAGCAAAACTCCTGAGACCCGTGTGGAGGCCACAGTTATCTCGAACCGTGAAGGTTACCGATAAAACACGTTTTCACGGCGCCAAGAGTAGCTATTATTGTGTTTCTGACCGACCGAAAGAAAAGGAAATTCCTCGAGAAATTTTCGCGACTGCGGCTACTGTCGAGGTCAGTTTCGTACTGTCATGCGCATCTACACGTAAGGACCAAACAACATTTTTTTTTGTCCCCATCGCATTTCCCGGTATTTCAAGTTTTACAGTTCTTGTTTCAGAAAAAAAACCCTAATTAGTTTTTTTTTTCTCTTTTTCAACAACCAGAGCTACAGACTTAGTGATTAGCTCAGAATAATTTCAAAAAAATTGAAAATCAGGGAAGATATTGGTGAAAAATACGGAAAAATGAACGTGATCTTTAGCAACTCATAGCTAAACAGCGCACTTGTTGTTATCCTGCGGTAATACTGCTCTGTTTTTGAAATCGTAAAAATGTGAACGAGTTGGTTTTATTTTAATACTAAAGGAATTTGTGGGTTTTGTTTTTTTTCACGTCGTTTTTAACTGCATGCACTAAAAGACATGGAGAGATGCGTAAAATTTTTGGTACCGGAACTCCCGGAAGTATTTCCTGGAAATACACAAACCTTACAAACTTTGCAATTTATGTTATTAATGCTTACTTTTAAATTTGCAACATAATCACATTAAGGATAAAATTTTTAAAAAATTAAAAAAATTATAATTAAGCTCATAAACCTACACGATCACCTTACATGTATTTTTCAGAGATTTTTCAGCAGCACAGTCAAATCTGCGTCGGATTTTGTTGGATCGAAGGATCATCCACTCTCTGGCGTGATTACTTGAGTATTTCACGAGTTTTTAAGCACAGCTTATTGACAGCCGCTAAACGACAAGCAAACGCCAGCAAGTTCCGCCCGTCACTGAATAAATTCCTTGATTTTACTGGATAACGCAAAATTTCTCGACATTTCTTCTCTTCTTCTGAGTTTCGGCCCTGAACCTTCCATCGATGTTGAGTTTCTCGCCGCTGACGCTTTATCGGACGTGATGAAGCTGTTAATTTGGGCAATTTATGCATCATCACCGGATTTTCCGTATGCGCACAAATTTTTTGGATGTTGTCTGTATGTTTGTCTGTTTATACGTATATATCGGTTTATATTTGCTCGTCGGGATCCAGTCCCCTTCCTTGGGTGTCTGTTTTCTTCGCTATCTAGCGCGAGAACAGAATTTACACGGCTGTAGGTGTATTTTTCATTGGGTATTGGACGTTGACTGTTCATTCATTCGTCGATCCATTCACTAATTCATTCATTCATTCACTCACTCATTTATTCACTCATTCATTCATTTTTTTTCTTTCATCAATCCATCCATTTATTCATTCATACAGAAATTCGTTCATTCATTCATCCACTTATCCGTTCATTCGTTCATTCATATAGTCATTCATTTATTCATTCATTCGTACAGCCGTTCGTCCATTCGCTCATCGGTGCACTTGTTTATTCCACCATCGTTTATTTAAAAGTACTTTTTCTTCCGGCTCCTCCACATTTCTCCCCATTTAATCCCTGCTCATTTTCGAACTCGTTTATCCAGTGATTCGTTCCTCGATCATTCATGCGACAACTCGTCCATCCACAAAAATGCGCTACATTTACCCAACATTCATTCATTCATTCACTCATTCATTCATTCATTCATTCATTCATTCATTCAGCTTCTTTATTCATCCATTCATTCCTTTAAAGACATCACCCAACGAATCTGGGGTGGTATGGATTTCAGGTGGAGAGTTCCTATACGGGGTCATAGATTATGGAAAGGAGGGTGATTCCGTCCATTTCTTCCTAATTGCGGCAAAAAAAACGGCCGGAAGATGCGGCGCGTGCACACGGCTGGCGCGCTCCAATCGAATTTGTTGTACAAAATAGCGCGCCGGAACGCTCGAAGCCGCATATTCCGGGCCGTTTTTACGGCGATTGGGAAAAAATGGACGGAATCACCCTCCTCTCCATAATCTACGACTTCGTATAGGCATGGCCCACCTGAAACCCGTACCACCCCAGATTCGTAGGGTGATGCCTTTAACACACCACCACATCTGCGTCTCTATCTGCTTACCAGCTCTGCTTCTCTGCTTCATTCTTTACCAGGTTCCCGCGATTTTCAGCCCATCTGATCTTGCTGTTTTTGTTGACATGGACGGCGCGGCTGAATCCACCAGCACCACCAGCCCATATTGAAGGAGCGTGGGAATGGAGCGCGATTTGTTTTTCTCTTGATTTTTCCCCCGACGTCCCGATGCACACTGTTGGCGCCTACGGTTAATATCGATCCCCATAAGCTTCCGGAACCGATCAGCTGATATCGTTATCAGGATTCTTCAGCGTTATCTTCCGTTGTACAGACTTTAGTGTACACTTAGTTATGCACTGTAGCAAATAAGAAGTGAAATTTATAATTTATCATTTATTTCAAAAGAAATCTGTTTATTTTAGGTACTACTGTAGAATTGCAAGATTAAATAATGTTTAAAAAACCCTCTTAATTCAAATCGTGTTCTAAAATTGTGTAGAATTTGCAAAACTTTGTAATTTATTGTCTAACCAAAACTAATTACCAATTTAACGCCTAACAATGTTACGGTAGCAAAATTATTGCATTAGTTATCCAATAAGCGTTGGTGAAAGTTTATCGCAATCAGTGAGTTCATAGAAAAACTTTTTGTGTCGTGCATTAGTGTAATAGTTCGTCAAATGTACTGTTTTGTTCCTATTTCTACTTGTATGCAAGAAAATGATTCTGCTACGGTAGTGCTGAATTGGTTACGGTAAGTCACATGCAAATTCTTTAGATTTTTAATTTAACAGAAATGGTCTCACAAAGAAAAGTTCTGAATACAAATAATAAATATATACGATGAATAATAATATATTATAATAAAATAATAACAAATAGATAAAATAAAAAGTAAATAAAATATGCTGAGTGGTTCTTGATTAGAACTAGGAATTGTTAGTTTATTTAGCAGAAAAATTCCGAATTCTTTGAGATTCGAAACCCTTTCCCAGAAATGTCTAGAAATCACTATTTTATTATTTTATTTAGAAAGGAATTATATTCATAACGAGCAATTTTTTAGCTTCGCAAAAAAATAAACAGCGACCTCAAATTTTTCAGGCAGTGAGCTTTAAGAAAAGACATTTTGTGTTCATATTAAAGAGAAATAATTTGAATTCTTGAATTTTTCTGAATTTTTTCGGATATTTGAAGTTTCTTTCCGAAAGATCGCCTTAACCAAAGATCTCATTTCGTATTACACATTTCACAGCGTTTGGCAATTCGCCAAGCGACGCATCGTGTCATCGTTGCTCTTTTTTTTCTTCTCTATGCTTTCCTCGCTATCTTTGCAGAAGATTTTGAAAAAGTGTTTGAAACCCCTTTGGTAAACATTCCCTCTTATTCATAGGGTAAAAAAGGTTCCAAACGGGGAAAACATTCAGAAAAAAAAAATCGGCATCGCCAAAAATTTGCACTTCTTTTTCGCAGGCTGGCTCGTTGAAGATTTTTGCACTTTTGCTTCGACGCGTATTTGTTGAAATTCGGCTGATTTTCGAACTCTGCTTCAACTTTTCGATCCTTTCTTTCTCACTTATTTTTGTGTTTCCTGGCTTATCTGATTTTTCTTTCCTAAAAATCCGCTGGAAACCTCTGAATTCCGAAGTTTTTCTTGCTTTTTCATTTCTATATTTCTCTATTTCTTCCTGCTTTTTTCTTTATCCTATCTTTTCCTCAACGTTTCTCATCCGAAAACCTCGTGTGTTCTTCCAATACTTCTCATTGACGTCATATTTCATCGTCTTACTCAATAATCCTCATTCATCCACCTGTTTTCCGTTCCAGATCGTATCCCTTTTCTTTTCTTCTATTTTTGAACGGAACTATTCTCTGTTTTCGTAGTTTCTTATGATTTTTATCGTTTCTCCTCCTCATTTTCATTTTCCTCATCTTTTAAATTTCTATCACTACTATATCTTCCCTTATGATTTCTCTCCTCCTCCATTTTCGTTTTCCATCTTTCATCGTTTTTGTTGCTTTTCATTTTCGTACACAATCTTTTCGGGAACGATTATTCATGGAAATGGGGTTTCGCTTCGGATTATCCGTGACTTGTGAGTATTCTCGCAATCATTTTATGCAAATTTGTTCATGGATTCACTCTTCTTTTCTATTTGATTACTTTCTCTTTTATCAATTTGAATAAAAACAATATTCTTCCTTTGAGGTGCCAAAATCTATCTGTGGTTCTTTCCAAAAAAAAAAAAACGTTGACCGTTCCTCTCAAACTCAGTTTCAATTAAATTTCTTTCACATCCTCTACAATTTTATTCTTGTCCTTTTTAAGTTAAAAAAAAACACTTCGTACCAGAAATCACCCCTTCATCCTAGCTTTTTCAAAACTTCTCTCTGCCCAAAAAGAAATGGCTCATTTCCTTAGTATTTTCTTCCGTTTAGTCTTTTCCGCTCTTCTACATGCAAACACTTTTCATTCTTCACTTTCCTTTACTTCCTTTAATGTTTCAGTAAACACACCTATCCATATTTATAATATCTATATTTATTTACGTATTTTTTAAAATCATTCTCTTGTGCCCAGAATTTTCACTGAAGATCTAGATTCTTCCCGTTTTCCCATTTTTCTTCCACTTTTTTCCTTCAATTAATCTCGAATCGACACCGCCTGTTCTCATTAGAACGTCATTTCGGCGGTGCAATCCTTGAATTCCATTTGTTTTTCCTTCCATAGGGCAACGGAGAAGGTGATGGATGATTTTCATTTCAATTTCTATTCATTTCGAAACTTCTTTCTGGAAGGATGAATCGAAGAGCAAAAGGCCCGGGATTTTTTTTTTGCGCATTTTTGCGCTAGTCGCTGTAGTCCTCCTTCTGTTTCCCAAAAATTGCTCCTTAGTATGTCCTTCTGTAATTTCTTATGCGAAAAAAAAACATCGCTCAGATCTGAGCAAGATGTGTTAGATTTTTTTCCAGATTTCCTGATGGCTTCCACTTGTTAGCGCAGAATTTTTGCGTTTAGTTTGGTTTTTTTTTTGCGTTTTTCCTAAATTTTCCAGGAAGGTTTTTTTTCGTTAAATTTTTAAAGAAATTTCTTATTTGCTTAATTGTAAGGAAGCCAGTCAAAAACTCTACATTTCCTCAGCTTCGTTGATAATTTCGTCCTGCACATCGTAACGAGGTTATTTCTCTTGTTTCTGGAAACTTCCTTATTTCCTCTGATTAGAATTTTTCTTTGTTTTCTTCTTTTATTTTCGGAAACAGCAAATCACGTTTGCGGTTTTTCCGTTCAGCAGTGGAACGTGCGCATCACGAAGTTCTTTTTTTTAATAAACCAGAAATAACTAATCGATCCCAGGAATGGGAGGGTTTTTTTCAGGAAAATTGACGGAGAACTCGTCCCGAAAGAATTTACTGCCATTCTATCACGACTCTTCCCATAAACTCAGTCGAAACACAAATCAATTAAGGCTACAGTACTACTTGGCTAGGTGCCAAGAAGTCCTTTGATATTATATTGGCAGCATTTGCTGATATCCTCTTGCGTTCCCATGTATTTTTGAACACGCGAAGAACACCTGGTGTAGAAAATTCCCCATTGCTACATCGCAAAAGGAACCGCGGCGCTGTACGAGTTGTCCCGTCCCTAATCGATCAATATTTTACGAACTGCTAGCAAATGATAAGGTATCGGGTTTCAACAGTGGACGATCTTCGATCATTCACTATTATCAGATCAGAGAAGGGAGTGGTGGAGGCGCGCGGCTCATTCCTAGCGATGACGTCATCCGCGCCTTATTGCTTCTCGAACCTTCGGCTTCTCGCCTACATCCAGGAAAACGTGGACGAGTTTTGCCATCCTCGGAGGGAAACAAAGGAAAAAAGGAAAAAAAAAACGGGAGAGTGGAGGAATAGCCGCACTGTATCCAACTAATTGGTTCAAGAAGTTCGTCCAACTCTTATCTGGTGAGGACAAAATTTCTGTATTTTTGGGAAATCTTGAACTTTTTGCTGGGAACCATGCGATTCATGATGTACACATGGTAAAATCGTCCTTTCCAGGATGTTCCGAGTGTTCGTCTCTGCTTCTCTGCGCCCTCTCTCGTTTCCATAATGTTCAAAGATCAATTGTAATATCACGTAGTCGTGTTTGCTATGAAACAACGACGCCAGCGATTTTCGCTACTTTTTTCGGTCCCCACCTTTTTTTTGCATGTTTACATTTCCTCTTTTCGTCATACGCACACTTTTCAAGCATATTTTCTTAGGAATTAACTAATTTTTGAATCAGCAGAATTCTCCTGCAAAATCCAAGACTTTTTTGGATCCAAGGATCCTGAGTTATCCAAGGATTCATTCAAAAATGATTGAAACCATGACATCCAACAGAATTATCGATCCTCGCGGATGCCATACATACTTTAAAAAATTTCTGGACATCGGTGACAATTTTTTTATAAGATTTCAAGTCCGCCAGTCATTTGAAAAAACATCTATTTCAATTGCCGTATACATATTTAAGGAGTGACGTCATCGCCCGCCCTCCATTCCCATTTTCAAAGTTAACATGGAATGAAATTTTTCTCAATCGTGTTAGGACAGCTTCTCAGAAAGAAACACCTGTCATGTGTTTGTTTTTTTTTTTGTTTTATTTACTCTTTCCCTGTTATTTTACTGTTTCTTTTTTCCCGCGCTCTCCTTCCCTTTACTAAGTCACAGCGTAATTTTGCATTAGATTTTTGATTCGATTAAAAATTATCGTTGTTAATGGAGCAGCTATTCAAATAACTGTGCGCTGCCGTTGTAAATCATCTTCTTCGGCTCAGCTGAGCTCATTTTTTTTCTTCATCCAGCAGCACAGCGAATAAAATTTCCGGAGAAATCAATCATATCAATCGTCAGCCGCGGGGAACGGTAACGGTTGCCGTATTTTTCAATTTTCTATTCTAATACCGTGTTCGGATGAAAATTAAGGATTTCTCTCACTCCAGTGGAAATTCAACTCTGTCTTTCTGACTTTTTTTCACCGTTCATCCTATCCCTTCACTACTACTCGACTGATGAAGAATGAGTTCTTATTTTCCGCGTTTCATAGCCATTCCGGCGTTAAAAATATTATTAACCCCAGTAACTTTTTGTTCCCAAATCGAATTGATGCCCTCTGTGCTTCATTTCCGGAATGAGACCTCCTCCCTCCTCCCTCAGGCAGACAATGACCTCGTGCTGATGAATTCGTTACTGAAATTAATGTGGTTGTTCTTTTTTAGTATATGTATAACTCTTTTGATCTGTTAGATAAGCAAAAAAAAACAATAAATAAACAAAAAATGAATAAATAGTAGAAAACTTTTAGATGGGCCATCCAAGCACCGTCGAACATGCAATTCTGTACTTCGCAAGCGCTTATAAACTGTTAGTAGTTGTTTCAAAGAGAAAAAAAAAATAAAAAATGAAAAGAATGTTCAAGAACGTTATATCTGCACGTATTCGTATGAATTCACGTGCACGAATAACTCTGTCAGGATTTTCTTCATCTCTCTGGAGAATATTCGACGCAGCGATGAGCGTTGACCACATGAAATCGTCCTTAAATCCTTCATCACTTTTTTTGCGTGTCTTTTTTCTTTCTTTTCCTTTCCAGGATTTCCGCTAGCACACTTTAAGCCGAAAATTACAAACATTACCTCTGATCACAGTGTTTTGATACCTTATTTAGCAGCAAAGCGAAAATGTACGATTTCCATATCACTCCCGGATCAGCGTATGAATCCACGAATTTGTGCTCAGGTACCACGTTCAGAATGCGCTGAAAATTTTTCAAGAATTAATAATTGTGACCACGTTTTCTGAAGAAGCATTTTACAAAAAAATAAACTCATTTATGTGCCTTCTTTATCGCGATTATTTATTTCGCGTTCACTTGTTTTTGTAAATTTGTCAATCCATGGATTTCTTTGTTCATACCATTTTTTTTCAAAAAAAAAATCCCACCCATTTATTGATTAGTTATTCGCTTGCACCTACGTTTTGTTGTGTTTCGGACGTGTTTTCCCGATTTTGCCGAGTGCCTCGTGTTTCTGGACGAGTCTCCCTGTTTTCAGATACTGTTACTTGCAAAACAAAACAAGAGCATTTTCGTCCTTCTCGTGGTGGTTTTCTTCAACGTTCAGGCAAGTGAGTCTTTTTACCGTATCCCGCATCAATTAATCGGAGATTATTAGTGGAAAATTTAAATGATATACGTGGTTGAGTTGAGAAAATGAATGCTGGAAAATTCCCATGTTACTGTAATTTTTTGCCGAGATCTTATCAAAGAAACGATGATCTCCGCAACGGCATGCGGTTACAAGCTGAAATTCTCCCCAGTTTGAATATCCCGCTCCAAACTGACTTACTTGGACTCGGCCGCTGACGTCGACGCTTTTTACCTCGATAATTCTATTTATTCGCGAGAATTCTGCCATCCACGTGATGTGCTGCGCTCAACATTTTCTTCTAACCGCTGGAGAAGCTTCTGGACGCTGCAAAGTCAATAAATATTGATTTTTTCTGTGTAGATGTATTTCGATTGGTGTCTGATTGATTTCTTTCGCTAGTAGCCGACGAGCGCTCATGCCTACGCTTTGATTTCTGTCCACTTCAAAATAGAAAGCATAAAATATCGTCATTTGTTAAAACTTACCCTTAGCTAACCTAATTTTTTTTCTTACCCACCGTTCAAGTGGAAAAATATTTGCTCAGTGAGTTTTTCGAAGTGACTTTCGCGAGCAGCAACAGCAGCGATAAAATAGTAAATAAATAAAAATTAACGCAAGACGTAGAATAGCGCTTATTGGAAATAGTAGAAACAGAAAAAAAGTAAATAAGTAAATAATAAATAATAAATAGTACATAGGTAGTATAATGGTAGAAGCATTTTCTCACATTTTGATGAAGTTGGTTTTGTTTTCAAATGTGTTGATTTTTGAAAAAAAATCATGTTAGTTCTAAAGTTCATGTTTGAAGCAAACTGTATATATTTACAAATCTTCACGTTTTTCAATTCAAAATACTTTTATTTCTTCGTATGCTCTTTCTATTCACTGACTGTATAAACTGTCATTTAAAGTCATTTTCTGGAAATAAACGTTGAAACGTGATTTTTTTTACAATTTCCTAAGTCCCGAAAGATCCAACGACCAGCTCATCGATTCTCTTTTTTCTCACTATACATATTTTTCTTCCGTAAATTCAGCTTTAAGTTCGCGCACCAAGTGACCGGTTCAAATTTCCCAAAATTTTGTAATGGAGTACGTCTGTGAAACAATCACGAACGACTCCTCTCTGTAAAGAGTATGATATAATTTCGTTGACAGTCAGGTCCCTTTCCGAATAATTCTATCCCATATATTTTCTGTCTCAGAATTTGATGATCCTGCTTAAGAGCGCAAAAAAAGTGGTTTTCCTTAAATTTTTCAGCTTTTTTCCTCGTCGATCCCCAAGATATTTTTGGTTTTTTTTTTGGTGAGGAAGCAGAGATTTTCACTCTTAAAATTGGTTGTTTTTCTTCAACAAGCGATCATTTCCTGAAATAGGAACCAGATGTCTTGTGGATCGCCGTTGTTTTCCTTGGAACCACGTGTCCACATCTGCTTTTTCAACACAAGCAAGAGCAGTAAATCTCAACCAAATCGTTCTCGCTACTCGCGCTCAGTTTCTGAACGGCTACGGCGCGGATGCCGTCTAGCAGACGTATCGTCCGTATGAGCTGAGCTTCTCGGGGGGTGCTGGTGACAGCTCCATGGTGAACAGCGCTGTATATTTATTATTAATATTTATTGCATTATATTATTGCGATATTTTTCCATTTCTTTAATTTGGCTCGTTGCCAACCGACCGCTCAACTATAGTCTCCGCTTCAATAAAATCAATTTGATAAGCTGATCTCATCTATCACTTAGGCCTGTCAGCCGAGCTTTGTGTATCGGATCGGACATCAACTCGAGTACGTTGTTTATCAACGATATACCACTCCAACACTATTGATTTATCGATTTTTCCTTCGTTTGATTCGGTTCGCTTTCCGGAAACAAGGCTTCACCATAATCGTACGATTGTGAGGGGATATTTTTACCCACACGAAAACCTTAGGAAAAGCTTTTGTTTCGTTCCAGATGTCCTTGAAATTTTTTAAAAATATTATTTGTATTTTTGGTTGAGGAACAGCTAATTAAAGGGACCAATACGATGGAACATGTGAAATATATCACATTTTAAAAGTGATTGACGGGTTCCACAAGATTTTCTACCACTTTTTCAGTCCTCTTAAGATTTCGCCATCCTACCACCTCCCTTCTCCCAGTGTTAACCGTGTAGTTTCAGTGTCTGACCTTTTTTTTGTCTCGACGTTCGCTTTTTTCAGTTTTTTAACTCTTCAGGATGTCTGACCAGAAATTAGTCAAGAGAAGCAGTTAAACCCTTAGTTTCCGGGTCTCGCCGTAGCGTAGTTTCCCCAACTGCTGCGCGAGTCGCGATATTCTTTACGACCAGACATGTGAAAGTGTTTGAAAGCAATGTTAACCACCTCACATTTTCTCGTTTCAATGTCTGGGAAAAATTTCTAGCTTTTTTTTCTAGTTATCCGGGAATCTTTTTGCTCCTTTTCTGCAATCATTTTGTCCTAAGATGGTTCGCGTTCCGACGAGTAAATCCTGAGGTGATTTGAAGAACGTTTACGGTATCGATGTGCGGCTCATTCTTTATTTCCTCGACATTTCTCGACATTTTTCGACATTTACAACGCTTGCGTTATTTTCCAGAAATATAATTATGATCTTCACCGAAATAGCAGCTACATTCGTTTAAAAAAGAATAGGAATTGACAAATCGCAACTGCTCTGGAATTTGAAAACATCAGAAATGTTTCTTTTTCTTTTCTACTTATCTGCTCAAATTTCTCATTACAATGCCGTTTTACGCTTAACAACGAGGACTCTACGGGTTATTGATTTTATGGATGCCATTTTTACAATTATTTATTAAATAGGGCTTAGGCTTAATAATTGAATCGGTAGTGTTCGATGTGCTATTGTATTTTTCTTGTGAAAAAAAGCGAAAAATGAATGTCAATGTGTAATGCCATGTGCGCCCATATCGCTCCACAACTTCCATACTAACTTCTGGACAACGTTTATTTCTGTGCGCGAAAAAATCAACGCTCTCAAGCGGCTGCTCAACGATCAGCGTGAAATGTCCGGTTGTGAGAAATCTATTACTACTAGCGTGCATTGTTCGGATGATTCAAATTTACCGCCATGGGTGAGTTTTACGTTCGATCGTGTTCGTTTTTGGGTGCTTTTAACGCCGGCAAGACGCGAATGCACAGCCGGTTGACGTCAAAACGTCGTGCAAAGATGTTTTTGTAGCGTTACGGAATCCCGAGATATAATCCAGGTATTTGGTTGGATTTTTTTTGGGAGGAGGAATACTAAAATTACCCACAGAATCTGCAGAATGCAGTAAACGTACGTGTACTGGTTGGCTCTATCGTGTTTCCCCTTTTTTCAAAATTTCCATATAGATTTTCTCAACAAAGCCCCGGCTGCACTTCGATCGTTATCGTTCTTAGAAAATTTCTTTTCTTTTTCCGTATCACCGCAGAGCCTGTAAGCCTCATTTGAGAATGTCGCCTGAGTTCTTTCTGAGGTTTTGGTGGTCAACTGACCTGTTTCCTCTGTAACTGAGGTTTTGTCACCTCGGCCTCAGCTACGGAATCGATGACGATCACGTGGGTGTGCTATGGGGGCTATATGTATATGTCATTGGTGCACATGATGAGATTTTGGGTCCGGCACGGATTTAATGCTCAAAGGATTGTGCTGAAGAATTAGCACCACATTTTTTACCCATACTTTTTTTATTATTATTTATTTGTATTATTATTTTTTTGCCTTCTATTCTTTTTTTCAAATTTATTTTGTACGTGTTTTTACATAAAACCAACAATTATTTCAGCTTTGCTCCTGAATTTCCTCTCTTGGATTCAGGTCGGAATCTTCCCTTCTGTATCCTTCTGGAAAAATGAGAACTTTCGTACTTTCCTGGTTTTCCCAGACCGATCAACTCTGATCACAACGTCACTTCCATTTTCGTAGTTGAAATAATACCGGAAAAAAAAGAAACGCTAAATCCTTTGTGTTTACAATTTATATTCCCAAATTTCCACGGTACCTTGTCCGATTTCCAAATGAACAAAAATCACAAAAAAGCATATATTTATATTTATTAACTATTTCTATCCTATATTCGAATAGATTGAAGCGATTCACCGAAAAACATGTGAGCTACTAATTTTCGTAGTTGAACATGATTGAATTAGGCCAATTTTTAACCAATTGTTCGAATAATTCGGTGAAATATGGCGGTTCTACGGTTAAAAACATACGTATCGATTTTAACAATCTTAGAAACAAACTATTTTTTCTTAAAAGCAGACCTATACATGTATGAGTTGAGATTTTTTGCACCATCCATAATAGTTCTGGAAATGTCGACTGTTCGATTTCAACATAATGTAATAATATGATTTCGATTTTCCATAAAATAAAAATCATAAATGTTGCCCATTTCCCGTGCAGAGACGATACAGAATCCGTACGGTTTCGTGACAAACATCATTCAATGAGTTATATTTTTTTCCTTCATACCTTTGCCGCTGAAATGGGCGTCAAACACTTAAAGTCATCAGTAAGGTCAATCCCTGACGTGCAATCACAAAATAACTCGTACAACTTATCCGACGTATCGCTGATATCCCGATATCTTTCTGAAAGTCTGGATGTAAGTTAGGTTCACTATAATCATTTAGCATTCTGCTCATTGCAGGGCAAAATGTCGAATCATCTTTCGCAAACGCAATGCCTTGCGCCACCGCAACAATTGCCAAGTTTCGGCACGGTGCCCTCGTTGTCATTTCAACCACAATGCTTCGCCCCTACAATGTCCACGATTCTGCCGCCTGGACCAACATATCAATCGCTGAACAACACATCACCATCGTCGGACTCGTTATTCTCAGTCTCCACGTCGCTGAACTCGCTGCCTTCAGAATGTCCACCTCGTCGCAGCGATCTTGACTTGAAAATGGAGACCCCAGATGGTATGTTTGTTGTTGTTTTCATTGCTTGAAAACATATTTTCCACAATATTTTGTTTCAGCTGACGAGTTAGATGATTTCTTTGACCTTGAAAAACATCAAAAAGCTCGATCAGCCTCATTTGGTGGCTCTACACAGTACAGTAGCCAGTTGGCTATCGCCAGAAACGGTCTGTTTGCGCCTTCTTTGGACACGATTGGAAGCGTCGCCAGCGGGTATGTTCCGTTTTTAGTCTTTATCGGGGATTTCCTTTTTTCTTACGCTACATTTGATGCTGATAACTTCTGCGCATCGCATCTACAGCAATGTGCAGGATAGTGGAACGATGAAGATCTCCAATTTCATTTTTTTTTTTGCCATTTGGGAATGCATTGGTATGAAAGGAGAGTAAGGACAACAAAGAGTTCAACGTAGTCTCTTCTGGTCCTATTGGGTGGGCGGGGCTTACCTCCACCGTGATTGGCTGGAGGTTCTAGAGCGCTTTGCTCGGGTAGTCATTCAGAGCTACCACAATTATTGATTGGTATCGATTTCCTCAATGAGTGGAATATAAAGAGCCATTTATTTTGTTCGAATGAACCAATCATAAACAGGTAACAGGCATGTGTTCAGCCAATGACCGTCCCTGAAGGAAACCCTCCCCCTTCACTTTTGATGTTGAGATTATCAGTATATAAGGTTTTCTTGTGTAACCCTGTGCAACTGACATCATTTTTAAGAGGTAATGTTGTTTTAACAGTGTTCCGGTTGAAATCAACGATTAATCGCACATCAGCGTAATCTGATGTAATCCACCTCTCACAGAATCTTTGACGACAGCGCAGCTCAACTTCAAGCTTTCCAGTGGTTATTTTCCATGATTTCCCAATTTTTTAGAGTTTTTTCTACTTAATTTGTCTATTATTTTTTAATAATATCACACTTCAGCGGGTGTGGCGCAGTCGGTTAAAAGTGCGCTGTAACCGCACCGTCGATGGTTCGAGACAGCGCTAGTGCCAACCAAACCTTTCATCCCTCCTGAGTCGATAAATTGGCACCAGACTTCTCTGAGGGATAAAAACACTGACTTGATCACTGGCTGATCCCTTCAAGTCATTGTATAGGCCAACACACGTTCCAAACGCTCAACCATTACGAATTGCAGCAAAACGCGTTTCCGCATAATAAGTGGATTGATACGCTAGTGACTTTACTTTTACTAATATCACACACGACATGGGTCTGGAAAACTTTTTTTTATTTTTTGAAAACAGGTATTAGGTAAAAAAAGGTAGATAAAAAAGAGTATTCGTATACGGGGTTGTAGATTATGGGAAGGAGGGTGATTCCGTTCATTTCTTCCTAATTGCCGTAGAAAACAGCCCGGAAGATACGGCTTCGAGCGTTCCGGCGCACTATTTTCTGCAAGGAGTTAGATTGGAGCGCGCCAGCCCTGTGCGGCGCCGTATCTTCCGGGCCGTTTTTCACGACACTTAGGAAGAAATGGACGAAATCGCACTCCTCTCCATAATCTACCATCCCGTGTACGAATACTCCACCTGAAATCCGCACCACCTCAGATTCGTGGTATGCTGCCTTTAAAACTATTCACCAAATCGCCTAACTCAGATTCGTCCATTTTTAGCTCCTAAGAGTCAATTAACTGCATGTAAGTAGAATGAATGGCAGGAAAAAAAAGGTCGTATAACAACGCGATTAGCAACAAACACAAATTAAATCATGTAGAAATGGAAAAATTTGTACACAGGAAAAGAGTGGGTAACCTTTGGGACAAGGCGGCTCAACACTGAGTCGCGTTGTCCACGGCATCCTAAAACGCGCTTGTCCTACGTGCCAAACACCCAAAAACGTGCACTATCGTCAGTTGTTCAAAGTGTATTTTTTAAATTGAACTATTCCACAACTGTCGACCAATCCTAGATAAAACAGTAAAAGCATGGAAAACAAAGCACACTGTACGGGAAAACAATCCATTTGGGACGCATCTATGCGTTCGACTTTCATTCAAAAACGTTTGAGGTCTACGAACGAATGTCCACCCTCTATGAGGACTCGTGGTATTGGTAGTTATCAGCCGTTTTATCAAACCAACGTTTTTCTCCACGCAGAAAATTTATCGACCACGGAATGGTGAATGGTTTAGTTGGCTCTAGTGCGGTCTCGAACCATCGACCGTCGAGCAGCAGCCAAACCGCTTACCAACTGCGCCCAACCCGAACACGCACAAGAATTTTGCAAAAACAATGGAATCACGTTTTAATTTTGGACGAGTGAGCTTCTAAATACCGTAGCGGACCAAACTGCAGCTTTTTTTCCTCTTCAAGACTCTACCCTTTATTTTCTTTTGGTTACATCTAAAACAAATAATCGATTTTAACTGGAGCAAAAGATCGAAGAGAAAAAATGTTCCAAGCTTTTATCTGCCCTTATATGAGATGACATTGAATTTCGCTTTTCCATGCGTTTCTTTTAAGACCCCCGACCATTATTTCTTCTTATAAAATAATTTTTGAGGGTGTATTGATAGAAAGGGTGGCTTAGAATTTGTAACTCCTAATTATTCTTGACATTATGAGGTTTACAAGGAGGAAGAACTTTGTCGTTTGCACTTTTTCATACAGCAATGCTACGTATTCATTTTTTTTTTATTACTTATAGAGACCGCAGCGTTTTTTTTTCACTCTTATTTTTTTGAATTTTTATCTTATTCGAATTCGAATGTGGAGGTATGTGCTAGATGAGGAAAAGGCAAACTATTTGAGTTTGAAGTAGAACCGAAGGTCGCTTCTACCTTCGGTTGCTTTTTTAGGTGAACAACTGTTCATAAGTCTGTCTGGAATGCGTTGACTCTTTCACTATAAAATAAGTGAAGTGAAAGAAAAACTATTTGAACCTCCTGAGAGAAGGAAAGAGAGGTCCATCACAATTTTTCTCACTTTCACTTTTTGCGAGGAGTTCTCCTTTATATGGATAGGACGTCTGAATTCTCTTCTAGCACAAAATCATTGCTATTCCCGATTAAGACAGGAGAATGAGGTGCTTTTTTGGTTTTCTCAACCATAGGTGCTCGATGATTTGCTTAAATTGCTTCTATTCATGCGAACTTTTGACAATTATCCCGAAAAACTTCTAGAACTTTCCGACTTTTCCTCGACTGAACTTTCTCTGTGACCGCTTCAGAGATCAAAAAAACATCTCGAAAGAAAGACTTTAAACGATTGTAACTTTTTGGAAATAGGGAATAGGAAATAAGGTAATACGATTTACCTTCTATATGCTTTTTTAAGTGCAAAACTTTTGAATGAAAATATCGGTTTTTTGCATAATCTAGAAAAATCAAAAATGAAATATAATAAAATAAAAATACGTAAAGTTTCCTATCTAACCGTCGCTGATTTTTATGAATTAAATTTTATAAGTCATGTTCAGGTCAGAATCCTAAATCAAACGATGTAAATGCAGCGTCGGAAATCTGAGCATTTAGAATTTTTTCAGGAAAATATGAGGTCTTTTCATGCATCAACAATAATCCAATAATCGGTGTAGTGTTTCTATCCATTAGAGCCAGATATTATTATCTAGTGGGGGTTTAGAAGCCGGCATAACCCTTTCCACCCCGTTCCTGTTTTTCACACAGATATGAGGTCAGAAATGTACAGAACTCGTTCGAAAAGCCACAAGAAGGGGGAGAAAAGAAAACTGTAAATTTCTTCATTTCTTTCTTTTCCTAGAAGAAAACCCTCGAGGTTTTTTCTCGTTCCTGCTCCCTTACCCTCAATAATACTATATAACTGACCCCAAACAAGATACTAGATACTAGAAAATTACTAGTAGACTTTTTTTTGCGATTTTAAAAGTGCCAATAAGATTTCTAGGATACAAACAATCTACGGATAAAGTTCCCGATATGTTTATTGTAAGAACTGCTTCCCACTAGCTCCATTCAGAGCACAACTGCCACAATTTTAGGTCATATATGGTGGAAAAAATGATTTTTATGGATTGCCAGCTTTCCGGTTTTTTCCCTCCTAAATTCATTTTCAAGCTTCTCCCCATTCTGAAGTGTTCACCGTTGCACTTAGGGGACTTTCCGGAATTTTCTTCTCTCAATTATTGCATTATTCTGCAAAATGATGAGGAAATTGCAGATTTGCAGCACACTAAAGTACATATCGTTTCCACAGCAGCAGTCGTTTTTTTTCTTTGTTTCTCTTCTGAACTCTAGTCTCATTTCAATATCTCATTCCAATAATTTCATTTTTTTTCATTTCCTCTCCTCAAATCGCCCCGCGGAGTGCACATTTTAAAAGAAGTTGGTGGCGCGCGGCAAGCCGACTTAGTCGCGGCTAGAAATGTGCGAAAGTGAAATCGCAGGGCACATAAAGGGCATAGTGTGCATATTTGATGAGGAGAGTTAGAAGCTTAAAGAGTCCGGAAGGGTCTCGTTGCTTGCACCGGGAGGCAACGAGCGCTGCTGCTGCTGCTGCGGAAGTCTGGACTTGGGTCGGACATGTCCGTTCGGCTCGGCTCGGCTGGATATGTTCACCGAGCTTCTTAGTCTCGCTGCTCGTCAAAAGTGCAACTAAAGAAACGACACAACGCAGAACTGGTTGGATTGGTTGTCATAAAGCTCTGTGCGTGTGTGCGCGTGTGGGCACCCGCCTCCTCTTCATCTGGAAATTTCCACATTTGGTGGGTGTTTTAATTATTCACGTGGAGATTTTCCCGAATACAGCGACAGTTACGTCCATCGAAGGACGCACAACGCTTGTGATTTGCACCTCTGCAATTTTTAACGCAGATTTCTCATTCAGGGAAAATTATCGACGAAAGCGGAACATTTGAAGAAACGAGAGCTCTATGAAATCTGTACTTTTGATTGGAAACGTCATCATCCCTCATCTTGCCCCTCAAATCTTCCTTACGTGACTTTTCCCGCCGGCAGTGTTCTGCTTAACCTTGACGCGGCCGGCTGCAGCAATCTCTCTTTTTTTCCGTGGAAGCATCGAAAAATCGTTCGTTCTTTTTTTCAAAGAAGAAAAGAGTGCAGAATATCCGCTCAGGAAACCATTCTCAAGTCATTACGAGGCTGAGGATCATGATTTTTGCGACTCACGCTCACTCACTCAGAGATTCTTGCTCCAGAATTAAAATTTCGGCGACCAAAGGTTTCCCAAGTCATATTTCTGGATGTGTTCTGATTTCTCGTTCTTATGACGTGCTCATCCCTACAAATCTACGGAAATATGAGAAATATGTGGAGATTTCCGTTAAAAATTTCATTATTTCCTTATTTCATTATTTATTTATATTCATATACATATTTTCAATCAAGATTAATATAAACACCCCCAATCCTTCTATTCCCCAATTCATCAATTTATCAAGTAATTTCCAATTCATTTGAAAAATTTCAATTAAAATTTTTTAATTTTTGGCAAGAACTATTTCCTCTCCTCTGATCAATTTATCTGTAAATTAATCATAATTCATAAATGTATATAGAGATATAAATATTAGGGGAATCCTTAAGTAATTAATTATTACTAGTTTGGAAAATTTGCTTCAGTCTAGTTCAGAGCAGGAATGCATAAACACATGTTTCATACGTCAATATTACAACTTCTTGACTTTTGTGACAACTAAATACAAATTATTTAAATTTTCAATTAAATTTTTATTGGACCCTTATAAAACGGTCAACCAATCAAAGAACATTAACGTCATTGCATCCTGTTTCATTTTTCGATCGGGTGTTAGTTGAAAAATGAAAATGAAGAAAATTTGTGATGTGTTTGGAAACATATTGAAAGTTAATAAGTGCCAACGGTCATCCAGAAAATTTTCCAGCGATAATTTTGATTTTCCCGGCAGCGATCGAAGTAAGCGCCATGTTCAGTTTAGTAATGACGCTTTAAAATCACTGCTGGAAACTGATTTCTGTACTGAGTAATCAGGAAATAGTAAACACTCCTCAAGGATACTTGGTCCAAAGACATTTTCAAGAAATTGGGGGAAGTTTACAGGTCCCGGGTATATGGGTCCCTTTGCACTACGATAATACCATGCGGCAAAATTAACCCACGAAAAAATGAGGCAGTTGAACTGGAAGGTTTTACCACATCCTCCATATTCTCCAGATATAACACCATCTGATTTCCATTTATTCCGATCAATGGATCGATTTCCTAAGGAATAAAAATTTTAAAAAAGTATCACCGATATGGGAGCCCCTCTAGAATCATAATTTTCCTCAAAGGAAACGAAATCTTATGAATGAGGCGACTGATACTCTACCAAGAAGCTGGCAAACGCTCCTGGATAACGACGGAGAATCGAATAAAAATAAAATTAAAAATAAAAATAATAAAAATAAAAATAAATGTAAGAAAATTCGTCTCTTTTGTTCCCTGCCATTGAAATAATTGATTTCTTATGGGTACCCCTAATAAATGAGGATATATAGGAAAATAATAGAATTTTCAAGGAAAACCTCTTTTTCTCCGATGTGTTCCTTAGATTTTCTTTCTATAATTTTTTTTTATATTTTGTAATTTTTTCTATTCAATAAAACTTTAACTGTGGGATCCAAGTAGAAGATCTCAAATTTTGTTCCGAAGATGGTATAATTTCATTTCATATCGCATTCTAAAGTGCGTGGAATTTTTAATCAAATAAGAATATTTTATTTTAAAAATAATTAAAAATATAAAAAATATAAAAAAAACAAATAATAAATAAATACAAAACATCTAAAAATTAATAAAAAAATATTTTTAAAAATCAAATAAAATAAAAAAAAATCAAATATTTTTTGCGTTCCTATTTGCTCACACCTCCCCCCTCCTTTCCCACCCGCTCATCCCGAAATTTTTTCCTCCCTTCTTAAATCCACGATAGATCCTTCGGTGGTGATTCTCGCGTTATACACATTCAGCCCACCACATGATTCGCTGAGAATTCCATTACATACGTGCCTGCCTCGGAGCTACTGGGGGCTACTTGCACTTTTTTCACATTTATCTCTCTCTCTCTCGCATTTCTTTTGCGTTCTCTTCTTCTTCCTCCTCTTCTTCGCGTCGTCCCCTCTCGTCTTCTAAGAATAGACGAGTACAACGCGAGCGCATAGCGCAAAATATTAAAGAGAAGGATGTACTCTCTACGCTGAACGCTAACGCTCACAATGCTAAAAAGACATAACGCAAGCACTTTTCACTTCACTGCAATAACTCCAAGGATTCCCAGAAACGATTAGAGCGAAATTGAAGAGTTCATACGTAATAACATCATATTTGTTTATGTGCTTCTCGATTCGACGAGAAAATGTGAAGGCTTTGTGAGGTATTCAAGCTTTACCGACTTCTTTCAAAAATTAAAATTATATTTATATATTAATCGCACGATATTTTATTCACTCTTCCCTTCTATTTTTTAAGTTTTCTTTAGGAGAAATGTATATAATTGCATTGAGTGAAGACTAGCACTGAAAAAATACCTCAGATAATTTCAGTTTAGAGAATCACTCACTTTCGTATGCCTTTGAAATCACCACTATCGTTAAAAATCATGAAAATTCGATGAATGCTCTGAAATTTGCTACACGATATTTCATATTTGTCTTATTTTACATACTATTTTCAAAAGGATAACGTTGATGAAAAATAAAGTGTCTGTAAAGTGTCTGGCGGTAATCAATCCGCTTCGGATACGCCAACGCGTTCCACTTCAATTCAGAATCGGTTGAGGTTTTACGAACTCGTGTTTAGCCTCTACAATGGCATACGAGGGCTCACCGATGTGCTAATTTAGTATTTTTATCATCCCAAACACATTTCGTACCAATTTATTGACCTCAAATTAATGAAACCCTTGGTTGGCACTGGGGCGGTTCCGAACCATTGAGATCGACTGTGTAGTCGCAGCGAAGAGCTCTAAGAGGCTTAACAGGTTTCGCTGCAACTGCACAGTCGATCGATGGTTCGGAACCGCCCTAGCGCTAACCAAGTCTTTCATTCATCCACGGTCGATAAATTGCGTTACATTCGCCTTCTTGGAGAGAATAAAGGATAAAAAGTATTTTTCGGTAGATATTACGTGATTAAATATCTAGAACTTTAATTGCTCGTTATAATAAAAGACCGGGAACTGCTAATTCGAAAGCAATCACGGCTGTAGCACAGTGGTTCCAGCTATCCACCGTGACTTTACGGTCGATGGTTCGAAACCGCTCAAGTCCAACCAAACTTTTCATCTCTCAGAAAGAGTCGATAAGTTGGTACCAGTTTCGTCTAGGAGGATGAGGATACTGATTTGTCCCTCGGGTTGATCCACGCTAGTCATTCTATATGCTAAGGACGACTGTTATCCTTCCAGGAATCCCCGTATTACCGTATTAAAATGATCGATTTGCTTTGTACTAGCAAAGATTTCTTGAATTCATTCTTTTTCTCATAAAAATGTGTACGAAATGAGCACAAATAAAAAAAACCACTTTTTCAATCCATTTTCTATAACTTTAAATTAGATAAATTATTCTATCGATGAAAACGCTCGTTTTTCACCATCGGAAAAATCGGAAAATATGGAGGTAAATGTATGAATCTAATTGGAATTAATTGAAAAATTCAACGAGATCGTTTTTTGATCGTACGGATTTTTGCGGTTTTTCTATTTCTATTTGTTCCGATTTGAATTGGAAATTGGATTGAAAAAGTGTCTTTTTTTTAATTTGTGCTCATCCCGTACACACTTTTATGAGAAAAAGAATGAATTCAAAAAATCTTTGCTAGTACAAAGCAAATCGACCATTCTAAACTCTTTTTTCCCCACCGCTTATTATTTTATTTATCTTCATGTTAGTTTTTTTCTTTCTAAAGAAAAGTGTTTGACTTATACATACGTACGTAACGGGCTCGTCACAAGCTGTTTTTCCCCGGCTGCTCGAAGATCCTCCCTCTTCTCTCACCATCGAATCTTACATCCATCCATACACAACGCTCAGCCTCGTGTTTGTACGCATGTGTGTAGCTGCGAGTAGCAGCTACTCGTATCCATCACTGACACCCTAATAGTAGGCGATTTGTGTATGTCTGTGTGAGTCCCATTCGTTCGTGGCCACCGCCGCCGCCGCCGCCGCTGCTCTTCACGCCGCTTATTTAGCATCGTTTGATAGAGTCACACGGAGAAGTCTCGAAGGAATCGTTCGGCTGTGTGTGTTGCGAGATTTTTTTCCGCTCGCGACACACTCGAATTGCCGCACACGTCAAAGCGACGCGTTCGCTGCCCGTTCCTTCCGCAGTTAGATGGAAGGCAGAGATTTTTTTTTCACCATGGAGCGATGAGAAAGTGCTTTTGTGAGATTGGTTGAACACATTAGGAAGGGACCGGCAACGTTATCGACGCGTCCAGTCGAATGAAGCCGGGAAAAAAACGATTCCAGGGGATTTGAGAGAATGCATCAATTGTTTGATGTTACGTTTAAAACCTTCTTTTTTATGCTAGCCACGGGACCCTAATAAGTTTGTCCCTCAAATTGTGTTTTTTAAAAAGAAATAATCACATTTTCATGCGTAAATTTTCTATCATTAGCTACTTGTTTATCGCAAATTCTATCCTTTTATTTTATTTTATTACTTATTATTTATTTTGTTTCTAAGAATTTTTGAAAAATTCTATTATATTGATCTAAAAGCTAACAAAAATCAAATTATGATTTTAAAAAAATATTTTCTTATAGGGGAAGAAAAACTATTTCAAATAACGCGCAAACTAAGGCTAAACGCTTTTTTCTGTGCGCAAATTTAAATTTCAAAAAAAAAACCATTACTTATGCATTAGCCCAATACATTGTGTCTCATCGTTTTCTATAATCTCATTTTCTAATTTTGTTTTTTTTCCCTTCTTTTCACTCCTTAGCAAAAAAAAATCTCCTCTCCATAACGAGGCCATGTGAAAAGGCTGTTTTCATAGAGCTTCATTCGGCAGTGTGAATAGTTTAGCGGACTTCTCGCTAATAGCCGAACACTAATTTCGCTTCCGAATGTTGTTTATCGCTCGTAATCCTAGTGAAGATGCTGTTTTGAGCCGCCACCTCTGCAGTCAATATTTCCTCTCCAAGCGTCTCTTGAACACACTTTGCTAATGTGGATTTCGCCTACCAGAATTAATGCGGTTCAGGGTCCGGGACTTATGTTTATCCCGAAAATCGCGACGCGAAATCGCGTTTGGAGCAATGTTTTAAGAAAAGAAATTGAAGTTTATAACGAGCACAAAAAGAGCATATTTTACAACAGAAATTGTTTCATGGTTCTCAGTACAAACATAAGTAGATTAAATTAGAGCAGTTACACATAGATTAAGTGGCAAATTTCCGATCTCTTCCATTTTTTTCGCCTCATCCTCTCTTTTCTTTTCCATCCCGTTTTTTTTTCTTCACATCCTGACGACTAATGCGCATGCTCTGCTCGTTCATCATTTTAACTAGAAAGCTGGCAATAAATTCTTTTCCTTCCTTTTCTTTTGTGGTGGTGGTGTTCGGAAAGTTCGGCGTCTTGAAGAACTCTTTTTCCGTAAAGTACACGTCAACTTTATTGTTCTATCTGCAGTCTACGGAAAATTGTTCTTTTGACGCGTTTCCTCGTTTCCTTGATGCGATTTTTCCTCCTTTTCCCGAAAGCATCCCGAAACAACGAGAAAACAATCAAACCGTTGCGAAATGGAGTAGAAAAAAACCCTCGTGACCATCCGGATTACGCGCACTTTTCCCCGTTTTTTCTTTTTCATTTTGTAACTGGAGAGTTTCTCTCTCTACTACTTTGTGTACTTTACGTCTATGCAACGTACACTCCGAACGTTAGCGTTAAATCAACATCATAGATCAGTTCACGGAATAGAACGGAACACGATATGAGGTGCTCGTCTATCTTTTAGCGGCTATTCGAGACCATATTCACATCGATTGATATCGATCGATTAATTCGTTGCACTGCATTGAAGAAAAAAAAAGCGAAGAACTTCAGTGACCATAGGTAATACATATGTAGATCATTGCCAAGGAGCTGACCATCCCATATAATTGAGGAAAAATCCCTTTGAATCCATGAATCAATACGGAAATATTAATCACACATGTGGCACAGTTTTTCTTCTACCCGAGAGCCATTCGACCGATCGTACCATGATCCACCGATCGATTTTTTTTTTTCCAATCATCTCATGAGAGTCGTTTTTCTTCTAGCATTTGCTCGAGCAGCTCGTGGCGATTCTCTTCCTTTCATCAACTTTTTTATCTTTTTTTTTCCTTCACTTCACCCTTTCCACCGTACCTCCTTCTCCTCCGTTTTGACTTTTTTCTGTTAGATTCTTGCTATTTCCTCTAATTTTTTCTTTTTTCATGCAAGTTGGATTTCACCTACGTTCTTTTTGTTAAATCCACCCAACATTCCCCTCAACTTTTTCAAAATTCTCTTCTACGTGTCTCAAATTATTTCATTTTTTTTTTATTTTGATACATCTCTGATCTTAGCTACTTCCTAGAAAATTAATGATATTAAATTGCAGTAAAATATCACCTCAAAAGGATGTAGAAACATAAAAAACAAGAAAAATAAAAAAAGAAAAATATGAGCTAAAAATATAATTGAAAGTAGTTAAAAAATGGAAAATTTAAAATAATTAGAAATAACTGGCACTCAAATCGTTACTAATTTTTTAGTTCACCTTCGTTGAGCCGAAGTAAAATTCCCCGTATCGACGAGTTTTACCATAATACGTTCAGAAAAGTTCTCTCATTCATTCGGTTGTTGAGAGGTGAAAGATTTGTTTGTTTACGGAATTGCACACTCACACACTCCATCCAGCCAGCCATCCAGCAGCAGCAGCAGCCATCAACAGCACATAGCAATCAGTTCTAAGCATCAGCACAAGCTGTACGTACGTACATTTGAACGTACGTGTGTGTGTATGTGTGTAGTCGACGATAGAAGCCGTGACAAATACGTTACTTCCGCCCGGAGGCACAGCTAGATACGCCTTGACGCCACCTACATACGTTGGATACGACACTGGGATTGCTCCGGAGAATCGTTCCTCGTCGGTTCCTCCCACTAGCCAGCAGAGTTTGAGATCTCATTCGCAAGAGTCACAACAAAAACGCAAAGCACCCCTCAGAATCCTACGAATTAGAGACCTTACGATCAACCGAAGCATCAGTTTAACCTACAAAGCAACTCTTTACACCCATACGGTTCACGACGTCGAACGTGAACGAGATGTTGTTCATTCTTCGCACTGGAGCACAGAGCAGCTCCACTGGATAATTCCACCAGTTAAAGCATTGGGGTTTCATTTTGCCTAGCCTATGGGTGTAAAGAGTTGCATCGTTGGGTAAAATAATATCTCAGCTGTTTCCGATTCTTCCGATTCCTAGATTATCAAGGGTGTTTTTCGTTCTCGTTTTGATATTCGCAAGTTACGTCTTAAAACCCATTTATTAGAGAAAGAATTTAATTTTGCTTTTGATTTTGTTTTTTTTCCGAAATTTTTTTTGTTTCATCTCTAAAGAAAAAAAAAACATCTATTTTTTGTGTGATGAGAAACTATTGCTAGGAAGAGCTGAAAATGAAATTTAAATTATACAATTACTTTTACCTTTAAAAAAAAATAGAAAAGCTATTTGAAGAGGATTTTCTGGATGCCTACAAAGTTCTTTTTCCCTCAATATTTTTTGCTTTTTCCGTTTACACTCATTCTAACAGCTGTTGTCTGCTACGCGCTCCTCAAGCATGATGCCAAGGCTGTGGCTGTCATAGGATTCACGACACATTAGCCGGAGTTATTCGTTCTTTTTTTCTCTTCTTTTTTTTTTGATTTTTCACAATTTGTAAAGCAGTAAGGTACTGTCTGAGAAATCTCTCCTGAATGTCTGAGAAAGTGTTTTGTATTTCATTTCCCTTAATGTAACTTGACAATTATCTGTGCTTCCGGACAACTGCCACAATGTGAGCGAGCGCCGCAGATGACAAATGTGTTGACGGATACATTCATAATACACTTTATTTCGCTTACATCTGCCATGTTTCTGGTCGGACAGTTTGTCCCAGTGACACTGTATCGTGGTCAGCTTACGGTACGTGATATTTGTGGATGTGCCCTGAGGCCAAAGTAGATACATCATCATTGGACATCTGCCATGGAATGATGCGCGCATGAATGAAATAACGGAAATGAATTTTTCCCAGAAGGAAGAAGTCATGTTTAGGCCAAGATTCATTAAACTAGTTCAGCTTACGGCATATTTTAAAATTTAGATTATTTTTATTTTCTTATTTTTTATTTTTATTTTATTCTAGAAATCAGAAATTTGTTAAATTGGGAACAAATTAGTTTTTAACTAAATTAAAAATTAAATTATATAAAAATATTATAAAATTTCAGTGTAATCTGACCTATTAGGCATATTGGTTAGAATATTCTTATTGTTATAATGAAAGGGAAATCACCAAAGACACCCACTTTAGGTCTTCTCTCGATCAATCGATAAGCATTCTTTATACTTCAAATTTCATTCGACCTTGCAATCACTGTGTGGGTTTGTGTTACTTCCAGATATTTCTTCCAACCATTCCATCATCATTTCTGTTTTAATGGATAGTTTTACTAAGTAGTTTACTAAGTAGTAAAAGAAAAAAATCGATTTTCAACTAACCTCGGCATAGTAAGATGTCGTATTGATTTTTAATAAGTTGTACACAAGATTGTTAAATAATTTTATTGGCTAACTTTTCGGCAAAATCCCCTTCTTTAGAACCTGAACAGGGTCGATTCAATTCACGATTTGATCCACGACCAAATTTCTCCAGAACTAAACAGATAAACTCTATCCCTACATTTTCAACCGCTATCTTACCGGCTACACTGAATATTCACCTCGGATCGGAGGCGCCCAGCATGAATCGCTGACTGGTCGATCACGGGAGCGAATGATTCGAATTCTCATTCATTCGGTGCAGAAGAACCATTCATTCGAGATATGGCGCGAATTCTCCCGTTATCAGGAGACTGATTGTGGAGGGGTTTGGTCGTGAATTAAATTCTGAATTGAATCGGCTCTGTTCAGGCTCTGCGGAGGGCGACTTGCGCCGAAATGTTAGCCAATAAAACTATTTAGCAACCTTATGATCAGCTCATTAAAAATCAATACGACATAAATAGTACATAATACTTGTTACATTGATGAATCAATTCAAACCATAGTCTTCGCCTACGTTGTTCATTACGGTAACGTAGAGCTGACCTTGGAAATGGCTACACACATACATACATACACACACACCCCGACACACACGTTGTAATATTTATATCGATGAAGATATGGCAGTGTTATATATTTAAAGAAAAAACCATTATCGTTTTTTTATGTAACGATTTTTCTCTATTGGAAAAAAATTAAATATCAAATTTGATAAATTACAGTACGTTTTATCATCATTTTGTTGAAATTTGGTCCGTAAAAGTGCGTTTCGTGCTGTGATGCGATATTCGACGCGATCACATCTGAATGGTTTTTTTTTCGTTTATGTAAATGAGCATCGTTATATATTTATTATCTTCAAAATTACACAAAGTTTAACAGACGAATCACGTCACAAAATTAGCGCTTAAAATGGGAAGTATTGATTTTATTGATTGATTGGGGAGATCTATCGCGATAAAACCATTTATCCAGTTATTTAAAATTTTCTAATGAATAAATAATAAAATATATGTTATATATAATAAAATGATAATCCCTGAACTTTCCTTTTTTAATTTCCATCCATTAAATCCAAACTGTAGCTATTCATTCCGTAGTCATTCCATAAAGGGACGGGATACAGCTGCCGTGGCTTTGTTTTCGATGTTGGATCAGAAATTCAAATTTTAGCCAATTTCCTTTCACTAAATAATGAGGAACTCTTCACTTTCTTTTCTTTTTTTCTTTTTTTTTTCGAATGCGATCCGATTTCAAATGCATCCCTCCTGGACTCTGAACCTGTGGTCCCATTGTCCCAGTGGTATATCATTCCGAGCCATAAATATAGCCGTACTACTCCATCGTGGATCCTTCTGGATCTGGTTCCCTGAATGAATGCGCTTCCGAAATCCGAAACCATGTAGTTCTTCATTTTTCGGATTTGATCGACGTTCCTTCTCTTTTTTTTCCTCATTTCATTCACTTTTGTTCTCTTTGTACCATCTATCTGTGACGTTTCACATAACCAAGCAGCAGTTGCAGTTTTTTTCCATCAATTAGGTATGCACAGCTGAAAGCGGCGTGGTTTTTTCTTCGACCGAATTGCAAAGCAGCAAATTGAACGAATGAGCTCGTTTTTCCCTTCTTTTCGCTTCTTTCGACCCTCCTTCCCGGCCATTATGTCTAACTCGAGTGATGTAAAGGGTTCGAGTTGTTCGAGATATGAGATCAGAATTACTCATGGGACGTTCTCGATTAGCCATCCAAGTTTTCATGGATTCAAGAGACGGGAGGAAATCGATACGGGCGATCAGAACACATCACGTGGTCGATAGTTCTCTATCGAATGACAAATTTATTTGCGTTATCAATCTTTTTTTCCGGATAATTCCCACTGGTTCCAACGATTGATAAACATTTGTTCCGGTTTGTTCCACCTACGTCCAAGACGTTCATGAGTCTGTATTTTTTTTTCTCTTCGCGTCAACTGAGTTCATCAATTTTCCCAATTAATTTCAACCAATTCTACTTCCTACTTAATTTCAAATTATATTCATATTATATTCTTTGAATTCATTCGAATAAGTAAAAAAATTGCAAAAGTTCATTTCAACTGTGTTTGACCCCAGATTTCGTCTGAAGCTCTGAAATTCCTTTGCTTCTCCTATGCTTAAAGATTAAACAAGGAAACCCGGGAAACTCAGCCTAGAAGGGCTCGGGAGATTTCTAAAAGACCCACTTTTTTTTGGGAAAAAAATCCTGACACTATTTAAACAGCTCATATACTGTAACGTCTACCTCCGACCGCAATTCATTTCCCAACACAAGAACCACGTCCTCTGCTTAGCCGGATTTTTTTTCTCATGACCCTTACATTTTGACACTGGAACCATTATTTAAACTGTTTTTCTTTTGGATACCACACATTTCTGTTGTGCAAAATATTGGAAAGCTCTCCGGATCCTTCCAGAAAAGTCATCCATAAGTTTCTCATTCTTTTTTCTAGACATTTAATTTTATGCTAAGAGGTTCTTTGTTAGAGTATATATATATATTTATTTATTTATTTATTTATTTATTTATACATATTTATTTGCTATAAGAGCACATACTTTCTTTTTCAATTCCAATTTCCCCGTCAAAAAAGTATTTAGTGCTGAAAAAGTTCAAAATAGTTAAAGCACCAGTTCTATTTCGGTAGAGCTCTCCTGGGATTTGTGGTAGAAGAAATTTCAGACTTATTTGCTCCTCAAAAATGAGCCATCGGAGCTTTCTAAGGCAGACAAACTCAAAAATCTTTTTTAAGACAGCGCGAATTTAGTTTATGTGAAATTTTACACATTGAACTGGTTTTTATAGGATTTTTCTCATATTCCTCATATTTCGCTCATATGAATGTGTATGTGTGCTTGTGAGGGACTGTGATATCGGGGCTTCGTCAGCAAGCCGTCCATAGTCGACTGACTGACTGGCCGGGGCCGGTCGAATGTGCCCTTTTCACGTGTGTATGTATGTGGATTGCGGCATCGGCATGGCTGCGGGTGCTGCTTCGAGGACGTGGGCAAGGGCAGTCCAAACGGACGGACGGACGAACGAACGGCCGTTGCCCAACCCCTCCCTGTGTATTGCGTGTGTGTATGTGTGTGTGTGTCTGCCCCGTCGATGATGCACTTTTTTCATTCGAGACTTGGCAGCCGCCCGTTCCTCAACCATCAACCCCTATCGTTGATGGTTGGAGGAACGGACAGCTTGCCTTCCCATTCAAATCCCACCCATCTACTCGTGCTGGCAGCTTCTATATCACCTCATTTGTTTGTTTACTTCCTGATCGATTTTTTTCTCCAAATAAACAACTATGAATATATTTTGCATTGATGTATCCTTCGAAACCACATCCTTTCTCTTTTCTATCGCCTCCATACGCCGCCATCGCCGCCGTCGTGCAAAGTGCAAAGCGACCACGCCTACACTTCGCTCGCCGACGGCTCCATCCTCTTTCTATCGTTTCTCTCCTCCATTTCTTTTCGCTACACTTTCGATTTGATTTCACTTCGTTCTGCACTTCCTTTTTTCGCGCACGCAAGGACCATTGAATGGAATTGGCAAGTGGCCAAGTTCACATCGTGATTCTCCCGTTGTCATCTCCGTTGGCCGAGTCCTTTTCCACTTCGGTCCCCATTCCATTTATTTTTCTGCTCCGCAGTTTAATGTGGACATCTTCTGTAATGCATTGCCGCATTGCTTGCACTTTCATAAAAATCCGCTGCTTTCATGGATTTCGGTCTCAGGATTTGAATATCGTTATAAATTTCATACATTATTAAAAGTTTGGAAAATTGATTCAAAAAGCACTAGAAAGAGGAATTATTTACGGGGATGAGAAAGTGGTGATTTAATTCTAATATATGGACCAAGAATAATCTTGGAAAGGTTTTGAGAAATATGAAGATAAAGGGGAAAAAACATGAACAAAAAATATACTAAAGGACGATTACGTCTGCGTAAGGATAGCGGATGCGTAAGGATTGTTAATGCTATCCACGCGTACGATGATTCCTTCAAAATTCTTGCCAAATCGCGCACTTAATTGCGGATTTTTTTTTGTCCTTAGTCTCCTTTGAGACAACAAAAAGTAGAAATTTCTCGTTGCCTCACAGAAGCGTCGTTTTTCCCCTTCAATGGCAAAATCATTCAAAAAGCCTTTGGGAAGTTTTTTTTTCCGAATCTGAAGGCGGATATATCTTGGTTAGAATTTCTAATTCTAGTTGATTTATTCACTACGACTTTTCACTTTTTCAAGTAAAATCACGTCGTGGGAAAGTTGTCGCCGCTTTTTCTTTTAAGGCAGCTACAATTTTCAACATTGCTGCTATCACTACTTTAGTACTTACTAGTTCAACCTTCAATTTTTTTTTGAAATATTAATTGAGTTCAGAGTTCAATACTCGAGTCGTTGCAGTTCCTTTTTTTCGTCCATCGAGGCACCATCACGATGAACTTCATGAATTAACTTCCCCTCATAATCGATCGGATACAGGGTTCAAGTAGTTCTTGCTCCGGATTTCCATTCTCCTCTAACGGAATTTCAGCAATCAAATGGTGTTGAAGCTTTATAATTTATTCTAAATAATAGATTAGTCTTAGTCTCAGGGAAGAAGAAACCGACGGAAACGAAGGTTGACGGGGTAAAACCGCCCGCAGCAGCGGCAGCAGCAAAAACGCCATTTGGCCGATAATCGGGTTTCGCCGAAACACTTATCTATCATTTGGCTCGTTTTGTCGGTATGCCGAAGGATGCGTCCGCATCGGTCGGCACCGTTAGCGAAGCTCGAGTTGCGCACTACATTTTGATGCGATGGTGATGACCCCTATGCATCGTATTCTACGCTAAATAATAGTAGTAAGCAGATTCGTAATTGTTTCACACATCGGTAGCTGCGATTTTTGAAAGGAAATCCAAGCAATCAGCTAGGACAACTATACAACTGTTCGAAAAAAAAAAGCCTATAAGAAAACCTAGGAAGTCATAAGAAAATATTATGAGCCTAATTAGTCATATCCTATATTCTGGATGATGTACTGGTTAGCACAGTGGTAAGAGGTTACAACTATGTGTGTGTAGTCGATGGTTCGACACCGGCGAACGCCAACTAGGCTTTTCATCTTTGTAGGATTGATAAATTGGTACTAAACTTATGTTTGGGCATAACAAAACTGATGTTACACATTATTTGTCCGGAGTTAAAACCCACAGACGAATTTTCCCTACTAAACTTTTCTATTTTTTGATATTTCTACATTACCATTTTCTAAACCATAAATTTTTATCCTATTTTTTTCCATTAATTCTGATCAGAACATTTCTGCATAGCTTTTCTTTTCAGAAAACAAAAATTTTCTGTTGTTTCTCTCACAGCACCTACTAACGAGAATTTTTTTCATCGGAGAAAATTGTGGAAAAAGATTTGAGAAGAGAGAGAAAACAAATCTAGAACAAACTGTAAAAAATAAGCATAAATCTTATATCGGAGCAAGAAAACTTTCATACATCGATGAAAATAGAATGACTCCAAGGATTTTTATGGGTCAACTATGAACAATAGAAGTTTCCGTTCTCTGATCTAAGTTTTATGCTTATTTTCGTAGTTTCCTCTCGATTTTCTCTTTTTCCCATCGTATCGTATTTCCAGAAGTTCTCTTTCACGTGAAAATCCCCCAACGGGGAAGTGGTGAATGAAACATCTACAGATGTTTTTAGAGTTGTTTTTTAATGGATGCTACCGTCGTTCGCTGTGAAAAACCGCCTGCGTTTTTTCTCCCCGTTGTTCATTTCGCCTCGTTGCGTTCGCATCGCGTACGGTGCCGCAGCGGGCGCCGCGGTGTGCGCGAATTTATCGCGCGCGTGCGCGCTACAAAGTGCAGTCAGCAGCGCATGCACTTGCACATCTTTCTCTCTCTTTCCCCTTCTCTCCGCCGATATCCTCGAACAGAGACCCAGCCGTGTGGCTGGCTGGGTGGAGATGGGACTGCAGCTGCTCTCACGTGCCTCACTATCAGATCGTTATTTCGCCAATTTATTTATTAATTTTTACTTAATTAATTTATTTACTTCGACGGTTTAACGCCACGACCACGGTATTAAAAGATAAAAATTTAATTTCAAATTAAACTTTAAGAATCTCTGCAAATTCACTTCCTCTCTCGCACTTCTTCCTTTTAAGTCGATACCCAAGCCAAAAATATCCAAAATTCCTAAACGGCCTCTCTCTCTCCTCACTCATTTTTCTCTCCTAAATTTCATCTCAAAATCAAATAACGGTGAAATTTGAATGATATTTATTCGTTTTTACCAAAAATATCCATTGTTCTTCCTTAAAGCGTTCTCGGACACCCTTGAAGGGGGACTTTTTTCCTCGCTTCTCACGTCATTTTAGTGCACTTTCATGTGCATCATATGAAATGCACGTGATCACTAATTTGAAACCAGGCACCTCGATTTTCCTTCGATTATAGGAAAATGTTGAAATGATGATGGGTTGATGTGAAACAGCTGACAGATTGATTTTACAATCAATTGTCTTTTTTTCCCCCCTTCGTAGTTGTTTCGTAAAATCTCTTCAATATGTTAATGTATAATTCAAAATTCCGGCTATTTTTATCGCGGAATCCTGGGATCTGTGTTCCATCTACGAAACGGCTTAGTGTCATTAAAATCAAAATTATTGGGGCTCTTATTCGTCGATGTTGAAGAAAGTGCAACAATTCGCTGCCGAATCGGATCAAGACTTGTTTCTCTTATTTCTTTTATTATTATTATTACTTTCACTATTATTATTATTATTATTATTATTATTATTATTATTATTATTATTCACTAGAAACTTCTTGCTGATCTCCCCCGCTTACTTTTTTTTAGTAAAATATATTTTATTTTGCAAAGTTTAGCTTTGTTCAAGAAGAGAACTGGTAATTACAACAATGTTGCAATTATACGAAGCAATTCCATATAAATATGAAGGATTTTATAGTCTAACAAAAATACGAGCAAACTGTCCCATTCTTTCTATCCTCACTACATAAAAATATTTTTTAAAATAAGTTTTAGTTCTTTTCATGAATGGATAATTTCTTATAGTGTTGTTGGACAAAAATCCGAGAATGTTTACAATTTTTTAAGGTGTTTCAACGTGAATAACTCGGATTCAATATGAACTTGCGCTATTTATGGGAATTTTTGAGAGGACAAAATTCCCGCTAAAATTTCCCTCATCTGAAAGAATAGAAAACCAGAAATCTAGAAAAGAAAAGAATTTAGTAAAGAATAAATATATTAAATATATATATATAATATATATATAAATTTTATTATATTATATATATAAATATATATAATAAAATATATATTCCTATTTATAATGATAGAAAAAATTGAAAAAAATCGGAATTTAAAACATTTGTATTATTTTTTCCCATACTTTAGTAAATGGTAATTCGTTCTATTTTTTGATAACTTAACTTTGGTAATTTGTTTTCAAGCAAATCCTCAGATGAGTATTATTTTCTCTTCAACTCTTCTGAAAATGTAAATTTCAAGGAGAAACTACTGCATCTGCTTCTGTTTCTCCTCTCTCGTTCACCTATAGAACAACAGTAAGCACCTGCACTAACCTCTTAGCGATTTTCTAAAGTTTATTTGGGACTTCTGGCCGCCGGTCCAGGAATCGACTTCAACACCGACGCGCCTCTTGTGTTATCCGCCACGATGAAATCGACGTCGCTTCCCGTTAGTCGAAAGCGACGCAATATGTGATCAACGAACACTGAGCGAGATGGAACGGGCGGGAGGTTGAGTGAGATGGCGGCGGAGTGAGGGGATTTCAGGGCCTCGATGGCTGCGTGTATATATGCTCGTGTTTTTCGCTTCGTTCACAACCAAGCCCCACCCTACTACTTCGTGGAATTTCACGAGTAGCAATCTATTAGTTTCTTCTATTTTGCTCCCCTTTTTTTTCTTCATCGGCTTTTTTTTCGTGGAATAGTTTCATGTCCGGTTGGGATTTCCGCGAATCGTTCATTGTGTCAAGGATTTCTGATCGCTTTAAAACGGCCTGCTGTCGCTCAATTTTGTTCTTTAGAACGTCTGATAGCAAACCGATAGTTATCAGTTTCTGACCAGAGCCATCAGCGTCAGTCGAGTCCACCATCAATCCAGCCAGCAAGCCCACTCTGCGTTGCTCATTTCTGCTTGGCGCCGTAACGGCATGGAATTGATAAGACGACGACGACGGAACCCCCGGCACGCCTCGGTGTTCTCGCTCCGCCGTTCCTTCTCTATACACTCCGTATCCTTGGAGATTTTTAATGCTTATGCGAACGGATTAACGATGAGCTGACAACCGACATCATTAAGCGATGGTACAGGTGTAGGATCCGTGCGTTTTTGGTAATTTTCCTGATTCTCTGCTCGCTTTCTTTCGGATTTTACTATTCTCTTAAGGAAATTTTATTTTGCACCTATATTTATTCTGTTGTTCTAATTATTCCTCAAAAAATTCTTCCTCTTCTCAAAAAAAATTCTACCTATTGTTCTTGATCACAGCGATCTTTGCATCCTCCGGGCATTTGTGCCCTTATAACCCTACCCTTAACTGGGTACGGGTTAAAGTGCAAAGGATAAAGTCCTTTTCTTCTCATTTTAATCAGTTATCTTGCGAGAAACGTCCCTCATGGTTGAATCCTTACTTTTCGCGACACTATTTGAAGCCCACAGAGACGTGAGGTAGCTGTCGTTTTTGAGGACGGAAATGCACTCTATTCGAACTTTTGAACATTTCGAACTCATGGACTTGTCCCTATCTACATCCTTTAAAGTAATTTGCACTTTTAGTTCTGCTGTTCTTATCAGTTCTTTCAATTTATTACTGTCCTTCATGGATCCATTCACCTTCAAATTTTTCGCAGTAATACTCGAACTTTCCCCCAAGCTCATTTCATCACTCCTTTTTGATCGGGAGCGTGAAACTCGCCTTTTGTCGGCGTTCGAGCTGTCCTGCTCACTGAGGAAAAAATAAAAGACAAAATTAATTGAACTGCCATTTCCCATTCTTTTGAAAAGCAGGATAATTTGAAGAAGAACATTTAGAGCAACGGTCCCAGATTTCAACATGAACCAAGGCTTTTTCGTCAGAAACCCCGCTTAAGCTCTTCTGTTAGTTCTGGCCCCGATCAAACGCAGCTATATTTCATTATTTAAGCCTTTAAGCATTCTGGATTCTGCTTCATCATGATTCCACCGGTCGCATTTCCGCTGTCTACATGTCCATCCTGTGGACATGTTTCCGGTTCTCCTATCTGGTCTCAGCGGAGATGGTTCCACTTTGAGGGTCAGCAACAGGCGGTGGTGTAGGTTCTGCCTAGGTGAAGGAGTTGGCCATCAAACGTCCCCCTTACACGTCTATCTACTCGTCGTCGTCACCGTACCTGATTTCGTTCATTGTATGCCAACCGGTTTCTCGATCTGGCAATGCCGGCTGGACGACGCGAGCGCGCACACTGGGGCAGTAACCGACTCTCGCCCGCCATCCCCGTGCCATAATCGTCGCGGTCTTCCTCGAATTTTTAGCGATATAAATTGGTTGGCGCTTACAGTCGCCAGTCAAAAATTTGCGGCAGCACCTTCTGATTTCATCCTATGGTCCGCTTTCTAAGCTATTGTTCCGTTCTGTTTTTTTTTATCCATCCGCAGATCTTCGATTTGTTTTCCGCCGTTCCATCAAGTTTCACCTTCACTTTTATGATTCGATCAATACTTACTGGTATCAACCGACTATTACAGCATCGGTGGCGAGATTATAAAAAAAACTTCCACTTGCAGTAATCTGTGCTAGGGAAGAGGAAGATTGCTGCTAGAAGGCAGTCATCTCTATGCAACTCGAATTCAATGGAGTTGAATGGAAGCGCTCTCTGATAGTTCATCCATCATTTTATGCGCTCAGTCCTCTACACTCTAATTAGATCCATACTTAATTGGATAATTAACTGAAATTATCGAGATGTATTGTACGGAGCCAAATGAGTCAATTTTTGAACGCGATTCTTGGTCAATGCCGTCCTAATTTAGATTACGTTCGTCAATTATAGATAAATAACGTAGATCCTAGATTGTGGTCCCAGAAATCCTGCCATCGGAATGGATATGAGACTTTTTTCGGCTTAGAGTGATGTAGGATAAGGATATATCCTAAGTTAGCATCTCTCCCGCATCGAAGGCAAGTACTGAACAAGGTCCGATGCCTTTCAGACATGGGGAACCTGGTTGAAATTGGTATCCACCTTTTCTGTAATGGAATATTAGGATTTTTTTCGTTGGTTAAAATAGGCAAAGGTCGTAGAGCGGAAGAGAGTCGCAGTCACACTACGTTCTTTCATTCATATTATATTTCTGGAAGACTTTGTGGCCATCAACGGGGTAACGGAAGGATTCGGATAGGAGAACTTCTTGTCAAGATTAAGTGATTTTAAATTAACCTTTGAGTCTGTTTTTCGTAGAGGTTCATGGATTCTTTCTAAGAGGTCCTTTCTAAGAAACAAGAACTGGGATTAACTGTTTGTATAAATGGTTCATAGAATTGTTAAAATTTGTTAAATTTTTCTTTAAGTGTTAAAGAGTAGAACTATGCAGTGATATCACCTCTCCTGAAGACGACTAGAATTTTTATTCCACCCATCCGTTGAGCATTGCCGTTGGTCAATAAAACTCTTCCGGATTTTTAGGGATTTTTTTTATGTGGTATTCAAACGCCACCTTATCTATCAGGCTAACTTTTCTCTATGATTTCTTCTAAATTTATCTATCATCATCAATTCGGCTCCTACACCAGAACCTCGCCCGTCATGGCGATTTGTTTTCACGCTCACTTGTGTCTTCTGACACATAACGACACTTCCGGAAGCGCGTTTTTTTTTTCTTCTCGGCCCGATCTTTGAATGAGTGAGAGTTGAGGCAATGAACGAAGCAACGAGGCGGACAGGAGGCTATTATCTGGGATGGGAATGGCCGTAGCAGTCGGATGGCAGCGCCGTTCGACTCGGCCGCAGAGTTAAACGGAAGAACGGAGACGCGGCGCCTCCGCTTCGGCTGGCCGGCTATTCGTTCACTCGTTATTGCTGCCGACCGCTGGGCTGTCCGTTCGTTCGGTCGTTCGGCTCGCGACGAATGCCGGCGGTGCGAACGTTGCACGGTCAAAGAATGCCCGAATTCGCTGACACCACGTTTTGCGGATTGCTCTGATCAGAGGATTAACGGCGTGTCGAGAGACGTTTTATTCCGGGAAATCGGTGTGAGTTCCTACGGTTATTAGTTGAATTGTTCGAAATATTACTGGATTCATCGAAGAAGTTTTGCAAATTTTTCCAGGGAAAAAAAACTCGCTCCTTCCTCTTTCCAATGCAGTGTCGTTAGCACTTCCTTTTCCACTTTTTCAATCCTTATTAACAGGTGTTCCTTTACAAATGGAATGAGCTCAGAAATTCGCCTATTTTTCAAAGGACCATTGTTCGAACGAATGTCTCTCTCTCTCTCTGCCGGAGTGATAAGAATTGATTGCTCTGTTCGAGAAACACATTTCTTATTGCGATTTCCTTTCCAATAATAGACATTTCTTCTCGAACTTAAACTTTAAACACTGAGTGCACTTTAAACATTTGATATGTACGAATCGATTTTCAAATGCCACTGTCTTGTGGTTTAAAACGCGTCGACTTCGGGAAAATCCGGAGAATTTTGCTTCTTTCTCATGCGAAGTATTAGAATGAACTGAAATTAGTCCAATGCTTATATTGAGCCAATTATAATTCCTGGAATCTTCAAAGCAGATCAAATTCAATCAAAATTAAAAGATTCAAATCTTCAAAGCAGAACACCAGATCTGCATAGACGAAATCTTCAACCTGAGCACCCATTTATACTCCACAACGTTTCAGCTCATCAGAATTGACCTGTCCCATGATTAGTGCTAGATTTCGAAACAAGAGGAACAATTCTGGATTTTAGAATGCACGTTCTGTGTTCGAATAGTCGTACCATTTCTCTCTTCCGTTTTTTTCTGCTCTAATTCGTTTTATCCGTCGATTGTTCCTCGTTCTTTTGGTGAAAATCACTTGAACCGGTTCAGAAACTCTTTTTTTCAATTTTCTTCTTGGAACTTGGGAAACTGTTCTCTACTTGGAAGAGGGCTCAATTCGCTGACGATAAGAACGAGTTCATCGAATCACTGTTTTTTTTCGGTCAATTATTCGTGAAGATTTCTAGTCTTCTTCTTCTTCTTTTCTTTGCTCATCCGATGAATCAAAGATCAGGTATGTGCCATTCTCCTCTCGTCAGAATTTCCACATTAATCATTGGAGATTGTTAATTGGCATCTCCTCTCTTCAGTCCGGATAATTACATCATTGGCTTGGCGCCCGGAAGCCGTTCGCCGTTCCTGATGCGGCTGCGGCAAAGTGTTCCTCGTCTTTCCTCCTCCTCCTCATATTTTCGGCTCATTGAAGTCTTCCTCGTCGAACTGTTCGACTTATTGACGACACATGGTCTTCGTGGGCTCCTCTCTCTATGCTGCATGGGTGTGTGTATGTGTGCTACCGGCTGTCAGTCAGTAGAGGAGTCACACAGCCGAGGCGAGGAGTGTCTGACGCGCTCCGCAACGGCCGGCGTCTCTCGCCGCCGCGCAGCTGACCATCTCAGCCGCCGCGCTGCTCTCTCGCCAGCCGTCTGCCACAGCCGACGACGACGACGGCGGCGTCGGCACCGCCCTCGCCGCGCGGTCGTCGCGAGATGCCGACACCGCTGCTACTACGACACGCTCCAGCCGTTTTTTTCCTTTGTCGGGTTTTTTTCTTTCGCAGCTGAGCGGCATGTATCCTGCAGATCAAAGATCAGTCTCAAAATCTTTTCGGCGCCGATTTGGATTTTGTTTTGATGCGACGCTGCGTATCGTATTCCAGTCTCGTTGAACGTGGATACTTTCGTTTGTTTACAAGTCATTCAACCCGCTAGACGCTCTGTGAATCTGCTTTTTTGTTCACACTGCGATGCTACGGCAAGGCTGCGAAAATAGCAGGAGTTTTTTCTTCTGCCGTATTGCGAACTACCTCGAACCTTTTTCTTGCGCTCTTCCTGTTGCAAGAAGAAGCTCTGCTTCCTTTTTTCTCTTTTTCATAGTCCCGTAACCTCTTGATAGAGATATTCAGTCTCTCCGGAAATATTCTCATTCTCTGTAAAATCTTTGAAAGACCTCGCATCATTTTTCTTGCAGCTTTACAAGAAAAATTGTGAACTCGAAGGTTTTAGGCGATACGACTGAGGATTGTTCTCGATAGTACCCTCCCATACAACTTTTCTTTTCCTTTTCTGTTCCCGTATTTTCCTGAATTTCCCCCCAGAAAATTTATGATTTAATTGAACATTGAAAAGTATATTTGCGTACTCATATGCTTCTACTAGTTTCCAAGAAAATACATTTTTTCCAAAGTTCAACTCGATCTCGATTCAAATTTTGTCGAGTGCCCTATTTTAATTTAAATTCGGCAAATATTAAAGTTTTCTCATAATATTTTCACCATAGTCCTGGATTTCATAAGGTATTAGGCATTCAGTGCTCAGGAAAAACTTCAAGACAATTGTTCCCTCGCGGCAACGAAAAATCCCCTCTTTGTCTGGATTCTGGTCTCCAGAAAACAAAATTGTTAGGTTTTTGCCTTGGGTGGAGCTTTCGGGATTTGCGCCGATTTTCGCTCATTTGTAATGAAAAGGTGTTTTTCCTCTGGAAAGATCACATATGTGCACCTGATAGATGCTGGATCCATGAGCACGTTCAACTTCAGCTGTCCAGGAATCGATATCGATCGATTCTCCGTTACGATTGGGTGCTGCTAGATTTCTGAACCTTTTAGGGCGGTCTCCTAGTAGTAGGAAGCCCTTGATTCATATAACGGTTACCAGCATCTAGGATTATTAAGGGATATTTCTTACTGACAGTCTTCCGTGTCATTACCGTAACCCTAGATCATCACTTCTTCGCTTTATTTTTTTAAAATAATTTTTCTATTTTTTTCTAAATGAACCAGGAACTCGTCCACCCCTTCCCCCTCCGTCGATGTATTCAAATCAATAAATCATGTAGTGTCATTGATTATACATTCAAATCTATTCCCACGTGTGTCTGAAGAACTTGTCAGCCACTTCCTCGACTTCGTGACATTCATTGACATGGGACCTTCTCTCATTCGATGCTATTGAACTAAACGGACGAGTTACGTGGACGTAAGAGCGTGTTTATAGACTCATGAACGCCGTTACATAGTCTAATTAGCCATAGATCGGGTAGTCGGGTACAAACGGAGTTTTTCCAGTGATTATAATGGGAGAGGGTGAGAAGAACGGGGGGTAGGGCCCAAGCAGATGAGAATGTTCCAGCTATTTCTGGAAGAAAAAGTCTGAGAAGACACATTTTTTGTCATCTTATGGTTACGAATCATTAATCAATTATTTCTTATGGTGATTTCGATTATTTCCACTCTCCACATATCAAAATATCAAAGTGTATCAATCAATATTGGTATGAAAACGAGCAATCTTCAATTCTGGAAATAATTTCAAGCCACAAAAACAAATTGTTGGAAAATTCTCCTCTAACATTCACCCAAAGGACATGTTGAACATTGCAAGTCTGCAATTGGATAAATTCTTCAAAAAATTTTTGAAAAAAAAGGAAAATTTTTCTCGTAGAATGGTAGTTGGATCGCCATATGTACGTGAATTTTTCTTCACACCTTCGTTAAGAGAGGAATATACACAAATACACATGAGATCATGCATGATTGTTGCCTTATAAGGGTATTATGGCGACAATTCCAGCTGAGGAGGGAAAATGCGATTTTTCCGTTAATATGAAGTACCCAGAGCTTGTAAAAACTTTGTATCGTATATATATCCGCGTGTTTTTCTTTTATTTTCTTATTTCCCAAATTTTTCCAAAATTGACATTGGTCCATACGTCAAAATTAAGTCACTACTCTCTCATCTCCGGAAATACATAATTCCTATTTCTAGTTGTATTTATATTATGTATTTATTTATATTATTATATTTATATTGTTATTATTATTTATTATTATTATTATTGCTATCATTATTTATTTTATTTGCATTATTTTTTTTTGTTTTTGAATCAATTTCTCTAATTCATGATTTTCATGACCATATTTTAAGAAAATTTTCAGCCTATTCGAAAAAAGCACACTACTGGAAATCATTATCTGCTGCGCTAGGAAAAATTTCCACATAATATCTCCATTGAATCCTTAACTAGAAATTTTCCAACCTTGCCACCTTTGATTATTCAAATATCTAGAAGAATCAGTTCAAATTATTCGTCGATTTCAAAAAATTCACACTTACAGAATTTGTTCTCTGAACGCTCTAAGCTAAAAAATAAAATAATAATATAATAATAGTAATATTTAAAATAAAACAAACTAAAATATCTAAAATAATCGATTTTTTCGTCTGGATTATTACATAAGTGCAATTTTGACACCATAATTTATAATCCCACAGATTCAACTGTTACGCTTCGCATCACGATCTAATTGCGATTGTTATTGATCATTTATTTTTTTGTTCACAGCACACATCGTCATCGACTACGGGTAATCAATTATTGATCGATCGATGTGGAGAGTTCTTTGACCGTTAGATAATGTTGTGTATGAGTTATATGTGTACGATTTTTGAACTGTTTTCCATTGGTTGGCCACGATTTGAACTCGATTTCACCTTTTTGTTTACAGTAAGCGGAGGATGAACGAAATTTATGGATGAACATGACGTGGCACGTGTATTAGGCTATTTAGGGGGGAATTTACAATATTATTAACCATATATTCACCACGGCCATATGAAAATTTCATGTATGGGGTCTCCTCTAGAAAAATCCTAATTTTTCATCTAACAAATATAGGAAGTGGGTAAGAAAAATCCAGGAAATAGGAAGAAATTTTATTCGCAGCTACACAGAGTCTCTCGAACTCGTTAGAAAAAAAAATTGATTGTAGCGACTTTTTTCCCTACGATACACCGATCCTTTTGTCACCCACACCTTATTTTTCGTATCCAACGAAACAACATGAAACGGCTGTGACAGTGTCCCTTTAATCATCCTGCAAACTTCTAGCAGCAGTGACGAAAATATTATTTTCTGTTTTTTTTTCTCACAAATCAATTATATTATTTATTTGTTCTCCACTGTTTTTCCTTTCATTTTTTTTTTGACATCGAAATGAATTCGTTTGTAAATAATAAATATCGCGCTAAAGCAGAAGTGCGATCAAAATTCCCCAGGAAATTTTCTCAGGACATCCCTTTTGTCCTTCAAAAATATTCTGGATTAACCACTGAGATCTTAATTTTCGAATTTTACTATTTTACTTTTTTTTTCAATTTTTACACGTATTTTGTACAGTTAAGCAAGTCTGTGTAGTTCTTTACGGATTGAGTCCAAAATTAATTATCCTTAAACCTTCTATTCCTTCATATGTTTGCTGCTTTGCCCAAAAGATCTAGTGCGAACCATGAAATTTATGAAACTTGAACGTCACAACATCCATTTCTGGTGTATTTAGGCAAATGTGCAATTTTGCGTCAACTTTCCAACTGTGTGACCTTTGCGTTTCTATTCTATTACCACAGTGGCGTGGACTGATCCCCTACACATATTGAACAGAAGTGTATGTGTGTGTGTGTGCGTTCGTTATCGTAGCACTTTTCAGATTACTTTACTTTTACGTGCTGACTCTCTTATTACACGCTGAGCTACAGTAACCCGCGCTAAAAGTGGCATTCCAGACCGAATTACACTTGAGGACTACCTGGATATTATTGATCAATTTGAACGATTTCTTTCTGAGAACTGAACGTCCACGTCAAAAACTGGTTATTAATTGCAAAAAGTTTTGCTAAGGAACTGGACTCTTTATCTCACACGGTTTCTCCTCCTTTCTCATCCTTTCCACATCATGTGACTTATTTTATTGAAATCTTTTCTAACTCTTCTCGCGTCTCGGAGATGTTCCCGTTTTTCGTGTGAAGGCCCGCCAAACTTACAGTACTCTTTCTCCTAGTGTACGCTCAAGAAATCTGAGGTGTATTGGCCAAGGCACAACGACGCTGACGACGACGCCGGGAGAGAGCCGTATCAATCGCAAGTCGCCGAGGGTCAATGAGCGCTCAGTCGTTACCAGCTGCCGCGTCACCGCCGGCGCCATTGGCGCCACAGCCGCCGCTGCCAAGCAGTGGTTCCTCGTCCGCTTCGTCTTCGATCGGGCAACTAGGCGTCGCTGTTGAACAGCAGACATTCATGTCTGCGCAACTCGCGCCCGGCACCACGCCCGCATCGGACGACTCCGGCGAAGAGATGGGACCATTGTCACGAGATCGTTGTAACACGTGGCCAATGCGACGACCGCAGCTGGACGTAAATGCTCAGACGAGTCCATTGATTCACGAACAAATTCCAGAAGAGGATGGAGAGTAAGTTAGAGCTGTTTCAACGATCTATGCACTAGAAAGCGCACATTTTTCTCTCTTTTGGCGGCGGCAAAACAGAATTTTGATCTCGTTCTAGTTCACAGCAATGCATTGCTGTTTTGGATTCGAAACCATGATAACGGTATCACAGCCGTTCCACTGTTCTGACTGATTAGTGACTAAGAATTGCTAGCTCTTAAATTCGCAACATACGCAGTGGTTTTTTTTTTCCTCTGAACGACGACCAATTTTTAAATTCATTGAAATTTAAACAAGTAGGATGAGAGGATGAAAGAAGCACTTATGTGGCTATGCTTCTCTCCAGACTTTCACTCCCTCATCCGCTTAATTTTAAAGTAGTCCTCAAAGATCGTGTGTCTACTAATTAAAAGTTCGTTCATTTCTTTAAGTACACCAAATTACTATGTAAAAGTGCACTTGGGGAGAATGTGGACGAGTTTTCCCGTAGTAACGTGTATCTTCAACTAAATACACGAGAAATCCACTGTTCACTAGGAATTTAGCGTTGTTTTGTTGAGAATTAGATTCTTAGATCCTAACTCTGCTGCTCCTGTGACATTCCATGGTGTGTGAAATCTCGTCCACAGTCTCAAACATCCCGCCACCCCTGGATAAGTTGGTTTTTCCCAGAAATAACGTCTATCCACCACTAAATTACACTTGTATTTTGTTTCAACTGTAATGGGCCATCGGAAACTCCCCGGATAGTATCCGAATGTCTCCAAGTTGAAAATTTCCCCTGAATTTATGAAATTTTTCCACTGACGTCATCGCTATCGAGAACATTTCGCGGATCGCTGTGAATTTTAATCGTTGCGCCGCAATGTGCCATGTGCCACAAGCACATTTTGGTCGACATTCCTCTACTGTAGATGTATTCATAACCTACCTATACTCTCGGTCAGCTCTCAGAATAGCTAGCGGTCGAAATTCGCCAGCTATTCTAACAGCTCCTTATGTATGTCGATAGTTGTGGTGTGGTGCGGAGTGAGGCAGCATTAGTTTTGGCTTGCGGTAAACAATTTATAGGGACTGATAAGGTCGTCTCTGGGGACGTAGTTACCGAGTAGTAGTAGTAGTAGCAGTAGTAGTCGCCGTCGTCGTTGTATCGAGAATTGACCGCCAGTAAACGAGTGGTGGACGAGTTATCTCGTTTTCGCGGAAATTTTTCCACGCTTTTTGGCAATATGGTGGTGTTTTGATGTATTGTATCGGAGACAACAGGGGAGGTGAGATTGGTAGTTTGAAAGAGGTGTTGTGAGAGTGAAGGAGGGTTGAGATCGATGATGCCACCCATCACAAAACCACAAAACACATCACACCGATATACCTCATTTTGCGGTTGCGATGCGTGGTGAAGTTGTTCAGATTTTCATCGAACACCTTAGTTCAGTTCGTAATTATTTTGTATTGTGTTTACAGGCTGTACGATAGTGCTGAAAATCTGAACGGTAGACTTGGTGCCACATCGGCAGCATCCAGTGCCGCTCTTCTGCATAGCCCCGATGGAAACAACACATTCTCACCTAGGTAAGTGAAAACCCCTTACGGGGTTACATACGGTATCCTTGGATATAATCCTCGTTAACCCCAATATTCCCTCATATTTGCCTTATTTTTGATTTTCGTTTTTTTGCTTTTGCAATTCCATTACGTGGAGGTCCCATATTCCTTTATATTTATCGCTTCTGTACTGCTCTATTCAAGGATTACGTTGTTTTAGCTGATTTTTCTTCAAATAATTCATATCTTTCCACTCTACAGTATCTTCCTTTACCATTTTACCTAGCAGCATTCTTTCATTTTCCTAGCGCACTGACTTCAGGGATCTTTCTGCATCACCTACAGTTACCAAAGGTCCCACAGCTCATTCATACCTTGTTTTGTGGGATTTCCGCAAATCTCCGATAAAATTCCCCGTCTCCATGTGATTTTGCACCTTCTCTCCTCCTTCCAAAACTATTATGGGACTTTTAATTTTACCGTATAGAGACGGATTTAAAAAATGGAATATAGCGCTGTTCCACTGCTCCAGTAGGGTAAACATGATTGTTTTTCCATCTAAGAATACAAAATTTAGCAGCTGCAACATGTCGTCACCGGTAATGAACGATCAAATCACACCAACTGGCGCCACAGACGCCGGTGATTCGGGAACGAACGCTGGCGCGTCGAAAAAATCAACGACACGTCGAAACGCCTGGGGGAATCTCAGCTATGCGGATCTAATCACACAGGCTATTCTACAAAGTCCCGAAAAACGGCTCACATTGTCACAAGGTCAGTGCTAGTGTGGTCTCTTCGAGTCAGTTATTGATCGATTCGATCGTTGCTAGATCAGCGCGTTGATCTTTGCTCTGTTCTTATTATATCACTTATTATATGTTTTTAGTTTTTACCCTATAGAGATAATCTATGTTTGCTTGGCGGATTTGATCTTTGATCAAGAGACGAGGAAGTGTCTTGACTTAAAAACAACACGCGTGAACATTTGCCTAGTTTCTCTACCTAATTTAGATATCGAAAATTCTCGAAAAATTCGGGATTTTCGTACCATTACATCAAAAATTGAAGTGTAATAGAAATTCCTCAGCAAATTATGATGAGGGAAATGAATTTGAACGAGCGAACCCCTCTGTTCAAAACTTTACTCTGTCTCTTCCTTTTGAACAAAAAAAATCCTTTAATTTCAGAATTCAGAAGTTGAAAATCAATCAAATAAATTAAATTAAAATTTTGTTTTAGAAGTTTATCACCATATTAAAATCATATTTTTTCGATTGTCACCTACTAGTAGAAGATGTGCCGCTAGGTTTTTACCTAACCTCTTCTCTGGAACGTTCCGATCGATTTGTATTTTTTTTTTCAGGAACATTTTCCCTCTTATTTCCCAGAATCACATTCAGGAATGTGCGAAATTACTTTCAATGTAAAAAAACGTAGGAATTTGCAGATGGCGCTGAAATTACGATGAACACTTGCAACAGCGGATTTAATCATCGGACAACTTTCCCTATGGGTTCAATGGGACCCGGAATTTCGTGTATCACGTCGTCGAGTTCTTTCTTGGGATTCTGGTAGCGCGTATTTTAAAGAATTGTAATGATTGCAATTCAAACTACTAACTAACCGGTTATTCTTACCAAAAAGTCCCAGTTCTATCGTAATGAAACGTAAAGGAAATTCCACAATTATTCAAAAATACTACTCATTTTCATATTGGGTAGTCAGGTTTATGGAGTCAAATTGAAAAATCTTCAAATATCTTCTAAAATGAAGAGGAGGAGTTTCTCCAGAAAATTCTGGAACCCTTTGTCTGTCTAAGCGATTTATTAAACCTGTGCGGCATCTACTATATATAACTCCATACAAATTTGCTCCCACTCCAGCGAAAATTGTAGTGGACAATTTTCTGGAATGTCCTCCGGATGGATTCAAAGAACCCAGAGAAACGAGATGAAATATTGATGACCCAGTAATTGTACTTCTCTCAAAAAATCTAATTTAAAGGACATCTTAATAGATCATAGAATGTCTCATTTTCAGTGTACGAATGGATGGTTCAAAATGTCCCGTATTTTCGGGATAAAGGCGATTCGAATAGTTCAGCGGGATGGAAGGTTTGTGTTTCGATAGATTTCTCTACTACTCTTCTGTATTCATTAAACTCTCTAGATTGTTTTTTCGAATTCTCTTGCGAATTTTTCTTTTTCCGCTAGAGGATTTTTTTTGCTCTCATTTTTTTTTGATCGAAATTTCTTTTTTGCCTGATAAACCGTTAAGCAACGGCAAAAAAAAAATCAGGGGATTGATAAGAGGAAAAGCAGATGTTTTCTTCGTTGTTAGTGTTTGCCTTCGGTTTCTTGACTGGGACTGACTGTTGACTTTTTTTTCGTCTGCGTATTACTTTGTGCGTGCGTGTGTGTATGTACTGTTGGATGTTTTGCAACAGCTCATTTTAGCTCGGCGGTGTCGTTGGGGCACGAGAGGGGACACGGGGACGTGCATGGCTTTTATGTGACTGTTTTGACACTCACACAATATACACGCACACACACACACACACAAACACCATTGAGTGTTTTTCTTTTTTCCTGACATAAGTGTCTGGATTGAGGTTTTTGATAGGATTTCTTCTAGTCATGGTACTAGCAGGGTTTTGAGGTTCACCTCATCTGGAGAAAGTCATCAGGAGACCACAGTTTTCCCAAGAAAGTTGAGGGCAAGGTAATCCTTCCTAAGCATATCCTCATAGGGCAATGGTTCTTACGGCAACTCTGAAAAACCCTCTTATGACTCGCTAAGGAGTCTAAACTATAATTCCAAGAGTGAGTCTCTTTCCAGTAAAATTTACACTAGTAATGTGAGTGTCGTCAAACTACAAATAATTCCATTCCTGTTCATAGCTTATGGTTTTGTGATCAAAATGGACTGGGACCACGTAACTCGACAAGAACCCTTAGGCTTAGGACCGCTCAGTTTTAATCTGAGACTTATCGTCCTTCCCAAGTTCTCAGAGGTCTAGGTCAATTCTACTAGGTTCCGAGGCCGCTGTGTTACCGTTTTTGACTTAAGTTGAGGGTCCTATCCGAGCTCCTTTTTAGGAACTGGACGATTTACTTTAAGGTCCGAACCCCTCTAAGGATCCCTACAACGCGTTGCTGTATGTATTTGTAATTTTTTGAGGAACAACAACTGATTTAATTAATAATTAATGAGCCTGAGGTCAACTAACTCAACTTTCTCAGCTTTCCCTTAGTTCTCTCAGTTAACCTCATACAACATTTTGGGTCAAAGAAAATATACAAACTGGGTGAATAATATGATAGATTAGATATCCGGTTCCCAGAGGAGGTTTCAATTTTTTTTTTAAATTTCATCTTTTCTGTTTTTTAAACTATTGCTTATCGTATTGCTTCACTCTCGCCTCAGTAATTCCTTTTTTTCTGCAATTTTGAAGAATTCATAATACATGTGTCACTCACATTCTCCATCTCGTTCCCCTATCCCCTCCACCACTCTCTCCCCTTCCTATTTTCCTTGTATGGAACCATTTTTCCCATTTCGAAAGAAATGTGTGACGCTTTGTTCAACTACCGTCTTTGTACCATAACAGAGTTCTTTCTTTCATTGTTGCCGGCCGATGTGCTTGTGTGCTCGACGGTTTTGTTATTTTCGTAGTTCTCCACTGTCTTCGTATCTGTTGGCTCCGCTAGTTATTCACTATTTCGCTCCCAACAGCTTTACTGGGAATAGGACTCGTTTTTGTCACGGCCTGCGTTTATGCGTGTGTTGTGTACGTTATTTGAAGTAGCAACAATGTTGCAGTGATCTCATTTTCGAGACGATTCGGTTCAGGGTTCGGGGTCAGCGATGGGGTCGCCAGTATTGGGGAGAAGAACTACGGATTTATGGAAGGATTTTGCTTGGGTGACCTTGGGAAAATGGTCTTCTTGGTCACATTACTATATTTTTGGACAATAGTAGAAATTTGGCGGGGATCAACTGCTTGAATCTCGTGAAATCCGATAGTTCTTGTCTTAATCAGGCATTTTGAACATTATGAGCCCTATGAGGCCTATCTGGAAGTCGCCGCTTGTGGTTATTAGGTTAGTTAGGCTTAGATTCTCTCTTAGTCGAAAAAAAATGCGACAAAAATGACAAAAAAAGACTAGAGATGTTTACGGTCACCTAACTGTATTCTCCTTCCACTTTTTTCTTTTATAAGCTAGATATCGAGCGTAATTTTGGGAGAGACAGAGGACTTCAATTATCTTTAGTTTCGTTACCCACAATACCCATCCTAGAGCATTTTTTTGCCATAATTATGTAGTCATAAGCTCGGTTTTCGCTTCTTATTTGTCCCCGCAATTTTTCTTCGTTGAACTGGACGTCGTTTTCGTGGCAATGTCCGTAATTTGAATTCATTTTGGTTTGTTTTTCTTTCCTCAGTGTCTAGAAAGCATTTTCGCATGCAGATTTATCACTAGAAAATAGATCCATTCACAAAAAAAAATTTTTGATGGGTCTCTGGAAGTTGTTTGACAAAATCAACTGTAATTGTTACATCTGGATTGGGTTTTCATACCTATCGAAGGCCAGAAGCAACTGAATAGCAGTTCTTTTTTTTGCTTGAACCCAACGCCGGTAATTACCCATCTTTCTAGATTTCTTTCCAAAATTTCCGGATATTTTTAAACGGATCTTCCCCTTGAATATATCGATCTGATCCGATCACATCTAAAACCCAAGCTACAAACCCAGAACCCCAATCAGTAGTTCCGTATCGTTTCTCCGGCTGTCGAACACATTTGGCGCACTGTCTGCGGCACTAAAACTGAATAAATGAATGTGAGTGATGGCCAGATGTTTGACCCGCGAACGCTGCGTGTGAATCTTTTGTCTCGTTTCTCCGCGTCTCCCAACGAAAAACTCTCTAACAACAACGATTTTACACGAGAAATCCCTCAGCAAGGCGGTTTCGTTTGCAGATCCGTAGCCGTAGCGCTCGTTTTTTCAACTGGTTAACTGGTTCAGCGTTCAGCGAGCGGCAAATCGTGGCGCAATGAGAGTGAAATCGCGGCGATTGTCGCTCAATGTCGCCGAGTGTTCCCATTTTAGCGTCACATCGGTTACGTTAGCCTCGAGCGTGAACGCGAACGTCGTCCATCGCGGCCTTTGAAGTGGCCACTTTGTCGCGGATCATTTGATCGCAGTCTGGTCTACCGTACGGCCTTGTAAGTGGCTTTGTGTCGATGTTGCGATTTATAGATCGTGTAAGATGATGCTAGATTGCGCGAAACCGATCTATGCTACTATTTTAAGCGTGTTTTAGTGAATTGAGAAAACAGTTTTTCATGGAAACTCTTCTCAGGTTCAAAAGTTTCTTCTGAACCAATAGGTGATTCTGTGGGACACTCCGAAAACTGGGTAAGGATCATGGGTTCTTGATCCGAGCCTGAGGAATTATCCATGGGTCTATTCAACCTAGGCTTTACCGGTTAACCCTGTTCAGTCTTCAACAATGAGTTCTCCTTGAAAGCTATTCCTCTTCCGGTAAAATACTATAATTAGTACATTAATAATTTAAGATCGGCACTAGTAACTTCCTTTTCTAAGAGGAAGATCTTCACTTCGTCAGAGTGAGATCCTGTGGCCAGGAACTTTTCGTCCAATGGGCCTATTGGCAAAAAAATGCCATTCGACTTCTTCCTGCGTAATTTAGAGGTGTTGAAGTTGTCCTCAACTCCATTTCGAATGATTTAGCTGATTTAGAGCTTTTAGGTTAATAGCTGTTAGATATCAGTATTTATCCGTCACAGTGGTCCAGGATCCTACTGTATCCGTGATATTAAATTAGAGTATCATCAGGGAAGCTAAGATTTCTCTTTTGTTTAAAATAACACCCACAGGTTCATCTGATCTGAGCAAAATTCTCGAAACAATTTTAGCTCAGTTGCAAATCCAACAGATCGAACCTGATCCTTGAATGGACCTGTTCTTGTTACATATTCCAGTACAGAATTTTTCTCCAAATAAAACGGGACTATTTTAATTTCCAACGTTCAGTTACAATGATTTTAAAACGAGTACGAATTCCATTCCCAACAAAATTCCATGGCCATTTCTTTCGCCCATTCACTCTGCCTTATTCTGTTTAATTTTTGACCCCATCTTATCTCATTCATCTCTTACGAGCTTTTTTTTTTGCCTCGTGACGAGTACGGGCCGAAGAAGCTGGAGCACAGCACCAGCAGGCACAAGCAAATATCTGGCGACTGGCTAGCTGCCCGGCTCGCCGCCCGCCACCTTTGTGCTTTCGGCGGCGGTGGCGGCGAACGGCGTTCGTCGTGCTTTACTGCGTCGCGCGGGTGAACGCCAAATCTCTGCGCCCTCCGGAGCGGCCGCACTACTTCCGCATCGGGGTTGTCATTATGGAAAAGCGGCTGGCACTCAGCCGTTTTTCCCGCATTTCAATGTGTTCATCATTACTGCGAAGATTGCCACTTTGATGAGCTCCGACAGCTGAAGCGGCGAGAACGTTCAGCTGACAAGTGAGCTCTTGAGGTCACACCGATAATGGGTGTGGAAGGAGAGGTGAAGGCGTGATGTGCGATGATGCGGAAACAGCACCCGACAGAAAAGAAATGAATAGGAAGTCATAAAAGGCTTGCGAGGTCAAGGAGCCGAAAGCGGTGAAGCTTTATGGTTGACAGGGGATTTATGCGAGTTGAGATCCTTCTTTTTTCGAACAGATGATCTTTGCTCTAATCAAAGTTAAGTAATATACGCAGTTTTTGATCTGAATTTTATACTTCGATCAAAGAGCAGCTAATTAGCAGCAGTTCCGGTTATACGGAAAAAAGAGAACTTTTGAGTGTTCGATCATTCAACAGAGCGAAGTGACAGCATTGCTCCAGGATCATCTATTGCCGCAGACTTTCTTCCTTTCGCCTTTCGCTATTATCAATCAATAATAATCAAAGGACTTAATTATCCTAATGAATCCTTTAAAAGGAGGCATCGGCACAGCACCAAAACTCCAGACATATTTGAAAACACTGGCGTGTAACATAAATATGATATGCGACATTCAATTTAATTTCGAGAAATTTTTACATAAATTTCGCGGAAATAGAACCACCTAACAATTTTTTCGCAGATACTAAGAGATTTTTTCATACTAGGGCTTTTTATCTCAGAATTTTCTCTACGCATCATCGTTTGAGGTGTTGATATCATTAGAAAGATCATTTCTTATTCGCTTGGGGTTTAAGCAATATATTTTGCAACATCTACGAAATTGTAGGTCCCATTATTGATTCTCCACGAAAATCCCCCTCTTTTCACCTGGCTGTAGATAATAAACACATAGATACTTTTGTATAAATCCTAGTACTTTTAGCTGTGTTACAAGTTTTTTTTTTTCCAATAAATTACCTTAGACTGTATCTTTCCCACTACCTTTAACAAGTTCGTACTTTCTTTCTACTGTTGTGGTAAACATTTCTCGATGCTAACCTGTCCTTATTGTTTTCAACAAATGCAAAAGGCGAGTGGTTGACGAGCGGAAAAATCCGAAAAATCCTCGGTACATTCCATTTTTGAAAATCACTATAACTAACGCATCTGAGGCGGACGAGAAACATTTTCCCTACATAACTGATTTCTGGATGGAGATTTCCACCTACAAATTCCTCCTAAATCCTAAAATTTAATTACACCTCTTTATTCGACAATTATATCCGTGAAAAAGATTCACCGTCAACTTTACGCCCGGTTTTAGGTTGATTACAATCTGAGGACTCTAATATTGGCGTGTAATATATGAGAATACGTTTAGGGGTAAATAATTCCAACGAAGAGAGAAGATAGACAACCTTTTTACCTTATCCTAGAAGTGGAGACATTATCGAACTCTCTTCATCGCAACAATGAGGTCACGAGGAAATTGCTGACCTTTCATTAAGGGTGCTCATCAAATCTTCTAGCAATTCTCTTCTTTTTTAAAAAAAAAGAACGCCATTCGAAGTGATTAATGGAAATACATGACTGTACGATTTCTTTAATATAGATATCCTACCGATAATCTGTCCATTCCTTGGGACATATAAAAACTGCTTCGCGATTAGTTAAGACATTCTGATATTGTACATTTGGGAAGTTTTCCTGCTGTGTCAGAAGATTTTAGTTTTGAAATGTGTTGCTCATCTGGTGCTAAATTATGTCGGTTCTATAGGGCAGGATGTTCTCCAAGCGAAGGACTTAGAGTGGTCAAGAGTTCATTGGCACTCTGGCAGCTGTCCTCCAAGAACGACCGCGATGGCCTGCCGGGACGCGGCGATTTGTGATCGCGAGAAGGTGATGATGATGGTGGACGTTCGCCGAGGTCGTCTCGTAAGAACCAACCGACCGGCGATGGTCAGCGATGGTCATCAAGATCGCAGTGGCACTTACCACCCGGTGAGGGGTGCGATAGTGGTCCGACTAGGCCACACCGCCGCCATCGCCTCAGCCGGAGTGATGAACGCATCGATCGCAAAAAACTCTCCACACACATGGCGGCAGTTAGACGCACAGACGCGCATACAAACAGGCGGCGGCGTCGCAACGCGACGACGTCTGCGTCCCTGGCGTTTGCGCTGGTTGCTGGCTGCGCTCTGCTGCTGCTGCAGCAGCACAATCGACCGAACGCCGCAGCCGCGCGAGGCGTCGTTCGTCGTCGTCGTGATCGTCGTGGTCGTCGTTTTTTCTGCCCGCTGCCGCTGCAGCCGCGTGTGTGTGTCGTGCGCCTGCCTCACATACACTCACCACCACGCCGACTACCTCCTACCCACACCTATCTACCTCACCCCTCAGCAAATTGTGCTCACCTCATTGCCAAAACTACCTCAGTTGAGTCGTCTACCTCGTTTTCATGGAGGCATCAGTCTCCTCCTCATCTATTGATGATGATTTCACTCCGGAACCGCGTGGGCGATGCTACACATGGCCTATGCAGCACTTTCTCTATGACCCGGCGGTGGCTGAACATCCACCACCGGTTCTACCGCCGCATCCACCAACTCCAATGCTACGGGAACCCACCGTTGCTCAACTGTTGGCGGCTACACCTTCATCATCTTCCTCAGCGATGGGTACACATTTAATGCCCTTAGGAATGTCTCTACCTCCTGGTATTTCCGCCACTGGACAAGCTCTTTTACCGCCGAAGAAGAAACGATGTCGTAAGAAGCCGAGTGATCAACTAGCTCAGAAAAAACCGAATCCATGGGGCGAAGAGTCCTATTCGGATCTTATCGCCAAAGCTCTGGAATCTGCTCCGGATGGTCGTCTGAAGCTGAATGAGATTTACCAATGGTTTTCTGATAATATTCCCTATTTTCGTGAACGATCTAGTCAAGAAGAGGCTGCTGGATGGAAGGTTTGTGATTTGATCTTTGGTCATACGTTGATTTACGGTTGAGTTTTTCTGGTTTTCTTTGGATTTTCGTGAGCTCTTGGTATCTTTTCTCTTCCATTTGAAATTTTCTGAATTGGTAGTTGCTAGTATAATTTAAAATAATTTAAAAATAGATCATCATACAGTTTTTCCACGTTCATGATAAGATTTTGATAACGAGAGCGAAATCTTTGGGGATTTTTTGCAATTTTTTCTTTGAAAATGTATTAATATCAGCTCCGTTTTCTGTTATAGTTAGCATATCGTATATTTTTACATCTTGGATACCCATGTGTTGGCTTTAGTTTATTTTCCCCTTTTAGGCGACTCGTATGTCTGGTTTTGAAGGGGAAAAATGCTGTTTTCTCGCTTCTATGCTATTTCCATTCTTCAAATTGCTTGCTATAGCTCCTGTTTTTTTTTTCTGAAGTTCTGAGTGTTTCTGTCACAGCTGTTCTTGGACTGATTTCATAACTTCCTCCTTCAATTTTTTCCCCGGCCTAAATAACAGTGAACTTGAAAATAGGAAGTTTCTCTGAGTTTCCAGGAAATTGCTAGTATGAGAAATTGCGTTTGAAAGCGTAAGTTCTTTGCTAAACTCATCCTAGTTATTAGATTTGCCGAACGAGGGAGTTTTTCTCCCTCTTTCTCGTAGTTTTGTCCTTCGTTTTCCTGTACTCGACCCAGTGCCATCTGCTATCCGTCTCGGAACGGTCGCGAACACCCAACACGTAAGGACCTTTTGGTCCCTGCGTTGCCATTCACTCTGATCTCTCCATAGTTCACATTATCTCTTCACGCAAAACCTCATCAGCTGGTCATACGTTATAATCCTCTAATGGTCGGAGCGCTCTGAGCGCCCCGAGCTGTGCTCTCCGCTGGCCTCCGAGGGTGTCACGTGATGTGTGTGTGTGTGAGAAAAAAGCCTGCTGCTGTACAGCTATTATGAAACGGAGTGGAAAGAGAAGCGGGTTGAGGTGGGTGGTGACCTCAGTCGCTCCTATGAGAGTTACGACTGTATGTACAGCGAAATTCGTAGAATCTTTCGAAATTTTCCACGGAAATATGAGTAAAATTTCCTTTAAATTACGACAGTTTTGTGCGAAAATTGTTTAACTGCGCGATGAACTACGGTATATTTTTAAGTATTACTGTAGTTCGAGGTTTGCGTATGTTTCTAAGAATCTAGCTAACAATGGGAGGTCATTTTTCCTTTGAATAGCTTAACTTTAAACTTTAAAGGGAGGGCGATTCCTTAAAATTTGTCCCTTCTTTCAGGCGATAATGCCCGCACTCCAGGCCTCAATAGGGATTGTCGGATTAGCTGACAGTTCAGCTCTTCTTTTCTTTCTGATTTCACAGAGCTAATCTGAAGCGTCCAACTTCCGCCACTTGTGCTTTCACGTCGCTTCAAATGATTTTGCTTGCCAATCAACTGCACTCAACCGGCTGTTACAGCTTGCCGTCGCCTCTCCATGCCGGCGCAACTACGAGTAAAAACGAGTTTTGTTTCGTTTCTTCGTTCGTTCACTATCGATCTCGCGTTTAATTGACGCGTATTGATTCGATTAGCAGAATTGATTAGCACCAAGCCGGCCCCTAGTGCATCAAACGGCTAACAAGCGCAGATGGCTTGCCGATAGCGAAATACCGTACTCTGTCAGCGTGGTTACCGTAGGCAAAAAGCTGTCAGCACAAAGTGCTGAGGTGTGAAGGAAAGATGAGACAGCGACAAGATGAGCCAAAGACAGGTAGTCGATCGATGCCGATGATTGATCGATCGACTATCGCTGTACGGGCTGTCTGCCAGTGGATCGGGTCAAGATAACCACCACTCCGGCACCGTTCGCTGCCTCGTATCAATGTCGATGGTACAGGGAATGAGGAGGGGTTTTTTTTTCGATATCGCACGAAAACATCCTGGAAAAGTGGTGCAGGGGGGATCCGATGCATTCATTAAGCTATTCAAACACTGCTTCACGTCGTTGTCATCGTTCATTTCCGAAGCACATTATTGTTTTCGGTGACACGACGCCCCGAGCAACATGAATCGTGAGCTCCGTCCGTCCTCCTCATTGAAGCATTTGGATTCAATTTCTGTTGTCATAAAAAAAAGATCCTATCTAATGGAATACGAGTTTGATCCACGTTTCCATAAAGCATAAAACTATGAAAACGTACAGAAAGTGTGCCCAAATGCAAATAACCCGACCTGATTAGAATTGTCGATTTGGGGGGAGGACTTTGCGGTCCAAAAGTCATCAAATAAAAAAGTCGTGAGTCAGACGGGGGTCGTTTGCTTCACCGTACCTGCCATGACACACCTGTAAAAATACCGTAGGAAATCATCTAGATAAGATAGCCACATCAAATAGATGAGAAAGGTGTCCTGAAATGAAATAGGAGAATCTTTCCACCAGAAAAATGCGAATTACTCGAATTTTCTCGTCGAATTTGTGAATCGCATAACTTTGTGTACAGATTTTCTTCCTACCCCTAAAATCTTCTAAAGAAAGTGCATCGTGATAGAGAACTGCAGCACTAGTTGTTTACCAAGTTTGAGTTCCAATTGGGTCCCAGCAGTGATCTTTGAAATTGACGTCTCTTTGTTTCTCTTTAAATAAAAACTCGTACTCTGCCGTAAATCCATTAAGTTCATTCGTTTATAATGACGAGTGAGATCTACGAAAAAAACATTCAATTTTTGGATTCCTCTGAATTATTTATGACTTCAAAATTTACGCAAAAATGAGTCTTTTTTTTATTTTGCAGTAGAACGCAACTAATACTAGAAAAAAGCATTCTTCTAACGGTCAGGGGATAATGAGTAATGAGAAACGGTTGGTCCATGATCTACACCTCGTTCAACATTAATACATTTGATAAGCGATTAAATATTGTGATTTTTACCCCTCTAAAAATATCCACAAACCCTTCATTCCTCTGTCAAAGTTCCAGAATTGTACGAGTTTCCTAGTCTTTGCCCTACAACTCATACATTCTCAGGTTGTCCGCAAATTTGCGTATTCTTCGCTTGGTCAGCGACCAGAGAACCATCTCAATGTTGTTCATATAGCGAACGACGGTGACGGTGGCGGCGTGTCGCCCGCCGCCTGCCACCGACGTTCGCGGCCCGCATTGTCTATTCAGAATATAATGCTCCCCTTGTGGTCCACGATCTTCGGGTCGCACGGTGGTAGTGCTAGGTTTGTGTGTGCATGTGTGTGTATGTGTGCTGACGATGTGACAATGGCACGAACGGGCTCCGACACAGCCAAAGATCAACTGGTCAGCAAAGCCAGCTGGTCGCTGCCTGGATGTCTGGCGTGAGGATGGAAAGGGATTGAGGAAGAAGAAAATGACATGGTATAGGTGATTTGCGAAGGAGAAGACAATGAATGGGATCGAGGGGAACGGATTGGAGGGTCATACAGTGAAAATTGGGCTGGAAGAACTCCACAATTGTTGTAGTCATATTTAGATTGAACCTAGTTGTCAACCAATGGTTTCGAAGCTATCTGATTCCGAATACAAGTACATTCTTTCACTTAGACGGAGTTTTTAACTATCTTTAAGTATTAAAGGAAAAAATCGCTCGAGGACCTATACGTTCAGTGTTCAGATAGCCGAATAATAGAATATATCTTGGATTGAATTAGCTTAATGAGCTGTCACCTAGGATAAATATAGCCCGACTGAAGAAGCATCATTTGTTTATCGAACTAAACGTTCGTTCGTTCTACTTTTGCGATTTTGTGAACAATAAATAAAGTCGAGGGGTCATTCAACCCGCAAATGATTAGTTTTTGTTCTCGATTAGCATTCCTTCCACCATTTCTTCCATTTCCGACTTCTGCTTAGATTTCAAAGAAGCTGTTGTGGAATTTTATTACCTAGCTCTGATTTTTTTGGTACTTTCCCGCACTATTCTTTTTTTTGTTACCTCTCAAGATGAGAAAGTGACAAAAAAAAAAGAAGAATATGATCTGTGTTGTTCTGATTTATCTTGAGGAATTGGGAATATTGGCAAATGTAGCTGTTTCCTGGTGTTCTACTCAGCTAATTTAGTGTTTGACCTGCGCTAGGATATCCTTGAAGCTCTTTGATCGGGGATTAATATCTCCCTGGACATTACATGTTCCTTAAACTCTTGGACATTTGATGCAGTGTGCCCTGCTGGGACCCTATGGAGCTTCAACGTGATCTTGGATAGAAGAAGTAATCCTTTCAAGTGCTTCTATCATATGACTAACTGCACCATCCACTGAAACGAACGGCGCAATGGGCGGAGTCGTAGCTGTGGTGGGCGTGGCACGTTCTTATGGTCCCACGGAACGAGGCGAAACGACCAGAGGTCAGCACGCGCTCGAACACATAGCCTTTTCAGCTGCGGAAGTTACTACTACTATACAACTATAGGAAGGGGCTTGAGATCCGGGGAAAAAATGAGAGCAAAAAATCCAGGAATTGAGGAACTATGGTCTTAAAAATACAAATAATCATTTTAAAGTACTAGTACTATACTGAAAGTAAAAATGTTACAGAACTCGATTCGACACAATCTCTCATTACATTCGCGTTTTATGCGTATTCAAAATGAGGGTGCCGGTAAATCGTCATGGTGGGTGATCAATCCGGATGCGAAACCCGGCCGGAATCCACGAAGAGTACGAGCATCCACGTTGGATACAACTAGCAAGGTGAGGAAATATCGATCATTTATGAACTATATCGATTTATGACAGTCTTAGATTGCTGGTACACTTTTTTAAAATCACGTTATATTCCTTTCCACTCTGTTATCTTGGTGTCACGGATAAATCAATCTTACAAAAAAAAAACTTTTACATCCTGATAGGAATTTATTCCGGAACGCCTATAAGCTATTACTTCTCTACTTCAAATATGACCTACTGGAATTTCACTTCTTTTATTGAGGAAATTTCTTGCAAATTTTCGTTCATCCAGAAGAGAAGTTTTCATTTGCATCTAATTTATTCAGAAGCTCCGCTATCAAAATTTTCCGGATATTCCTTTTTCTTGCGAAATTTATCAACTTCCCTAGTATTAACTGCACTTCCGATTTCTTCGTTGAATCTGCGTTAGAGTTTCGCGTTTTGTTTTAGGAAAAAACGGAATTTTAGGAAATTATCCCTCAGCATAGTTAGTTGCAATTTTTAAGGTTTTTCTCACATCTGTAAGGACTAAAATCGAGTCCATTTTTCCTCCAGTTTCTTTCGGATTAGGAAAATTGTTTGTTGGGTTGGGATTCCTTTTATCTTCCTAAGAAATGATTAGATTTCTTGACTAAGTTTGTTCTGAACACTAATAAGGAGATTTTATTTGATAAGGAAAAAAAGGTCTGCTGCGTGCCGAATGATTATCAATCGCTACGTTTACATTCCACGTACTAGGAGAGTAATTGCTTCTTAGCTGACCTTTCGTCAGTTAATCTGGCAGATAATGCCTCCTCTTCACGTTCACCTGCTATTTCCAGAAATAGCAGTGTATTTTTCGTTCCCACTCAGTTTCTGCTCTTAAGCCCTTCCTCCTCTAATCGTACTTTGGGTGTTATATCCTCCTCTATCGAGCATATAGTGCATTCCATGAACCTTGTGAATCTTTGCACTTTTGTGTTCCCAGAAGTTGTAGTCCTTGATGATACGTTCATACTAACGCCGTAGGCGTTTTGCACCTTTCTCGTCATTGACTTAGGATCATTAACTTCATGTGAAATAAAATTGAAAGTGCCTGCTCTTTTTTTACGAGGGGATTGAGAGGAGCTGTCAGAGTCACATGTGTCGTTGAATGAGGACCGTCGAGTATAAATCGCAGGGTAACGATCAAAACATGCGCAGAGAAAGGTGTCTTGAGCGGAAGGATAGTTTCTTATAGGGTTCGGGGGGCCTTTAATCGTGTATTTCGTGGTACTTTCTGATTAACTAAATCCTTGCGCACTGTCAGTTCTCCTGTATTGACCAAACTAATTCCGCTTTTCCGTGCTACAAGAAAATTTCGCGAAATTATAGAAAATGTTTGTTGTCGAACACCCTGTTTTATGACAAAACTGTCTAACCCGTGGAACTCCGAGCCTTTCCGAACGATTTTAATTTTTTAATCCCAAGGAATTCCTAGATCTCTGTAACCTTTTGATTCCTTAGAGTTTTCCATAGAAGACACTCATCAGTGTTCACTCATGTGATCGCGGAACATCATTTTTGTTGTTGCTACGGTTATCCTTAGAAATGTTTCGTTCTCCGCGAACATATTCATTTTTCATATTTTATATGAAACGGAATTGATGATGACGAGAAGTTATCTGCAGTAGTAGCCAAATAGTGATGGTCCAAGAAGTGATGGTCTCCGATGGAACATACCCAGAGTTCGATAGTCCATCCTTTCAGTGCACGGGAATACCACCCTACCTTTTTTATGCCCTCTAGACCACTAGAATATAATAGATGGGTTTAAAAGTCGACACTGCAAGAGATTCCCCTCCATCCAAATTAGTGATATTTCATCACTTCGCCGACAAAGGCCAGTAAGTTCCGGAACAGCGGGTGGCCAGGCGTTCGCACCACAGGTGGTAGCGATTCCTTTTTTCCGACAAGACCTCAGCTGCGATCGTGGACTTTTCTGATAACCTAATTTTCTTCACGAAAACACAAAAGTCGATATTTTAGGCGACGCTTAGCAAAAAGCTAAAAGGAGCTCGGAAACGAATCCACGATATCCGAGCCGTGGGTGGTTTACATAGTGGAGTGTCGAGCTTGGCTGGTTCACAGGTGAGCAACTACTGCGTCAAAATTGCGAGTAATCCGGACGAGTTTCTCTGATTTTTAGGCATCCATCATGTCGCATGATATTTATGGTGACGATGAAGCCATGCAAGCCTCATTTGATCCGATGTTTCGGTGAGTCTTTTTTTCGAATCAAAATCATATCCTTTTTGAATCTACAAATCTATCCATTTCAGTCCGCGAACCCAGTCGAATTTGTCAGTGCCTGGCTCATCAACACGGGTTTCTCCGTCGATGGAGCATCCATTTGACGATTTTGAGTTCCCCAGTTGGGTGAACGACGCCACCGCTGCTGCATCCGCAGCCGCTGCGACCGCGGCGGCCAATGCCGCCAATCACACAGGCGCCGCGCCCATCCCCACTGATATCCTGGATAGGACTGATCAGGTGAGGATCAAGACCGTTTGGTCTCTAGTTGTGTAGACAAATCCACGAAATCCATGAAGGGTTCTGCGTGAACGGCAGTCGCATTTACAGGGAATACTGTAGTTCTTGTGGATGAATAGAAATTTCAGTTGTAGAGACCAAAAGTCCGGAATCGCAGTAAAATCGGGATAAACAGACTGACCACGCTTAATCGTTTAGCCTTTGGTGGCACCTATCCCATAAAGTAGTGTAGAATGACGAGTGAAATTTATAGACGTAAAGATGTTTTTAGTGTTCAACACATCTGACTAATCGATTGATTGATTATCGACCTCTTCAGATGCGAATCGATTCATGTCGGTTAATGATGAACGGTGTTAAACAGGAGTCGAAACAGGTTAAGGTACGTAGTTTGCGTGTTCCAGTAAATTTTCTTTGTATCTCCAAATTTCATTGCCGGCTATTATTCCGATTGGCTAGCAATGACATTGGTGGGCGTGTTCATTGTGAAAGCATCAATTAACTCCGAGTAATTACTATACTCTTTGTTATGAACAATGGCTGAATACGTAGTGAGAACGTTCTTCTTTTGTCTACACATTTTTGCGCAGGGAATGGTGCGCTTCAGTAGTAGGCGCAGGTGGATTGGAGACTGCATTCTTCTAAATTATGGCAGAATCACACATGAAGTGAAAGGGTAGAACGAAAAAAATCCTGTTTCAGACGGAAACACCAGTCGTTCCACCACCATCCTACCTCGAATTGAGCAGTGTCCGTAATCAATCGCAACTTCAGAATCCACTACTGCGAACGCAGTTGGCGTCGATGAAATTCCCCACCTCTGGGTATGTATTATTTGTTTTTTTTTTAATCTCAAGTCCCCAGTTTCTATTACATAAAAAGTGTGAATGGTTCCAAATTTTTACAATTCAGTTATATTTGGTGCAATTTTCATTTTTAGAAGCAACTAGATGTTTGCTTATTTTCATTTGCACCCGCTTCGAGTTGTTAGCGTAAAAATTTCTCCCTTCTGCTAGTATAAAATCGTGCGAATTTTCTAGTTCTCAACGTTGTAGTCAGATCAAAACGACATTAAGCTCGATGAGTTGCGTAAGCGGTGGCGCTCGAAGCGGCGCGGTTCAGTTGGCAGTTGGGATCGAGGTAGGACCACTGCGAAGTACAGCAATGGGTGGTGTTAGGAAAGCTCCCCTCGATCCATACCGCTATGATCCACCGCATCGCTTCAAGCGCGGTCGGTTACGTAACTGCACCGGGCTTTAAGTCGTTTTAACCTCAGCGACTATTCTTGATTGCTCAGAATTCACCACTGTGGTCGCACTTCGTTCTTTTCTTACTTAATTGGGCTTAAAATGAATTTCTTCCCTTGTACCCGTCAAAATCCTGATCCGAATGGTAGTTACCATCGTTCTTCTCTTCAATTCCTCAATTTGGTGCGCTTCATATTCATCGAGATAAGCTTTTGCTTTCTCGATGAATATGAAGCGAACCTACGCGAAAGAATTCTCTGTAGGATAAAAGAGCTTCCAATGCCATGCTGTTTATACTTGCTTGTTATTCCCGCTCACTACTTGCCGACTAGTAAAATGCGTTTGCAAAGTCGCTATTAGAACAGGTTTACTATGATATCTTAAAGATAGATTGATGGATGTTTCCGCTAAAATCACACAATGAACACAACGTAACTTTTGAAATAAGTTGTAAATTCGATTCTTTTCAGGCTTCCGCTCCCGTATCAGACATATTCCCCGTGGCCAACGCATACTCCTCTGTTGCCACCGTCATCATGCGCTGCGGTAGCGCAAGCGAATTCCGTCGCTGCAGCCGCTGCATTGCCGTCGGATCTGGAGAGTCTGACATTGCCCGACCAACCGTTAATGGATTTCGAAGTTGAATCACTGTTACGACATGAGCTGTCACAAACAACCGATCATCGCCTGAATTTCGACAATCTCTGAGTGCCGTGCACCCACATCAGTCCGCATCCGCAAATGGTTCGCAACCATCCGTTTTTTTCAATGCTAGTTGTTGTTCGTGAACCATCTTTACATACATACACCAAGTCGAAAATGTTTTGCCTTTTTTGCTCGTATGTACGATGTTTTTCCTCGACTCTTTCGTCGTTACTTCCTCCGGCCCGCAAATCCCACGGGCTTATGCGAATTTTCTTGGTTTTGTACTGAAATTATCAATTTCTTGTTCCATACATTGTGTGCATGTGTTTTTTTTTTGGCCCCGCCTCTTCCCTTCCCCAATACACCCACCTCCTCATCCTCCCATATAAACGAGTCGTTGAAGATTTCTATTTTTTTTTGTTTTTCTTTTTCCTCTCTTTTTTTGTACTGTATGTTTTCGGATAATAATGGGCTACCTCGCAGTTGTTGCTATTGTGATGATATCTTGCTGATCGCCAGCAGCCGGGTAAGCAATCGCCCCTCCTACTCCTCGTCCTCTGTGTCTCTGACTCGCTTTTCTTCGCGCTAATAGCGCCATTTTCCCACACATAAGCACCGCCCTCGCCACCAGGTAGATGCATTTTCTTGTACATACCATCAATACCCCTGTCGTTTTGCCACTCCATTTTTTTTTGTCTGTCTGTCTGCTATCTCTCTGTTAGAAGATTCCTATATAGGTTATGTAATATATATAATGGAAACACACAGCCGAAGGATTACCGCAAATTTGACGCGAAGACTGCGAATTTACGTCTCCATATGTTTGTAATTCTGTGATTTTGCGTCAAATTGTGTTTCTGCGCGAATCCTTGTTGTTGTAAATCCCGGCCGTTTAATAAATGATTTTTAATAATTGAGAAATGGTTCCTGTACGTGATTGTAGATGTGCATAGTGTGCAGTTAAAGGTCGATTGTTATTATAAACTACCCTCTGTGCCCCATGTTTTTTTTCCCCACCGTTCGCCCCGATTACACCTCGGTTCTGACACGGTAGCTTCGCGGGACTGCCCCCGAAAACCCCCTGCACAGTGAGAGTCTTTCGGCGTGGGCATTCTCTTCATTCTGTGTATTCGATTGATTGAATTCATTCATTTATCGATTGATTGATTGATTCATTCATTTATTGTTGACGCTGTTTTCCATTTATCGATCGATGAGAAATCCTCATACAAAAGACGAGAATGTTGTTGTTTTCCTTATATTTTCATAAGGAAATATGTAATATGAAAAGAAATTATATATTTTCTATTCACTCTCATCCAATCACGTACCGTATCAGGGCAATACGTCCTTTAACGTACCATTTCCCCCCTGATCAGTTGAACGCGTTCTCCTCATTTTTATGTACAACCTCCCACATTCATTCATTTCGTTTTCCCATAGTGTCTTCTATGTTTATCGATTGAAGTCATCAAAATAAACGGTTGAAAAATTATCGACTGCTTTTTCTTCATAATACGAACAGTGAAATTGTAAGAATAACAAGGCGAATGAAAAAAAAATCTGAAAAAAAAATTTGTCAGTCCGACTAGAAGAGTAACTATAAACAACAACAAATTAATTACTACTATAACTACAAATATGCAAGTTGCATTTGTGCTTAAAAAATAATAAAAATAGAATGAAATAAAATGGAAGCTCGTCCAAACTTCAACCAAACTTCCCCCACGTCAGTGAAATCGCGTACATTGAATTTTGGAAAAAAAATCAAAAATTAGATATTAAATCAGAAATAGAGGAAGAGCAACAAAAAAAAACTTGCAGGGACTCTGTGCTGAGTCCAAACCAGAGAGGAATCAGAGAACCAGAGAAAAGTTCACACAACCCGTACAACTATATCAGTAGGGGCCATAGTACTAAAATATCCATTCTATTCCTTTCTAGACTTTTTCACAAACTATCGACTAGTATCGATCGATCTGACACCATTATTTGTTAACAGTGCCTATGTTAGGACAAAAATAAAGTGCATGGCGCTGATCAAACCATCAAACCATATCTCGGGGGGATGAAGGGCTTAGTTTGCACTAGGGGGGATTCGAACCTCCGATCGATTGTAGCCACAGCCATCCGTAGTCTTACCGACTGCACTAGAACTCTCCAGGGGTATGTTACCCACTGCTATTACCACCGAGATCATCATATATTTGCCAATACCTGGGAGAATCGAACAGTTTTACCTACGAAAAAATTTTCTTTATCTTCTTCCTTCTTGAGAAAGTCTTTATTTGCACAATTTTTCACTGACTACCGTAATCTGAAGTGGTCAAATAAAGATTAAATAACATTTAGTTTCCTGCTGTCTATTTCAGTGGAGTCGCTATATTGTACCGCTTTATGGAGTAGTTTAATTCAGGACAAAATGAAAACGAATTTACTCCCAGTATCTAGCGCAAAAAGTCCGCAAATGCACCATATTTATAGAGCACCAACTTATGAAGTCGAAATCACCGGAATTATTTAATGTGCTTGCAAACGAATGGAAAATTTTTTGTTAATAGAGAAAAGTAACGTGGTTTCGTGATAGATGATCACCAGGTCTAATGACGTTGTTCCACCATTCTACTGAAAAAAAACAAACTTAATGGAATTTCTTTTATTGTCTGCGTCATTGCGCGTCAACAAAACAATTGCAAATTATACTGTGTTTACGGAAACTTCCATAATTATGTGATGTATTTCCATAATTTGTGGGAGATATGTAGTATTCTCCACGAGATGAATATAAGATGAAAATTTTCTGGTCTGGATCGGTTACTTAGACGAGCGAAAAATAATACAAAAGAAATTATGTAATATAATTTCCTTTCATAGTATGTTTTCCCGTGAAATAAACTTGCAACATAGATCCCATCCATGTAATCCACGGATGAAAAGCAATGTATTCCGTGGACTACTGGTTGAGTTTTCTGTGGCAACCTGTAAGGCAGGAATATTTTCCTCCAACGCAAAACATCCACCTTCTACTTGGACTGAAGCGACTGACTAACGTGACGAAACAAATCGAATCGTTCACCGAAATCCGGAAAACTCGTCCGATCCTCCAGCAACAATCACTTCCTACGCTGCCAGTTTATTGCAACTATGTTTGCGTGTATACATGTGCGCGCGTGTGTGTGTGTGTGAGTGAGAAGAATGTGATACTGCAAAAAATGGGCGTGACAGTCGAGTAGTAGTGGAAGAGAAGAGAGGTTGTTTTTGCCGTTCGCCACCCTCGGGGCGCCAATGTCAGAGCTGTCAGTGCTGAAAAACAACACTGCGTCCCTGTACAACGTTGTCGTGCCACGCTCCTGAATCCTTGCAAACACTCGTCGTCGTGCGTTATCGTCGACGTAACTGCGTTCAGAGTCCACATATGACGTCCCGCTATACTATTCTCGCCAACCCGCCACACACACACACGCACACGCACACAGCATACACCACATGAACGACAAAAGCTACTTGAGGGGTCGGCAGCTATACGTCGTCGTTCACGATGCACAGCGCGCTACGAAAATTCTTACGGATTCACGAAATACGTGCAGAGTTGGGGAAAGAAATGCGTAAACTCGCACAGATTGTGCACGCGGCGCAGAAGAGCCGCACACGCACACAAACAACGATGTTTTTATTTTTAGTTCACAAGTTGTGTGTGTGTGTGTGGTGGTGATGGTGGAGGAGGATTGTGGTTACATCGTCGGTTCGTCGTCTACTCTACCGCCCTCCACAGATTCACATCAGAAGAGTTCCGTTTCTACCGCATTCCCTAGGAAAAATTTCCACTTTTTTGAACTACAGTAAACTACGAATCTAGCAGCGAAACTCTTCAGAGTTCCAGGAATTTTAATAATGATTGAAAGAGGAAAACATCGAGGATCTCGAGTCTTCGGAGGAGAGAAAAGGATCTTCATCCTTCAAATAGGAACTTCTTTTTAAGTCTTTCGAATACATCTGTCTTTTTCCAATCAATTCCTAAGAAATGTTCATTTTAACAAATTTTCTTCTCCATTTTAGGTTGCGCTCAATTCTCAACAAGTTCGCATTGATTTGGGACTACGTACCATTTCCTCTAAATCAAAAGTTCAATAAATAAAGAACCTTCTGGGGAAAAAAAAACTTAGAAAATAATGAAAACAAGAAAATCTTGGTAAATGCGATTTTCATGTACTATCCAGAAGAAATCTCAAAACGTTCTATTTCCTTGCACAGAAGTTAGCCGCTAACGTGAAATATTCATAGAAAGCTCTGAAAAAAAAGTAAATGGATGCCCGATCCTTGTATTTCGAGCGATAACAGCTTACGACGTTTAAATGAGAACTCAAGAAGTTACCGTAACAAACTAGGGATGGGTCATATCGCTAAGCATATTTAGCCCAAGTGGAACTCTTTATTTATTAATTGGAACTTAGGAAAAGTAGAGTATTCTTCGAAAAATTCTGAGAGTTTAGGCTGAAATTCAGGTTAATAAAAGAGAAATTGCAGGAGAAACGAAAAAAAAAATCCCTTAAATGTAAAGCGTGAACCCTTACATTCAGGGATCCGGAAGTGAAAATTCGCATATTTTCCAGGCGAATTAATGAAAATTCCTAATCGCATGGCATAAAATGGACATTTTACGTACGTCAGATAATTTTTGCTGGACTTCTGCCCTTTTTTCTTCTCTTTCTGGAGTAGCTGGACTTAAATTTCTTGGGGTTACCATCTCATTCCAGAAGCTTACTTCTAAAACCCAGAAATTCAACTCTTCACTTGCTTTCGCGACTTCACGTAGACTTCGCATATACTTAGCGTTTCGGTAATGATGTTTCGAGGAAACTCGTCCTAGAAATGATAAGCACATCCGTAGATCGGGAAACCCCCTGAGCTTTGTTAATCTCCTACCAGTTTTATCTTGAAATGTACTAGAAAGAAAAGAAAAGGGGTCCTCCTTTTCTTTCTCTATTATATCAACTCATGATACAATAAAAATGACGAAAAAAAAAAGGAAAAAATAAATGAAGACAAAGGGCAAAAAAAAATCAATACGTGGATTCGATGATGACGATTGTAGGATTTCGAGAACGTCAACGGAACAACTTTCGCTCTTGTACTTTCTGGAATTACAGAACAATGTTCATTTGCGTTGCAAGTACAGTGTCGTTATTTCCGCATCGCTATTGCAACGAAAAATCCCGCACTTCAGCCTTATGTCGCACTTTTCTCTCCCACGTCCCTTCCACAGTTACCATACTCAAAAGTACAGTGCTCTTTTGTTGAAAGCCCAGGATACTATCATTAAGAAAAAGAAGTAGTCCAGAAAAGAAATGAAAATGTGCTCCAAGAATTACGGTAATTAATTCACCATCAAACATCGAAAATTCCTCAGAAATTCTATGATAAAATCTAGTATCAACGAAAAAAATGTGGAAACGCTAGAACTGAGTTACTACCTTTCTTGAGATTTTAAACTTTTCTGAGTGAAAATCCAATTTTTTCAAGTATGTCTATGTAGAGCTTCTACTTACTCGTTCGTACTCGAACGAATGTTCGAAAAATTCGAGCTCTCCATTCACGATTTGAGGTGAAGCTGTGCGAGTGCAATGTCACAATGCATATCTACTAATTCCTCCTATTCATGTAGGATTGCATTTTCTCCTAAGTGAGTATTTTCCTAAAAATTTTCAAAATTTTCGCAGTGTTTCCCAAAAAAATGCGACAAAAATCAACCGTGAAGTGCAAACTCTTTGCAGATTACTCAAACTTTTAACCGGTTGAGCACCTCTAGAGGTGAGACCACTTGTCTGGTACACAGAGTGTGAGTGCTGTTCCTGGAGAACTGGAACGCGTGCACAGAATCCACATGTTTTTTAAAGGACATATTTTTTGCAAAAGTACCTCTCCCTCCTCACTTCACCTGAGGCAACAGTCTAATAAAAGGACTATAACTTGTACTGCCACAATTTTTAGCAATCCATAAGGATTATTAAAGGACTGACAGATCGGATTACTCTCACAATCAACTTGTAACGAACACATTTTTGCTGTTGCTGTTCCGTTGTGACATCGATCACTTGCACGTGGCCCGGCCCAACGATTACGGTAAGTCGGAGGCAATGTCTGCTCGTCTACGTCTCGGCGCGCCTCTTCACAGCTTGATCACTTCTTTTGTTCTGTTTCTCTGCTTCTTCGTACTCTCCTCACTATCACTAGTCTATGTTGTTTTCAGCTTCGAAATAATTCCTCGCTCAAACGAGAAAGGCCGTCGATCACGCGCTCAACGCCACATTAGTAGCACCACACGAACAGCGTTACAATTTTTGCAGGATAAAATCATAGATCGAATTTTATTGATTGATTCCAGAAAGTGAGAGGAATTGTCCGAATTTACAGAAAAGTTGAATTTTTGGGATGTGTAGTCTCATCAATAGAAAATTTGTAACTGTGCTGCAGAAGTACGCAAATACAGTTTAGATTCAAATAATTTTTCATATTTTCAATTTTATTTTCAATTTAAATACAGTTCAGATTTAATAGAGTAAATCTTAAAAAGAAGAAAACTGAAAATTAAAAAAATCAACAACATCACCTTCAAAGGCGCCTTTTTTAAATAAAGTTAAATTTTCTATGTCCACCCAATCAGCCTCTTCCAAAATGAAAAAGAAAATTTTTTTTCCCTAATATTAAAATATTATTTCTATAGCATTGACCTAAAGGAAGTGTGTATGTGCAGAAAAATTAAACACTCGGATATTCGCACAACTAGGGATTCTAAATGCAATTATTACTCGGATTAATGAATGCCACGAAATCCGAAAGGAATTATGAAGCGTTCAACTTCACGATAAGGTGTCTATATGTTGTGCGGCTGGATTACTGTAATCGAAAATGTTCGTATTTTCTGATTTTCGATTCAACAATTGCAATTGCGAGCCTTCTGTGAAAATATCTTCGATAAAAGTGCATCAAAGGGTTTAATTGAAAGATGACGCTACAAATAAAGAGGAATATTCGATTGATTTTTGGTTTACTGTGAACAAACTTGTCCGTATTTCCAGGATATGTTTTACCGGTAAAATTCCCCAGAGGACGAAATATGTTCATCAGTGTCCTGGGAAAAATGCGAGTCCCGCCATGGTTCGATGTCACTTTGCCACCAAAGAGATTTTGATGGTTACCGTGCAAAGAAAACCTTTTTTTTTTTAAAAAAAATCACTCTATCTCGGCCAGAAGCAGAAACCACCCTATATCCTGAGATTTTCAGTGGAAAAACTGTAATTATCGTTTCCAGGAAAATACTGGCACATGTTGCTTCGACGTCCTCTATTTCTTTTTTCCTCTCTCTCTCTCCCTAACTCCAACTTTGGGGTTCAACAAAACCCTTGTAGGCTATGATCAATGGCATTCACAGATGCTTTTTTCTGAGTTCCGCATGCATCAAAAAGTGGGCGTGGCTAGGCGCGATGGTAAATAGCAGCCGGCTGTTCGAAGGATGTTTTCCTGATGGCTCGTTTAGAATACGTTCGCATTTGAAACGTGAGAACGAACCGCATGCAAAACACTTTGCTATTTTGAAGCTCACAAAGTGCGTAATCTGAAAGGTTGTACTGGTTTTTCCCCCCGAAAAAGTGCAGCGCGTTTATTCGAACAGAGAGGTTGCGGAGGAAAAGTTTGAACGTTTAAAAAGTGCTCGTATTGCATTCAAAATTATAAATAGCATCAAAAATCGAGGTTCGAGAAATCCAAAGTATCAAAGGCTTATACGCATCACACGAGCAACAGCGAACTATATCCGAGAGTTTAGACTTAAATTCAATACTCGGCTATTAATGACGTTTAAGTGGGAATTACGACAATCCTTCTGATCTGGATCGTCTGGGCGAGCGACAAGCAGAGCTAAGCATCGCCCGAGGACTTAGGGAAAGAGCTACTTAGTGACGTTTGCGAGCGATTTTAACGTAAATCAACTAGAAACTACAAACTAATTAACTGCTATAAATACGCAACAGTGCGGAGCTGATGCAGTAAACAGCTGGATCGATTGCTATCATTATAATTAACTGCTATTGGAGCTGTCGGAGCCGCAAAAAGTTCAAAGGGTAACCGAAAAATTAATATGCCACTCATTCTACTTCACCTCAAAGAAAATTACGGTCAGATCCGGCAAAAACAATCAGATATGTAGTATGCGTGCATTTCCCAAACGATACTGTATTATGTGGACTATAGTACGCATAAATTTACTAAATCCACAACAATAAAATATATCCCAGAAAAAAAACAGTACTGATAGTAGTAGGACTCTTAAATTCACAAAACAAAGGCGTACCTTACGACCATTGGTATCAGAAATTGTTTTCTCCATAAAAATGAAGTAAGAACAGGTCAAAAGAGTGACAACGAGCGAGGAACTGTACAGAAGTTGGGGTAAGTTTTGATCTCTGGACTGGATGAGCGACGGCGTGCTGCTACTTCCCGTTTATACTAAGGAGTGACCAAATTTTTCCATAAACAACCTATGAGACAGTACAAGCGACATCTGTTAAATGAAAAAAAGCAGTAAAATCAAGGAATGTTGACAGAACTACATTTTTATGCACCCGCGGTTGTAGAAAACCAGTAATAGAATTCCACAAGGTGTTATTCTCGTGTTATTCAACAAATTTTCAAGAGTATGTCGAAAACTTGGCAAATGACCAATTCTTCCACTCAACGGTTTCTTTTCTTAGTGAAACCAGATTTAGGGCACAAAATGTGAACCCAGCTTCACATTGTTTATTTGTTTAGCGCACCGTTATATGGCTTCCGCTTCTTTCCCATCATCGTCGTAGGTCAAACAAACAGATCACGTTGCATGAAAACTCGCCTGCTGCCTTACGATTAGATGAAAAAAAAACGAAACTAGGGAATGTGAACGTACCCAGAATATTATGAATATTTTACTGACGAATATACTAAAAATTCCACCCGGACCAACAGAAAAACGTTATTTGTTCCGTTTTCGTATAGATATGCGATGTTTCCAAACCCTCGCCTTTTTCCTAACGTGGGATATTTTGGTTGAAAAACATAAAACTAAATTCTACTCACTAATTGATCACAAATGGTTTTCATGAGAGCTGTGGAACGCCAAAATTACCAATCAGATCACTTTGGTATCGTACTGTATGTTCAACTATCACCGTATTTTTGGGAAAAAAACAATGCTTGACCTATTCGACATCATTTGTTGCTTACTTTTTCCCGAAAACAATTCGCTTTCGTAAGTACCCGTAAAACCGCCGTAATTCTTTACAACGCAAGATTTTATAAATTAAATTGTTCACCAGAGAATGCGTCCATCGTTATTAAAGAGGTATTTACACAAATTATCGTAACCTAAGTGAATATCAGCAACAACCTGGCGTAGAAGCATCGGTGCTAACCTCCACTAGTCTTCTCCACGATCACATTCACGAAGTTGCGGTTCTTACCACCGGTTCCCCTTTTATCAGATCCTAATTTCCACCAGAAACTACCGTGCACTTTATTCCCTTGCACAATTTTTCCTGGATTGCATGGGCTGTTTCAGAGCAGCTCCCTTAAATACAAGTGGAAACGACTGCGTCAAATTCTGCAATTTATCTCGGAGTTCGCTTTGTTGTGGCTTGGTTAGTTTACTATTTTTGTTGACGAGTATGACAATTTATTTAGTGAGTCCTGGAAGAGTTATGTACAGAAGCTCACGCACTAATCGATACCTTAGTGATAACCTTACATGGTTAAAGTGATGCAGACATGTCTGTTTGGGACCGCAATGGTTTGTGCTGCATATCATCTGGGTTTACTTTCCTCTTTAAAACCACACGACGAACGCGACCGTCTATATTTACTTTAGGCGAGCCGACTTTGGAGCGGTTTGTGGAGTGGGACGTCGGGAAAAAATTTCGTCTACCCTAGAAAAACAATAGTGCTTATCCTACTAAATAAATGAGGGACTCGCAAAAAATCTGTGAAGATGATCGATATATCGATTGGACAATGTAGAATGAACGAGGTTTGTACTTAGTTGATTGACATAATCGTATGGACTTCTAGAACTAGACATGCAGAAGTCAGATGTGCCCTTTTGCTCATCGTTTCCCCGGCAAAAACCTCACTGATGCGTTAAAAAAGGGCTTGATGGGTACCAGATGTGTGGCACCCTTCAACCCTCTTTTTTAACGGTTGGTTGACTGCTAGCTGAGCACTGAAAATCAACGACCTCGATCTCGTTAACTGAATTAACTTCTGCGTATTCAGTCAGTGATTTCGATGACAACATCAATTTCAGGATCGGTAACGCTTCTCTTCTGCCTTTCCCAAATACAAGATTGATTCAAAATTGAGAGAAAGGGCTGGATAAACTTTTAGTGCCGGACAGCAGCCGAAAATAATACAATTAAGTGTAAAATGATATATGAACAACGTATGACGTATGTTGTAAACCACGTGGCGATGGCAAGCTCTTAAAGATGTGCACTTTGAGGACAACGTATTGCTCTTCGGAAAGCGATTTAGACGAAAAAGCGACCACAGAAAGAGATAATACGGTTAGCCAAGCGAATCAGAGGACTACATGAGGACTTCAGCGTTCTGCACTACACTGAAGTTTAATGAAGTCGCTGTGCTAACTGTAGAATAAAAGTTCGTTCCACGAATCCGAAAGAAATAAATGAATCCAGTAATGAATACAAATGGAAACTATAGCAAATTAGCAAGCAATTTCTTAACAACCACCGCAATAGAAAATTCTGAGTAGAAAGTTCGATAAAAGTGCTGCCGTTCATTGAGTTACCCTATTCCTATTTTTATTTGCACCCGTGCTCCTTACTTTGCAACTTGCTACGCGATAAAACGCGCGCAATTCCGTTGACGTCCAGCGTCCACGATCCAACTAATATAACTCTAATCAGCAACATGAGCAGCCACATCTGCACGATCGCTTATTTCCATCCTTCTACTACCCGTAATAAGTTGCATCGTTGGAGTGATAGAATCAAACATGGTTGTGCACCATTCTAGTATACAAAAGGAATTGAGTGTGATCACTCGCTCATAGTCGTGAACTACCACCCTACAAGTATGTATTCATGGAGAGATTCCAAAATTTCGTCGATTTGGTGATGAGTTACTTCTGAGCAGGGAATTTACCTACTATTACAGTGGTTAGTTTAGTTTGTCTGTGATTGCGGAAACTACACATCAGTCAAATCGTCATATTAAAGAGCCGAAAGCAAAAAAGAAGCACTACTGTAGGAAGAATTCTTAATATTATGTGTAAGTATTCTGGTTGTTTGATCTGAAACAATTCTGAGCGTCTCTGTCTTTACGCTTATTGTCCGTACATAAGCACTGACTGAGCTTAAACAACAACTACACAAGAATTGACCAATTTTCTTCCTAAAAAGTCCATTTTTGACTTCTGCTAACTGACCAAAAAAAATATCAATAAATCGATCAGGCCCACTGTTTGCGCCAAAGAAAGGACTTTCAGCCGTCTGCACTGACTTTCCCAGGCACATCTTCTCATCTTTCACGACGATGAGTCACCACATTTTTTTCATCTTTTTCGTGGAGAAAAATCTCTTGAAGCAACTGAACAACAATTCCAAATGAACAGCGCAGTAAACTCTTTTTACATAGGGGTTTTCTTTATGTGAATTAGATTACTATAACGTTAAATTCAGAAGCGTTAATGGAGTCCATTGCAACGAATTGCAACGAATAATTGAAGGTTATTCACATGTGCATTTCATGAAGTCTCCAGCGCGATGTTTTACCTGTTCTCGGTCCTTCTATATCACAAAATCGATGCAAAACCTGTGAGGAATCAATGCAACTGAAGTTCTACTAATGCTACATTAACGAAAAGTGGAACCATCCTAGAACATTGTATAAAGTATTGCCCATGTTCGACTGTCTTTGAAACTTAGCGTGTTGAAACGCAGTTTTAGCTGTTGTTTAATAAAGTAGATCAATACCAATCTTGGCTACAGCTCAAGAAGATCAATTAAAAATTGTATACAGTATTGAACAGCTCATGCACGGTCGTTAGGATTACGAGTCAAACGCAACCTGAACAAAGAAGCATTTCAGATAAGATGCAACCATCTCTAGTATCAATCATATCTTCAAAATATAATGCTCAATTATTTATTAATTTTGACTGTTCATGTATGTGAACACACAAAATTTTGTCTCTGCCATGCTACTATCTACGATCTGGAGCATCTGCATAAAATCGTTAATGTATTCTTTCAAAAGCTCGACCAAAACTAGCGGAAATCTTGCAAAAGTTTAGTCTCATCCTCTAAAGAGTTCACACCGTTCCCTTGCAATTAACGCGTTAGATAACGCATTTGAAATCGTTAATGTAATCTTTCAAAAGTAATTCCTTCAAGAAAATATACGGAAGTTGAAGTTTATCAGCACTAAACAAATATTTCACATCAGGAATGATGTCATAAGAGCAAGGACAACCGCACTTTCGGTCATTAACAAGAAAAATTGCCGAAATTCTGCTCTAACTGCTCAATGGCCACGTCTAATACTCTGCGCCCTTTCCGGCTACGATCAGTGGTGCTTTAGCACTTTTTTTTTGCACTTTGGGTCGGCTTCACTCCACTAGGCATTGATGGCATGAAGCTTCTTCGACCACTCGACGGGGGACTTTCGAGAAAAAAAAGTACTTTGCGAGGGTTTTGTGCCATCAAATATGTAATAGCAAAATGCATGTTAAACGATGCCCGAGAACAAATATATCCCGGTTGCCTTGGGATTTCACCCACCTTTATCCGTTGCTTCACTTCAAAAGATGCTCTATATTCAACAACAACACCTATCCATGTCGGCAGATCCCAGATCTTGTAATTCTACCGCTTCCTTCAGACTTTCCATGAGCGATAGCCTTGTCTATTCATCAATCTGGAAAAGAAGGAAACACTTCTATGTGGATCTGGAAAACGAGTACTAAGTACTTACGATGATTTCTTCAAATGATAGGTATTACATCGCATCATGAAAAAAAAATTCAAAAAGATCCATCGCGGAAAAATCAGAACTGTGTGTCGAACCGATGCTGAGTGCATAATAACAAAACATGATAGGAACTGGTATGAATATATAAAAAAGACTGTATGACAGTTCAAACAGTTGTTCAACTATGAGAATGAAAACAAAAAAGTTTTATTAAATTCAACGGAAACCCCAAGTTAAAAACTTAGCACAAGCACAAAACTAGTGACTAGTACACTAAATACTGAGCAATTTATCCAATTTCTCAATCATAGATTCGTAGAACTCAATCTTTTTCTTATCCACAAGTTCATCGCTATAAGTAAACAACGTTTTCCTCCTTTTCTTTATGACATCCATGCCTCTACTATATTCTTGAATCATCTTGCTTAACGTGCTACCCGGAATGTCTCCGAAGTTCTCTGGTTGGGGCAGCGCATTAACGAGATCGTACGGCTGTCCCTGCAAAAAAAGGAGTAAACTTAAATCAAAAATAACTCAGTAACAACGATAAACGATTGATTAAGGTGGTCTTACTCACAAGTAAGGCAAGACCGCGACTTCTCTTGTAGGTGCCTCGTTCGATTACCGGTAATGCTGCCAGGCGATCACAAAATTCGCTAAACTCAGCCGATGTCAACTCGAATCCGTGGCGACGTGAGCTGTAGATCGAGCAATTGTGAAACTAAAATCATAGCGAAGACAGTTAGAACTTACCATTCTCCTACCCCATTGGTTGCACTGTACACTTGTGGTAGGTACTGTACGAGCTGCATCTTACCGCTGGGTAACTGCAAACGGCTAAGCTCGAAATTGAAGTTGTACCTGCAAAGATATTTCTTCAAACGCTTTCGCAACTTACTAAACACCGATAAGTAATCCACAAGTTTCACGAAAATCCTCTTGCTGAACACCAGCTCTTAGTTATCATTAGTTAGTAGATCCTAAGTGGAATATGAAGACTCACCTGTCTATAGCTCCAGTCCCAGGAAATAGTGAACTTCGCCGGCATGCAGATTCATCTGTCGACTTGATGAGTCGCCCATCAGTAGGACGCTGCACAAAAATGAACATAGAACCTTGCACAGTTCATGAGTACTGGTAAAATCGTGACTACACGTTTGATAGCCACTGATGCTCACCAGTTTTTCGTACTCTTCACATAAAATAGCGACATGTTCACCGCTGTGCCCCTCCAGTAGACATACAGACATGAAAAAAAAACATTTTGGAGAAGGAAAACAATGAAATTCGTAACTATGAACTTCTTCTAACCAATCAGAAGCTTACCTCCTGTCCAGTGACACCACAATGTGAAGCTGATTGGAGCATGCAGTGTCGATTACATTTTTAGCGTCAGGAATATCCATTCCTAGCACCAAAATGACATCATTATTCTAAAAAAATCAAGCATGGAAATTCCTAATGTGCGACCGAGAAATCAAAGCACTCACAACGTGGCTGAATAACCCAGTGCACTGCGTTGGCAGACGGTGATACTTCCGGAAAGCGGCCGCTGAAGTCGAGAAGTAGAAGGTCGCCTACGGTGACAACTAACTAGTGGCTGTCGGTAACTTACGTGGTTCCGGATGTTGTAGAACTCGAATGATTCCATTTCGAATTCTCGGTATGTCACCCAGAGATTCGCACGCTACACGCGATACGAACTCGTTCTCGCAAAGAATAAGACATCTTAAAGGGCTCGCTGTAAATAAAAATTATATTATTACTATTAAACGCTAATAATTACATCTGAAGAAAGCCAAACTTACGAAATTTCTCCAGAACTTTTTTGATCCTTGAGAACTTTGGATGAGAAGTGAAAGACAAGCTGTTGTAGCTAATATCGAAAATCGAACCTGAACCTGGTGAATTTCGCTACAAAAGCACACTGATAGGATGCAGCAATGTTAGAGCACTAGAAAAATAACAACCAGTATGGATATCCATCGTAACTACAGATATTACAAACTGAATGCTAATTTATTGTAGGAAAACGTTAAAGAAAATGCAGTTTTTGACACATTTTAAACAATTTGCTCAAAACTAACAAATTCTTCCATAAGTATGTGTTCGCACTCAGGAAAGATGAAGTAATCTTGAAAAAAGAGTGAGGCTCTACCTGTGTTATAGCTGTACTTTGTTTGTATTTTCTCGTAGATTTTCGACAAAACTGCATCGCCAAGTATCATTAGCTGAATGTTACTAGCACGTAAATCCTTCTCTGCTTTCCCAAATAAATCTGAAAAGAAACGACGCTGCGAGTAAATAAAGCTGCCATTTTTCCTGCATTAATTTTATACGGCGAACAACTGACAGTAGTCTTTAGAGTATTTCAGTCTCTACAGTTTTCTGACTGCTCAGTAAACGCAGAGATACGAAAAAGCGAAAAAATAAAGGCTGAATTGTAAACAAAGTATGGAGCTAAACGCACCAACACAATACAAATAGAATACACGTGGGCCATTAACGATCAGATTCCTCGCAGCCTCTACCAAGAACATACAATTTACAACCAACTGGACGGTTTCACTTGTAGAAGAGCCTGCCAACTGGACGAAAAAAAGAACAATATTAATTCCTCTCAATCACTGACTAAAATAAGTTTCCTGGTCCATTCTGTCTTTTTTTTTTGTATGCTTGTGAGTGTACAAATAATCATCAATCGAGCAGTAGAATTTAATCCGAGAGGCCTTTTAAAAATTGATAAGAAAAACGAAAAATACACTTGAATAGCAATAAAATATGAAAAAGAATAGAAATAAAAAGAAAAAAGAATAGGAAAAGAATGAAAAGAAATGCCTCAGAAATAAAATGACAAAAACCGAGATTTAAAGATGAGTTAACAGATGCTTCAACTTAATTTGCCCTAATTTTTGAGAAATTTCATCCTATTTCTGAGGGCACTTCTAGATTTGGTTGAAAAAATGCGGATCTATTAGATCTGAGCATACAACAGCGCAGGCTTACGTCTTACCGTAGCTATCTGATCCCATTCAAGTGAAAACAGATGTTCTGGCCGTGTAGACGGTAATGGTATTAAGGCATGCAGTTTTTCCAAGTAGAAGATACTCCTCTATAAAACTATCAATAAATTTGGTAGCAAGCAGGAATTGCGAAGAATTTGAATAAAATATCAAAAATCTAGAATAAAAAGGATAAAGAACAGGAAAAGCGAAGAATATACACCAAAGCTGTAGGCAGGCTAGTGAGTGTGCGCGGAACAATTATAATTGTGGATGAGCTTGCTGCGAAAACCAACCTTCAGCCATTTCTCGATGAGAGATCGCGTATCTGACAGAATCTCTATAGTTCTGTAGTATCCGACTGAGATTCCTAATGGGACAGAACCATTTCTAAAGGTTATCTCAAAGATTTTTCCTTTTCGCATAAAAAAACAAGCGCGAAAAAAAATTTCACAGCAACCTCACCTAAATGATAGATCCGATGCTGGGGGCTCGATCCATTGAGATATAAAAAGTGATGTGATCAGTTGCTGTCGTTTTCTCAATGGACCTAGTTTTCTGGTCGTTGATGGTACAGAGGGAGTCACCACTATTACACGGAAAAGTATCTAAGCAGCATACATTAACGATTTCGATTTAAAAAAAAATTAATGACGTCACTCACCCCTTTAACCGTTAACGTCCCAACAACACTTTTGTACTTGGTTATTCGAAGATTTTCAGAGCTCTCCAAACAGAAGCTCAAGCACCGAATATCTTCGATAACTGTCGAATCGGACTCAACAATTTTCTCCAAAGTCTAAAAAAAGCAATGTGCGTATAGCAGTGTGCGTTGCTCACTGACTGAGAAAAGTAAAAGAAACTAGAAAACGTGAACAAATTTTGACAGCTAACCTGAGGTGTCGTGACAATCACACGTCCAACTTTATGTGTGGGTATTTTTTTGAAAGTTTGAAACGTGTCCACAATAGAAATCTGAATAAAAAGAGGTTCAATCATGAAAAACCATGCCTAAACAGGCTCTTAATCCACAAAACTTATCTAGAACACAACAAACCTCCTCGGCTACAATGCCTACAGTCAACAAACGTTCTTCGAACAACTGTGCGGCATCCAATGAGTTGCAACAAAATACGGCACGACTTCGTGGAAACCACCTAGAATATTACGACAACCCACACAATTCTTCAGCGTAATTCAGAGACAGAACCTGGGGAAAATATAAACCTAAGGAAATTTGCGATAACGACAGCGCAAATATGGTCCGCTGACACGGCAAGCGGCAGAGAAATGACAGAGTTAACTGCGACACATGATTTAACAATGTCTACCTGAACAAATAAGTAGTTTTTTTTCGAAATAATCATGTCAAGTGGTAGTACAAACTTCGCACCTCATATTGGCGAAGGTACTCATTTGCCGGGTATCGTATGGACGATCCTTCCAGTGGGTCAAATCCGGACCTTTCCAGTTCAGCTTCGCTTGAATTACAAATGTAGAAAGGATAGAGGTTGTCTCAAATATCCGAAGGAATCACCTCGCTGGGCTAATGTGTCGCAATGTTGCTGGGAGGTACTTCGATGAGGGAGACGGGTCAGACGTCGTCGAATGACGAGCAAGAGGGGCCCAAGAGGGAGCATTTCTGCGGGGAGTATCAGGGCTAGCTGAAAGTGAAAATCACCTGAACTACGATTTGTGGTTACCATAATTCGCTTGTGATCGATCTCACTATCTTATTTCAAAGGAAATAAAGCCAAAGAGCATGTGAATCTCGGGATTTTTCGTCCTCAGGAAAGCCGACACAATAACCAAAACAGAAATCTTTTCCAGTCACAATGAGATGCAGAAAAAATTGGGCATTTATGAACAAAGTGACGTCACTGTGTTTCGGCACAAAACTATGAGGATCACTTCCATCATTTCTCTTTAGATTCACTCAACGATCACTCTTGGAAAAATATACCGACAACTACAACTCCCAACCCACCTGAATCATTTAATGGGACAGCATTGAGATGTTCGAGAGGACTATCATGCAAAGTGATCACCTCATCTGGAAAATCAATGTATTCAACATCAGAAGAAAATCTAACTCTAGAGATTTACGCTGTAGTCCGAGATTGTTTCCAGAAATTTGTTGTTGACGCGGTTGTTGCCGCTGCTGTTCCTGCTGTTGTGCATTCCAAAAATGGTATAATGAGGCAATCTTCGACTTGGGTGTTCGTCCCATAATGCTGGCGAAGAAAATACAAAGATTGTCTGAAAATACAAAGACTGTTTGAAAGACAAATGCAGCTTACTTCTAACTACATCAAGGCACCAACAGAGTTCGCGAAAATTCCTTACAGGACCAAGAGAGACGTTAAGACGACAAATGAGAAAGATAAGGGTTGCGCAAAAGCACCTTAAAAAAGTCCCTTCCTTGAATCTTAATAAAATGACTGCAACATGCAGATTATCAATGTAAAGCAACAGTTAAGGTTGTTAACACTTTTTCTTACGATTAAAGTTTCGGATGTCGTCGGCATCGTCAGATGACCAGAAAGTCAGAACATTTGTAACATATCCTCTCAAATTCCTCATCTAGAACAAGTTATCATCCTAAAAGACACTACATCCGGAACCGAAAACCAAAAAAGCTTATTTTGATCGTTTCCGCCCAACTCCAAGCTGTATAATATTTCCATTCGGTAAGGCAGGTGACGTATGATCTCTGGCGTAAAATATTTAATTTCGTGCAAAACATGTGGTGAAGAATGTATTAGCAAAACCAGGCGATCTCCTTATGTTGGCGTTAAAGGACATCTAAATAGGATGAAACACTTAGACGAAGCGACTTGGAGCTAATCGTAGAAAATACAATGAAAATGCTCCTTTTTGCATGGCTGCCAAAATCTTATCGTATGAACCCGAAATTGTGGCTCACAGAACTTTGGAGATGTTTTGGATAGACGCTAAAAATCCAAAAATGAGTAGAAAGGAAGAATGCATAGCCGTGACCAACGAGCTGCCTGAGAATCAAGACCTTTGCGGATTTTGATCTACGGGGTCATATGCGGGTCGCATCCTAATTAGTATTAATGGAGCGATTCCACCAAGCGGAGGTCCGCAAATATCACGGCTACACGGCTATTGAGGTAGGTACAACGATTTCGGCTCATTTGGTTTTGATCTTGGATGTAGCATCTTAGGGAACGATGACTTGTTGTGGTGGACGAGGCATTTGGGAATATATGTTACAAATGTTCTGACTTCCCAGGTTCCAACAGAAGCAAGGACGCCGAAAGGTAGGCCGTAATAAAGAGTGCTAACATTGCTGGCTCTTACATCACATTGATGATCGATAAGCTTTGTGTACTATTTTTTCCTCTGAGCAAACTCAAGATCTTCATTTATTTTCACTCTATTTTCTGTTTTATTTACCTCATTTTATATCTTTTTTTACTATGTTCTAGTTAACGCTTCGACAACGTTATGACAACACCCACTTCAACCGCAGCAGTCACGATCTGGACACGCAAATCCGACGCTCTGGTGAGAAAAACATTGGAATCGTTTTATATAACAGTCAAATGTTCTATCATGAATCGTTAAGAAGAATGCATCGCGCTGTGACCAACGAAATGGCGCCGTATCAAAACGTTTGCGGGCATTTGACCTCCAGGGTCAAATGCAAGGGGCAACGTTATTAGTTACTATTAGCGGCGCAACTCTAACAAGCGGTGGTCCGCTAACCTCACTATTTTATGGCTATAAAGGTTATCATCGACCCCGATGATAGATGAGGGGCGTGGTATAAAGTACCGTTCCCTGTTATGGTTGTTTTCGGGATATAATCACTTACACCGTCCAAGAGTGCGGCAGACAACGCATACTCTTCCAACTCATTCAGTCAATCACATTGCTTGCATCTCTTCTGTTTAGTTGCGTTTATATAATAAATCTAGGTCGGTTACAGGTCCCGCTGCTTGCACAATCGATCGGAGGTTCGAATCCGCCCTAGTGCTCACCAAGCCTTTCATCCCTCCGGGGTCGATAGATTGATACCAGACTTGTCTGGGAGGATAAAAACACTGAATTAACACATCGGCTAATTGTATAGGCCAGTTACACGCATAGGGAGAAGCCGGACCCTCCTCAGGTGAAGGGAGTTTAGCTCATGGGGTGCAGCTCAAATGAAGGGAGCCCTTTCGCCAACCGTTTAAAAGTGAACTGTAGTCGGGTCAAAACGACATGAAGCACGGACATTTGCGCAAGCGGCTGCGCTCGAAGCGGAGCGGTGGAGCGTAGCGGTTGGGATCGTGTAGAGATCCTCGCTGCCGCCAACCACCTCTGCAGTTCGCCACAGTCTCCCCTCGATTCCAACCGCTGTCTCCACCGCACCGTTTCCGAGCGCAGCCGCTTACGCAACGGTCCGTGCTTCATGTCGTTTTGACCCAATTATAGGTCCCTTCCCCAACCGTCCAAAAGTGAAGGGGGGTCAGAGCACCGGGTCCGACTATCGCATTTATGGTTACACGTTCGTGAACCTCAGGCGATTCTGAATTGAAGGGAACGTGGGGGCGTATCCCAAGCGGATTGATCGCTATTGAACGCCGGACATTTTATCCCTTATGTTTATCTTTATATAACAAATGTATTCCACTGAACCACCGTCTCGGTCTGTTCAACTAGGGTATTAAAAACCCCAAGTCTCTAGTCACCCACTATATGAAGGTGAGTTCTCTTTTGGTCTTCTTCTCTCGTCTTTGAGTAATCTGTTTGCTAAGTCATATTTTGTGGGGTGGCGAGGTGTCTAAGAGGATATATTACTCGTGTCTTTGACTTTTCAGTTCTGAAGAAGGCGACAACGTCGAAACGTTAGCCAGAATTAAGATGGATAACAATTTTGGTTCTGCTGAATAAAAATAGCACATGATTCAACTAACAATGCCAAGATTCAAAGAAAGTCGAACTTGGGACTTACACAACGACGATGAGCTTTGCATTTTCAATAAACGACAACGGACCTGTCCTGCCCGAAACGCAAATCAAGACAAACCAACACACAAGAGGAAAAAAAACCTAATCTCGCTAGGAAGTCGAAATTTGAGCACGTAGGAATCATGGAACTAGCTAGATATTCTCCCAAAGAAGGCAACAACTTGTTAGATTTTAAAGATGATGCAATAGGAGCTCCTGGAATTCTCGCACTGAAATTTAAACTTTTGAAATTCGCTCCAGAAGAAAAATTTTGCCGTAACTACACAAGTTCCCTCTAGATTCACATCTAGTCGTTCATGTTTTTGTTTACAGCCCATGGCAAAAAGACTATGTTTACCCTCATGTCGCCTTTAGCCCGCTGAATTATTGCTTCAATGATCGATTAACTATTTATGTGGTTTTCTCACTGTATCTTTCATGGTCTTATGGTCCATGGTCTCCAAATCTCCTTCGTTAACATTATTGATTTCGAGTTATTTTCATAGAAAATAGACGTAATTTCGCGATTTTTCAGGATCTTTTCCAGGTTCTCCTTCTAAATAAGTCTTGTGGAATGAGTTGGGTTGGTTGGAGTTCTTGAGATTATGGGCTTTCTCGCTATAGTTGATCGAAATGAACTGTCCTGTTGATGATAGTTGTGAGTTTCTCCCGCTCATCCTGAGGCTACAGGCTTTCGAATGATTATGGAGTAGTACTTGTAGTCTGGCCAGACGGCGAAATTCTCACTGAATATGTCCTATGCAAAACCGTCTACCAAATCAATCCTGAAAAAGCGGCGACCTTGTACCCGAAGGCATTCGTTGAAAAATTGGACGAACTTGTAAGTTGTTTTATTTTTTTTTGCTTTTGTAAGTAATCGTTCTCAACGTTAATAAAGAGTAGTGAATGATCAGTTTCAGATAGCGAAACGAAGGATTGATGCACCTTCTTTGCGGGACCTCGTGCAGTCCTTTAGAAAAAGAAAAGCTTCCGGAAGGGATTTGCAGGAATCGAACCGTAAGCGTAAGCCATGTAACTGACAGTAAATTTTCCATTCCATTAAATTATCAAAATGGTCGCAAGGGTTACATTTATCGAGCTTAGTCAAATCTTTCCTATATTGGGCATAGTCGAGTCAAAATGACGCGAAGAAAGGTGCAGTTGCGTAAGCGGCTACTCTAGAAGCGGCGCGGTGGAGGTGGCGGTTGGAATCGAGGTGGGACCATTGCGAACTACATCAATCAATGGTGCTAAGAAAGGTCCCCTCGATCCCAACCGCTATGTTCCACCGCACCGCTTCGAGCGTCAGGTGCTCACGCTAATGCACCGAGACTTGAGTCGTTTTGACTGTACTATACCATTTTTGATTGCTCCACTAATCCACCACTGCATCCTTGCTACTTTGTTGTTTCCTGACTTAACTGGGCTTAAAATGAACTTCTTCCTTTGTCTCCGGCGAAATCCTAATCTGAGTGGCAGTTGCCATTGTTCTTCTTTTTAATTCCTTAACTTGGTGTGCTGCACATTCTTCGAGATCCTTTTTGTCTTCCCTCGTTACCTACCTTGAATTCACTGTATAAAACTGTAGAATAAAAGAGCTCCCAGTGGCATACTGTTTATATTTGCTTGTTATTTCCCGCTCATTACGAGATGTATTTCTTTCTAACTTCACTATAGTAGTATGCACTGCGCCGAGTAAGTAAACCCATCAATAACTGCTTACTAGTTCTGCTTCTAATGTGTATTCCTTTTGTGCTGACATTTTCTGCTAAGAACTTTTTTCTGTCCTGTTAGTCCATAATTTTTCAGAGTTCTTACCGTCCTTTTATCCCATAATTCCGGACGAGTATGAGTTCGCGTCAAAAGCTATGGTTCTGAAGGATAACCATTATCTGAGAAATGTAAGGATGACGTATACCACTTCTTTTCCATAGTACGCGTTTTTGTTATAGTCTCAAAATTCACAACGCTTATCGAAGGGGTTATTCACTTCGCAGAAGAAGGGATCGTTGGAGGATATGCTTCGCATGCCAAATCTGGTACGCTCAAGTGATCCCTTCCTTGATCTGTATGGAACTAAGGAGTAAAACATTTTCAGAGGACGAAGCTAGAAGCACGATCTCCTCAAAAGTTGTCGACAAAAACTGTGAGTTTCGTTGATGGATGTCGCTTCCGGATAATATTGTTGCAAATCCTTCCAAGTTCTTAGGTCTTGACCAATATAGATGACGAAATCGAAAATCTTCTATCGGCTGAGCCTCCGAAGAGGTCGATACGAAAAGTTTGGTTCTCTCCTGTGGAATGCAAGCGTAGGCGATCTTCATGGAACCCCGCTGCAGTACCAACCAAGAGTTTGTTGAAGAAGGTGAGAAAAGAAGAAATTGAAAGGATTAGTTCAAATGGCTCTAGTTCACTTCAACTATTCCTAGCAGTTTTAACACTTTTTCTCTCTAACTACGGTATTTTTCTCATCAAAATCATTGGATAACATGACCTTTAGTTAAATTTGTGTTTTCCTTATCCTTTGCCCACTTATTTGTTGTTTTATGACGTAAGAGTTCTATCTCTTCAGATGGTACCCCAAACACAAAGCCATCTAGTTGTGCTCATCTGATTGTCCTTGCAGAAGGATAAGCAATCTACAATCTGTGTAGGACAAATCGACCACAAAAGTCACACTGCTTCTCTCATTCTTGTTTGATTTTTAAGGTCACAAAACGGTCGGAAGCAAGTCAGAGCTTGAAAGAAGGCACACTTGGAAATACCACTAGTACAGGTATTCTTTCCGTCTTCTCACTTAGAATAATTTGAGCTTCTATACGTTGTTTTTCGAATATTGTGTTTATATTCAATACAATTGTGGAAGTAGCGTCCTGCTAATCAAGTTCAGAAATATTCAGAACGGAATTTTTTACCTTTCCCAAAAAGTTTCGAAGTAAAGAGTTTTGGAGAAATCGTTTTCAAATTTGTAATTTAATAATGCTCTTCGTGCGCCCTCTTGAACATAGAACTTGACTTTTCAATTTTGCTGCAGTGCGTTGTAACTGAAATGAAATACGCGTCTCTTTAAGTTCATAAAATTTTATTTAAGTCTTTCGCGTGTTTTATAAAGTTGTATTGTAGAAAAGATGGCTACTACTGACAAAGTCATATCTGTAATCAGCAACGAGGACGTCCTCCCAGATACACAAGAGACGATTTCCGAAGCTGCCAGAGATTCTTCAGAAATCCGAGAAAGTTTTGGAAAAAGAAGTCTTGTCGGGACTCATGAAGAATCCATGGAGACGCTACTGCAGGGAAAAAGAAAACGATTAGGCCGAACAAAAGCAAATGAAGAGTGGAGTGATCAGCTCAGGAACGCCACTTCATCAGTGGATTCTTCAAATGAAAGAGAGGAAAGGTTCAAGAAAAATTTTCCCGAGAAAGACCGTGTGTATCAAAATGGTGAGATTTCTGCGAGCACATCGGTGGAACACGCTGTAACTCCACAAGATTTACGGAGACAATCAGAAGCAGGTGGTCGTTCTAATGGAGAAGGAATTTGTGCCTCTAGCAAATCAGCTCTGAACACTCACAATATCCTGGATCGAGGTGCCTCTGAAGAAGACGTAAAACAACATGATGTTTCCGATATCACAAATTTGGAGCCTGTAGGTATTTTCCTACAATTTTCATATTTAAAGGTATCACCCCACGAATCTGGAGTGGTACGGATTTCCGGTGGAGTATTCGTACACGAGATTGTATATTATGGGGAGTAGGGTGATTCCGTCCATTTCTTCCTAATTGCCGTAAAAAACGGCCCGGAAGATACGGCTTCATTCGTTTTGGCGCACCATTTTGTACAAGAGGTTCGATTGGAGCGCGCCAGTCTTGTGCGGCGCCGCATCTTCCGGGCCGTTTTTTACGGCAATTAGCAAGAAATGAACGGAATCACCTCCCTCTCCGTAGTCTCCCATCCCGTATACGAATACTCCACGCTTCAAGGTGTCTTTGAGTAAGCAGGGGGTCATATGTAATTAAATACAAAACTAGATTCTTCTCCACATTCCGAGGTCGTTCGGGAAAATTTCTGAGGTTGGATTCTTTCCTTAACGTTTTTTTAAAATTATTTCTAGTACTCTAGTGGTCTAGTAATTCTTGTTTCGCTAAGTCGTGCATGACCCCTACATTCCACAGCAACTCTTGAAGTTTTTAAACTAGATGTTAACTTCCTTTTAGAACTGGTGTGATTTAGGAAGCCTCCACAATCTCTTCAAATATGCGGAGTAGAAGCGCGAAATCGGCATCGCCAATCATTCAGCATTCACTTGAAACTCGTGTTTCTCGACGAAAGCGGAAAATGGTCATCCCGGATTCCAATGACGTAGAATCACATGGAAATATGCTGAACCAGAAGGTACTCAGAGATCTGGTAACTGAAGGCGATACATGTGTCAGGTTAGTATCGTGTATTCATAGGTGCGATAGAGAGAAGCCGGACCTGGGTAAAATGTGGGGGCACTCAGTGGAGCCCCCTTATTTCTCAAATCAATCGGGGCCTCAAGACCTAAGCATTAGTCTCAGAGGATCTATAATATGTACGCTAAATTTACTAGGAGAGAAAAGTAGGGACGTCGAGAAATAAGGGCGTCACTGAGTGCCCCACTTCCCTTTCTCCCTTCACCCTCCCCCAACTACATTTTTCTCCTGGACCCTCACTAGGTGAAAGAAGTTTAACTCATGTGGTGCAGCGCAAGTGATGAGGATCCCTTCGCCAACAGTCCAAAAGTAAAAGGGGTCGGAACACCGGCTCCGACTATCGCATGAATGCCTTTATTGAAAAAGTGCGGCTTTGAATAATTCGTTGAACGTGACCAGTCTTAATATTCCTTTTTCTAGGACCAAAGATTTCCCTTCTATTTCCAGGCCTGTCGAAAATAGAAGATGTTCAAAGCGTCTAAGTCTTGAGCGAAATGATGGAAACAACTTAGAAAACTTCGGTGAGTGTTTCTGATTATGGGTAGTTCAACTTGGTGCTTTTGGTGGCTTTTACTGAATAGTAGCTGATTCGGATTTCCAGCTCATATGCCAATGCCTGGCGTAATTCTTCCTTTTGTGTTTTTTTTTTACTTCGATTTTCTTATTTTTACTTATTTTCAGATAAATTAGAATGCCCGTTGTGCCCAAAACGTTACGCTGTTGCAAAAAGTCTTCGTGCTCACGTCGTTAAAGTTCACCGTGAGTTTCTCTGTATTTAAATAAGAGAGCAGTATAATCTCGATATTTGAGATAATTTTCGTCTATTTATAAGTTTCTACTCTGAGACATCTATCGACCAGATTAATCCGAGACTCCGGGTTTAGCTTTTGAAAAAAATCGTTGATGCTTTTCTGTTGTATGAGTCTCCATCTCTTTAATGTGTTCCTCCTATCTGCTGCTAGGAATGCTTTTTTTTTAGGTGATGTAGTAGAGGATACTAGAGAAGATCTCCAAAACTCCGATGTCCATGAGGACCCAAATGTCAGTAGCGGCCTTTGTTTAGCGTAAAAATTCGTCTGGGTTCATGGAACTTGATATTCCGCAGGTGAAGTAACTGTCTCCAACGTTGATCATGTTAGTGTTGAGGTTCGTCCTTAATTCCGTTTGCTAGCGTATTCATTCCAGTGGTAGTGCATTTGCTTTACGCTAGTACCTTAGTTTGTTCACAGTATCGATTTTTATGCTTTAAATTCTTAGCTAAGTACTTGCCGTAGAGTTTTAAGTAGCGTGTTGACTGTTTTGGCACCTTTATTGATTAGTGGTATCGCTAGATTTCATGTTTACTGTGCATGTATGTCTGAGTGTCTATAGTTCTTGTTCTATAGTGTTTGAAATTCCCATATAATGATTTGTCGGTCCTTTCGCTGCTCTCCTTCCGGTTCTCCCATTTTTGCTTGTTTAGGTAGTCTTTCATGGACTTTGAGTGCTATGGGTATGTTTCATTGATAGTAATAAACGGTTAATTTATTTTAACGAATTCATTTCAATATTGTCGTATGTGAAAACGATTTTGGGGATCAACTAGAAAAACAACGGGAAGAATTACCATGTGTAAATGGCAGGAAGAAGGCAGAAAGGCTGGAAGAAACTGTGTGGGTTAGTGGTCGCCAACTGGCCGCTATTGCCCAACTTTGATAGATGTGTGGCACCCAAGACGTTCTGGTGCTTCGTATTTCTAAGAAAGAAAAAAAAACTTTCTTTTCCAGAACCTCAAATAAAAATGGTTGAAGCTGGAAGCTATACATAATGGTGAGCACTGTTGAAGATTAGGTGTATAGTCGAAAGGAGAAAAAAAAAGTGATAAGAACAAAAAAATCAGGGAAAACTAGAAGCAACGAGGTAACTATGTCCTGGAGGGACTCCGTAGAAAGCGATAGCATCCTCATAGGCGACAAATACTTCGAAATCAGTAACAGTACGGTTGTCTGTACCTGCTCAGCTCAATCCCTCCTTTCAACCACTTGTACAACCATTCTTGGGATTACAGCTGGGCGGGGAATAGTGAGTGAGTGACTGGCGGCCGGTTGTGTCATCGAAAGCTGTCGTTACGCATCGCTTCCTCTTCCCGCCCCTCCTGCGACTTTCCGTTTCATAGTGTCCAGAGGTTATAATATCCTGGCCTCAAGACCTTCAGTATATCTGTAGTCGTCTCGACGGCCATATACATAAAATTCATATCTCGAAGGACCGAATGCCACTGACTCTCTTCTCCGGATAGTTTCTGGCTAAATGTTTTTACTGTCTAACTAGAGCTCTTTTATTTTGTAGAAATTTTTTGAAATTAAATTTACGAATTTCAAACTCTCTCATGCTCAGAAGAGTTGATAATCCGAGACAGTTGTTGTGCGTAAAATTTTCCTTTTTCTGAGATAAGAGGATTGAAGGTGGAGGAAAGGGGAACGGAGGATCAATTAGGAAATTTTGGAAATTCCTTGGTTATGTTTAATTCTCATTATTTCCGACACAACTCCAAGCGCTTAAAGTCCTAACCTCCATCTCTTCCTCTTTCTTCCTCCCTTCCTCCCTCTCTCTCTCTCTCTTTATTTCTCGACCGCTACTACACGTCTACCTGTACCATGTCGTGATCGAGCAGTACGCATGTCGGGGTAAATTTAAATTTTAAAAAATTCAGAGAAATCTGCTCTTTTTCGACGGATGAGCACAATTCTTCTTACACTTATCTGCGTCAGCCACATTCATTTAACGTCGTCATCACGGAGCAAGAGGGCTGAACCTGCACCATGGCATAGTAAGTGGCACTCGTAAATGTAGCACACGTGGGATCTCCACTATTTTCTGAATTTGGAAAATAAAAACCAAAACATGGTGGAGAATCAGATATTCGGAGTATTATTTCCTTCTGACAACAGTATTCCAAGAAATATGTGACATTTTTCTTCGATGATATTGTACACCCAAAGTTGATGAACAGAATTAACAGTCGAATTCTGATTTTTTTTTCAAAAAAAAATATGCCTAATTTGTTTTAAGTGAACTACTCCTATGTACAAACTCTACGTTTACAGAACGATGGTTCTCACTTTGATTTCTTTCTAAATTCCGGGTCGTGCCATATTCCATTATTTTTTAAACAAAAAATAAAGTGTTCCTTCCTGAAAAAAAAATAAAATGAATTGTAAAATAATCTAGGAATAGAACTATAAGAATAATAGTAAATGACTAACTCAAAACAACATAGACATAACAACATGTCAGAACATAAAATAAAATAACTCAAAATCAGCAAAAAAATAAAAACAAATAAATTAAAATTAAAATCCATCATAAAATTCGTCCATACTCCAGTTGTCGCTAACCTACTGCAAAATTAATTGATTGATTGAAAAATTAACAACCACGTTGTAAAATCTTTCACAAATCGAATAAATCGGTAATGTATCCCAATTCCAGTCATATGACCTTGATAGCTTTCCATTTTTTTTTCGGAAGCGCCTTCAAATTACCTGATGACGCACGCAACGTCGTCTCAGACCTGCTACAGCCTCTTATCCACTATTAAAGGATTTTGACCATGCGCAAACAGTTAATCTGCCAAGGACAAGTCGTCATTAGCAGTTTTTGTAGCATGTTTATACTCTCCGGTATTCTCTGTACTATATATTGATCGTGTTCGTTTTCAGCATTGCTTCAGTTGAATCGAATTATCGAAGCTGGTAACACTAGAGCTCTGGACATCGAGAACTACACAAAACATGCGGCAATCCGACAAAATCAGGCAAGTTGTCGATTTCAGATTTTGGTGGCGTTCTATCGCACGCCTGACCGCCTGCTGCACTTGCGGAACCTTTTCGAACTGTATAAATCCTATTCATGCAGGCGATTTGCGCTGAACATTCTTGTTCTTTTGATGGACTTCGGATTATCCATATAAGTTCCGTTCATAGATGACTGCGCATCGGGATCCGTCAGTACATACGTCAGTACAGAAAGTGTACTTGTTGGGGAAGAGGTGTTCTAGGGTAATCAATTCTAGAAGTTATGCGAATTTGAAAAGGTTGTGGAATTGGAGACATTCTAGAGTTTTTTTTTCCTCTGAACTGTACCCTCAGAAATCTTCACTTTGCTACGAAAGCAGTTTCTTTTTTTCTTTTTTGGAAGATTCTTCCAAGAGTCGGTGTAGCGCAGTCGGTAAGAGATTCCGCTGTGGATGCAGTACGATCGATCGGAAGTTCGATTCCGCGCAAGAGCCAACCAAGCCATTCATTCTATCGAGGTCGATAAACTGGTACCAGAGTTGTCTGGGAGGATAAAAACACTGACTTGACACATTGGTTAGCCCTTGCAAAGTCACTGTCAAAGCCAGTTACACGTTCGTAAACCTCAAACGATTCTGAATTGAAGTGAACGTGGGAGCGCATCCCAAGCGGATCGATTAATGCCAGACACCTTATGCTTTTTACTTTACTCTACCAAGCATTCTTGGAATGTCAACGAAACTAAACTGTCACATATGACAAAACCACAAACATGCAGTATAGCAAACCGTGAGAACTCGCCCATAACCTCAGTAATTCCAGCAAAACGCACTACTCTCCTCGTCGGCCTCAGTGCTATCACCAATGGCTGCGCTAGCAATGGCAAACAATCGTTTCTCTCCTCCAAATATTATACCTCTGGTGAGAGGTGGCAACAATCGTGATTTATTTGAGAGTGAGTCCTTTAAATCACAATACTCGCTGTTTTTTTCGAAGAGTACAGAATCAAAATTGGTTGAATTGTTCACAAAAAGTTGATTGAAAAAGAGAACAAAACAAAAGTTGTCAAATATTAAGAAGTGGCATTGGTGAGAAACAACGCGTTTTGCGGGGACGACAAAGATTTTTACTCCAAAGAATTATTTCGTATGTTTTGTACCAAAAAACCACACAAAACAATTCTTTGGAGTAAAAATCTATATTCATGGGTCATTCTGGAAACATTGTAAGTAAGAGCTCATAAATCCATGGAAAATCTCCGAAAAGGCAACAGCAAGAATGGTAAAAAATTTAACGTTACCCCGTAATAAACTTTGTTTACAAGGCATCAAACGATATCTGCAGGTGTGCAATTTCAGTGGAGTATTCGTACCAAAACCATAAAAAACAATTCTTAATTGCCGTAAAAATCCCCCCAAAACCTGGCGCGCTCCAATCAACCTCTTGTGCAAAATTGTGAAAACGAATAACCCTACCGCCGTTTTATACGGCAATCCAAGAAATGGACTAACACTCGCCGAAAAGGTCACAGGTCTAAAAATTGGTTGAGGTTTTAGCTTGGCTGCTTTAAATGTGCTTAAACGGAGCAAACTATGAAGATGATGATGTTGGGGTCTCTGCAGGAAATAATAAGAGGAGGGGGAGTAATTCACGTGTACGATTGAGTTCACGCTCATTTCCTCCTAATCGTGCTGAGAAATATCGTGGAAGACGGCCCTCCTGTACGAATTTCCTTACGAGGCACTTTATGACGCGCCGCGTCTGCGAGCGAGTGAGCGGTAATCAGTGAGGCTTTTCCAGCGGCCTATTCAAGTAAAACCAATGAATAGGCTGTTGAAGGAGCCGGGGCGTTTACAAACGTGGCGTTGTAGGGGGTCTCGTAGGGAAATTCGCACAACAAGGTCGTTTCTCACGCCGTTTTTTTAGGACAGTTATGTAGGAACGAACGTAAACACGCTCGTACTCGTAATCTACACTCCTAATCCTATCTTTTCTTAGAGAGATCTCTACATGGTCAATTTCGTAGTATGCTGCCTGTAATCCCAACCTTTTAGTACTTCGAAGGACCATTTGGGAAAAAAATTAAATTGAGCTACTTTGGGAAAAAAATTAAATTGAGGTACTGTTTAGAAGAAAGAAGTCTTTTCGTGAGTCATTTGGAGGAAAACTTTCACCTTTCTGGTGAAGATAGAGAGGGGAGGTCTTTAGTAGTGGTTTAGTATGAGTATTTGGTCAAAGACATCGTAGCGATGTATGGTCATCTCATTCGAGAGAAAAAGAATGTTATTGGACATCTCTGTGTTATTGGACTTTCCCTCTTAAGGGCATCACCCACGGACAGGGGACGTAGTATCGTATACGGGATAGTAGATTATGAAGAGGGGTGATTCGTCTCATCTTCCGGGCCCAAAAAACGGCTGTGACAGGCTGGCGCAATCGAACTCTAAAAATAGAGGGCCCGGGATCTTCCGGGCCGTTTTTACGACATCTCTGTGTTATTGGACTCGTCCCACCTCAGATTCTAATCCTTTATAGAAACCTATCTATCTATCTTAGAATACACAGCAAGATCACGTATTTTGGACAACTCTGATCTAATAGCTGATCGCCAACTGTTGTTTGGCACTGATCCTCCGCGTAAGTAGCCATTCTTCCGGAGGTCATACGGATCTTTCCAGTTATTTTCCACTGGAGTTCCTACGGAGTCATATTTTAGCTGCTTTGCTACTACGTGACATGCCGCCACCTCCGTTAATGCCTCCGCCAATACCTCCACCATTAATAGCGCAGCCGGTGATCCTTCAACGAATGCTTCAACCACGGATGAGATCGAGAGGTAACTGATACGCTGTTCAACTGAGCTCCTTTTTAATCCTGAAATTCAGGCATAGGTGTTGTCGAAACTCCATTGATGTTTGACGAGCCTAGCACACGGATATTCCCCAGACCATCCCAAATAAAGTCAGAGGCAGAACAACGAGAAAAATTGCCAACAACAGCAGATGATTTTCGAAGAAAAGACTATGTACAATATGTGTTCATATAATCAATACTTGTTGGATCAATTCGAAAGAAATAAACAATACGTCAAAACAAAATTAGGTCGGTTCCATCCACTAGTTACACAACCCAGTGGTGAAAGATTATCTCTCATTTTCTTGTGGGGTCACTATTTTTGTTAAAGATGAAAAAGCAAACTAAACAATCAATTACATATAGAAAACTCAGAGGAAAAGGAAGAAACAGATTTTTGAAGATTGTCCAAGATGTCCAAAAACTCGGAAACACTGACTAATTTTCCCTGATTCAGGAGCGTGTTTGCGTCAGCTTCTCGAAAAGTGTTCAAGTAGTCAAAAGCAGGAATAATTAACGGTAATTAAACATGTGAATCATTTCCGTAAGTGTCCTTATTAGCCGTAGTAGGCTCAAAACGACATCAAGGACGGTACAGTCACGTAAGCGACTGCGCTCGAAGATAAAAATAAATGTAAAGATAGACGAGAATAAATATAGTTGAGTCAAAACGACATGAAGCACGGACCGTTACGTAAGTGACCGCGCTCGGAAGCGGTGCGGTCGAGACAGCGGTTGGAATCGAGTTGGGACCATGGCGAACTGTAGAGGTGAGTGGCGGCAGTGAGGGTCCTTACGCGATCCCTACCGTTACGCTACACCGCTCCGCTTCGAGCGCAGCCGCTTGTGCAAATGTCCGTGCTTCATGTCGTATTGACCCGACTATAACTTACACCAGAGATCATAAAGTCGCCTGCCTCGCCGAATGGGAATATTACACAGTCAGGAGTTAGGCAAAAACGATCGTATATTCTATTTCGAATTAACTGTTTCTCGAGATTTCTTGGAAGTACGGTGGAGTCAAAACGACATGATACAGTCGCGTAAGCGGCTGCGCTCGAAGCGGTGCGATGGATCGTAGCGGTTAGAATCTTGCGGGACCCTTGCTGACATCATTCCGGTCCCGCTCTCTTTCGAACCGCTTTCTCCACCGCGCAGCAGCTTATGCAACTGCACCGATCTCCATGTTGTGTTCACCCGACTGTAGCAGCCCAGATCAAGTGTGCAGTCGAACTGAAATATTTTTGTCACTACAGCTCCATTGAAAAAAAAAAACCTTCCAAGTGAGAAAACAGACTACACGGTGATACATAGCAGAATGTGAAATAACGAAGAAACAAAAAGGAAATAGTTAAAAATATCAGAACAAAAAAAAACAGTCGGGTTAGTTCAGGTGCTGCGCAGCCGGTAAGAGGTTCGACTGTCATTGCACAATCGATAGTTCCAAACTGCCCTAAAGCTAACCAAGCCTTTCATACCTCCGGTGTCGATAAATTGGTACCAAACTTATTTGGGAGGATGATAAACACTTACTTGATACATCGGTCGGCCCCCGGAAGTCATTGTAAGATTGCACGGGCGTTCATAAACCTCGAACGGATTCTGGATTGATGACGAACGCGTAGGCGGATCCCGATAGGGATTGATCAACGCACTTTGTATTCTATACACTTTATCCTCAGATTTGTATTTTTTTTTTCTTTAGCAGAGGACCAGTACTGAAACTAATTTCTATCTCGAATAGCGCCCTGTTATGGCCGCCTTCAGCAGCTGGAGGCTCAGATAGAGACGTGACCCAGCCCTTTAAACGTCTCGTCGCTCTACAGCATAGGATTCAACAAACAGATAGCTTAGTACAATCTCAAACGAAACTTAGAACAACGAGAAGCAAATCTGATTGACAGTCATCCTGATAACCATAAAACCGTGACAATAAACCGATGCAAGAGGAGCTTACGAGGAAGTAAATGAAATAAATGACTAATGTGCCGTCATAATACGTTAACTTGGAATTTAATGGAGAAGGAATGAACAGAATCCGTTAGGGAAAAGGTTGAAAAACATCTTCTTTTTGCCAACACCTAAATTCCCTAAGTAACACCATCCACCATCGAACTATCCGGATTTAAAAAAGAAATTGAAACTTAACACAATTCGTCTGGACGCAATTACACCAAACATATCATGCAACGACAACTCTGAATTAATGGATTGGCGCACCGATTTGGAAAGCGTTATTTCTAATTTTAGCTTTACTTTGCTAACGAGGGTTTAATTTAATCCCTGATGTTTGAAATGTGATCCATCGCACTCTATACGGTGATTTGGATTTCTCGTAATGTTCTATTCGAAGGCTTCAATCTTTTGTTTGATTACAGCGAATATACCAATCTTCGCCTCCTTCATTCTTTTTCATTCTTTCGCACTTAGAAATCTCTTCTTCTGTAAAGTTCTTGTTTTATTCAAATTTTGGGGAACTGTTCGTGCCTGTAAGGCTTTTGGTTTCAAATATCTGCTTCGTATGCTTGCGAAGCTATTCGTTTGCGACTTCTAATTTTTTGAATGGATTCGTTGTTCATTCATTCATCAGCTCAAGCTCTTTCTTATATTAACCTATACTTTTTTCCGTATTCCATTTGTTTTATCTCTTGTCTCTTATTCAGTTTTCTTTTACTACTTTTCAGGAATGTTTTATGGTCTGGATTCACTTTCGTAGTAAAACGTCTCCAATTATGTTGAGATGCATGCATTGAAACTATATAGTGTTTAAGTAATAAATTGAATAAAAATATGTCATATTTGTTATGCAGCTCTTCTTTCATCTCTTTTAGTTCTATTTTCACATAAGTATCGCTAATACATTTTGGAGCTCTTTTTTCACATTACCATTTTTTCTAAGACATCAATTTTTGGTTAGAGTAGGTTATTACCAACGTTAAAGTGAGAAATTCCGTAGTGGGGAAGTGTTTTATCTTTTTGAAAGCCTATTCTAAATTCAGAAAACCGTTATGAATAGCTCTTTTCTATGGAAACCTAACTCGAATCCCTTCTATTTCCCTTAATTTTGCTTTATTCTCCTTTTTTGTCCCTATTTCTCTTTTTTTTCTGCTACCAAAACCCAAGGAAGAAGAAAAACAGGAAAGAAATGGAGACTTAGCGGAGGGAAAGTCGAAATAAGGGAGACGAAAACTTAAAGGCAGCATCCCACGAATCTGAGGTGGTGCGGATTTCCGGTGGAGTATTCATATACGGGATCGTAGATTAAGGAGAGGAGGTGATGTCGTCCATTTCTTCCTAATTGCCGTAAAAAGCGGTCCGGAAGATGCGGCGCCACTCACGGCTGGCGCGCTCCAATCGTACTTCTTGTAGAAAATAGTGCGCCGGAGCGCTCGAAGCCGTAACTTTCGGGTAGTTTTTTACGGTAATTAGGAAGAAATGGTCGGAATCGCCCCCCTTTCCATAATCTAAGATCCCGTATACGAATACTCCACGGGAAATCCGTACCACTCTAGAATCGCGAGGTGATGCCTTTAATCTGCTCCCACACATGAACGCGTTACTTACCAATCCAAGGTCTTATGGAGTTTCGTTGAAACAGCAGAATTAAAGTAAAATATGAACAGAATAGAATAAATTAACAGAGTGGTTTCTTCGCCGAAGAAATGCAATCAAAATAGGAATATGTATAAATTAAAGCAAAGCAATGGAATTCTAAGCAAAATATATACAATGAAAAGTTGAAATTTTCCAGAAAAACAATGTTGAGTACCTTTTTGCAGCGTGAAGTATACTAGCCGAACTTAATAACTTTGCTTTCTGTGCAAATTTTCGAGACACTTTGATGATTATCTCCTTTCTTTGTTTGTTTCTTTCTTTTTACTACCTTTTTATTTAATTATTTTTCTTCCTTCGTTGATTTTCTTCTGTCCTTTTTTATATTATCAACGGCATCGTGTGAAATGTCCCGGTTTCACTAGTTTTTCGATCTGTATCGATTTTTTCAGATGTCTTCGGTAGTTAAATTAGAGGCATTATCTGGAGTAAAGGATGAGGGACCTCTTTGTTATTTATTACAGGTAAACATGATAGCTATCAAAACGTTTCCGCCTCAGCTTCAATTTACAGTTTTTTTTTCACTTTTTTCGTGGAACATGAACGGAGGATTCATCCAGGCTTGTTTTTAGATTGATGAAACGTTCCTGTTGCTGGACTGTGGATGGGATGAAAAATTCGAAATGGGCTACATTGAATCTATAAAGTCTCGAATACCACAAGTGAATAAAAGCATTCAGTACTTCTCTCCGTTTGCGATCTTTGATTGTTTCAGATAAGCGCAGTTCTTATTACGCATCCAGATCAACCACATCTGGGAGCTTTAGCTTATTTGGTGAAATATTGTGATCTTACCGCACCTATATATTGCACGGTGAGTACGCAAGTTTTCAATCTGTGATCTTTCATGGTATTGCCCATGTTAGACTGTCTTTGAATCTCGGCTTGTTGAAACGTAGTTTTTAATTGATTTCCTTGAGCTGTAGCCAAGATCGTTATTGATCGTATTGATCTTTCATGGATTCATGTACATATGAGAATTTCGTTTAAACAGTTTTGAAGTTAAGAAGAAACAGAGCGACGATTAGAAAGTGATAGATACCCAAATCAGTTTTGGATGTCAGAATGACCGTTTCCTTAATATGTTCTTAACATTTTTGTCGCTTCAATTTTTTTCGAACAGCCTTGAGGCACCTCCTTTTGAGCTTCTCCCATGTTCTACTTTCTTATGCACCTTGTTTTGCTGGGAAAAGTTTTTAAAACCTGGTATTATTCTGAAAATCAGTCCTTTACGATTGAAATGTTTCAGTATTTTATTATTTGTTTACGTGTTTAACATCTGCTCTCGGAAACTCTAAGGTTAGAATAACAGCGTTTAGTTGGATAGAGGTGCATTTTGCTTAATAACTTTGCTGCATCCTGATAAAGACAGGTTCGGGAATCCTGTCCTCACCGTCGTTCAGTGTTTCCGTAGCAAATATGGAAAGAATTACCCCCAAATTACCTTTTTTGTGGCTCCATCTTTACGTTGTGATTAAAACTTGCCATAATGTTTTAATTCTTTACTAACCACCTATTTGTTTTTGAACGTCATTGTGAAGGGAGCAAAAGACTATGAAGTTCTTACTTCATTTTTTAACCTGTACGCAGTTTAACAATGAATCTACAATCTCTTCTGCGTCCTGAACATATTTTATGTAAGCAAAACCTTCTATTATGATCTTTTTCAGGTTCCCGTATATAAAATGGGTATGATGTTCATGTATGATTGGATAAACAGCTTGATGAGTGTTGAGAACTTTGAACTATTCACACTGGATGATGTCGACGTAGCTTTTGATAGGATACAGAAGCTGAAGTTTAATCAGACGGTTAGTTTCACTTGGATAAGGACGTTATTTTTTTATCCCTTCAACGAGATTCTGATTTTGTGTTTGCGAAACCATATTTTTATTAAATGAAGTGATTTTCTTGTTTGTTGAGAAATTGGTCCTTGCAAATTAAATTTATCTACTTTTTGCCAATTTCCTCCCTGTATTTCTATCCATTCACTATAGGTCCCCCTTAGGGGTGATAGCCAGATCAAAATTACTGCTATGCCAGCTGGCCACATGATCGGAGGTGCAATGTGGAGGATAACTCGACATGACGAAGAGGACATCATCTATGCGGTAGACTACAATCACAAGAAAGAACGTCATTTAAACGGGTGTTCTTTTGATAGTGAGTGTTGGAAATTTTGTATTACTACACACTTTTATTTTTTTCTTTTCAGCTATTTTAAGACCTTATTTGTTAATCACTGACTCATTAAATGCCATGTATACACAGCCAAGGCGAAAGGAACGTGATGAGCAGTTGGTGACGACGATTCTTAAGTGAGTTTTTCGTGAAAGTTACTTTTTTTCTCGGCTTTTTTCATCGTTTAGGAGAGGTTTTGATGTTCTGCTTTTGTTTTGAAAGATTTCAACCAACGTATTTTGTAGAACCGTTCGACAAAATGGTGACTGTGTTATTGTGATTGACACCGCAGGACGTGTTTTGGAGATTGCCCACCTTCTGGATCAGCTGTGGGCGAAGTGAGTCTTAACCTTAAGTTTTTAGTGAAAGTCATGTTTCACACCCACGCTGCCTGGCAAATTTGTGTTTCTAGCACTCAATCTGGCCTACAGAAGTATAACTTGGTTATGATGAGTCATGTCGCAGCTTCTGTTGTGGAATTTGCCAAGTCCCAAGTGGAGTGGATGTCAGATAAAGTTCTAAAGTATGTTGTCATGTTTTTATAGGTTATTCTTTGTGCAAATACACTCGTACATATTTCTTTCCGAGTCAAATTCCTGAATTTATATTTTCTCTATATTGATTGCTTATTTATTTGATTTGGTACTCACGCGTTCTTATTGAACTCTTCTGGTATTTCTAAATTTTCAGTTAAATACATTCTAGGAGCTTTGAAACAGGCCATACCAATCCATTTCTCCTGAAAAATGTCAAACTGTGTCATTCTCAGATCGACTTGGCTAGAGTTAGATCACCGAAAGTGAGTCTTCGGCCTTTTTGCTTTTTTATGTTTGTAAATCTAAAACGAATCTTACTGGGATCAAAATCGGTTATTTGTGACGTAATTCTTATATGAAGTGGTGAAGATATAATTCACCCTTGTTATTTGCAAAATATTGTAGAATTTAGGTGGTTTTATGTAGTGGTATCGACATGGAATGCGGATATTCCCGTGAATTGTTCCTAGATTGGTGTGGTGATAGCAGAAATTCGTTTATTATAACAGGTGATTTCTCTTTTACTGCGTTTTAGCTTTATTTTATGATAGTGTGAGGAATAAAAGTTACCGTACCTTCTTCTACAATGTTTCTTTGAAGGCAGATCAAGTGAACGAACTCTTTGCTCGAAACTGATCTACATGGCTGAATGTTTGGCTACTAATTCACGTACTAATAGAATTGTTGCTCTGGAGGTTAAAAAAAGAGTTCGATTAGAAGGAGCGGAGCTTGAGGCGTATAAAAAGAAGAAAGCACAGAAAGACAAGGAAGAAGCGAGGCGAAGGTAAGCGAATTCGATAGTTTTGTGGTGCTTTCTAACCTCAAACATTGGCTGGTATTCAATTCCCTGAATCTCAGACTGGAAGAACAGGAGAGACGCCAAGCTGAATTGCGAGGTTATGACTCTGACGATGATGATGAGATGATAGCAAGTGCCTTGGCCGCTGTGGAAACTCTTCGTACCAAAAAGACGCGAGAAGAAGAACAAGCAGCAGCTGCTGCTGGTAGAGGCGGCGACAAAGTTCTGAAAACCCCGACTCCGATGATCATTGACGTGGAACCAAAAGAAGAAATCACCGAAGAAGGGGAAATGAAATCAGAAGCGGAACCTTGCGGTTAGAGTTTCTCCACGAATCTTTTCCTGCCATCAAAATCCATAGCTATTTATCTTCTTTCCAGCAATTCCTGGATTGACGATGGCAACACTGAAGATCAGAGAAGAAGCGCTGAACGAAGCACCAGCGTTTGTGCCTACTGGACCAAAGTTGCCAACAAGAAAGCGTCGACCAGTTAGGCACAACATTACTATGCAAGCAATGATGCGTTACAGGTATATAGAGTCGAAACGAAATGAAGCACGGTGCAATTGCGTACACGGCTTCTGTCGAGGCGGTGCGGTGTAGCGTAGCGGTTAGGAGCGTACTGAAACGCTCGCTGCCACCATTCATCGCTGCAGTTTGCGATGACCCCACCTCGGTTCCAACTGCTGCCTCCACCGCGCCATTTCGAACGCGTACGCAAATGCACCGTGCTTCATGTCGTTTTGACCGGACTATAGTTCGTGAAGTGCATGATGTTTTAATGTTCCTTTTTCATCTTTATTATTTATTTCCAAGCTTTCGTATTTTTTCGAAAATCATTAGTCTCCGCCTTTTCAAAAAGAGGTTCATGGTACCTCATTTAATATGTTGGAGACGTAGCATTAAATAGATATGCGACACCAACTGATAGCTGCCTGTAACGTTTTTTTTTTAATTGAGCTGTGGTGACACAAAGGTAGTTCTTTGGAATAACACTTTTCTTGTATAAACTCAACGTCAGGGCATAGCGCTGTTGGCTGCGTGCTAAGATGTCTGGGTGGCGGTAATCTAAGAACTGTGCGGGCATGAATCGCGAAGATCTCAAAAGGCTTCAGGGAAAAATAGTTGAGAAATTGAGACCGCAACAGTTTATGTTATCTGCTTAATTGTTTAATTAGCACATAATAATAGTTGTTTGTTATTTTTTAAAGGCATCACCTCACGAATCTGAGGTGGTACGGATTTCAGGTGGAGTATTCTTATACGGGATAGTAGATTATGGAGAGAAGGGTGATTCCGTCCATTTCTTCCTAATTGGCTAATTTTTTACGGCAATTAGGAGAAATGAACGGAATCACTCTTCTCTCCATAATCTACGATCCGTATACGAATACTCCACCTGAAATCCGTACCACCTCAGATTCGTGGAGTGATGCCTTTAAGGACTTGAGGCTCATCATTTATTGACATTGGTCGAGTAATATGACTACTCTTCCTATAATGGAATGTATTCTGTTGATCTTAGTTTTTTTCAGCTAGTTTTCTATTTCTCTTTTTTTTAGAGTTCCTTTCTTCAAACGATTCATGCCAATAATGTTGCCAATGTACCCACTTCTTGAGGAGAAAGTCAAGGTGGCATCGATTTTTGTTTCTTTTCCAACCCACGTTATTTGGTTTCCTTCAGTGGGACGTTTACGGTGAGAAGTATCGACCCGAGGACTACACTGTGTCGAAGCTTAGGGTTCATCTGCCAGTTCCTCAAGAGATCATCAAAGAAGCAGATGATCCGACAGCTAACATGGCCGTTCCTATAGTAGATGATGCGCCAACGAAATGTATCACTGTGATTGAAAAGATTGAGGTTTGTGTGTTTTTGAAGTTTTCGTATGTAGTTACGTAACGAAGGAGCACGATGGTGTTTGCAGGTGTCCTGCAATGTGGAGTACATTGAATTCGAGGGTAGATCTGATGGGGAGTCCCTGAAGAAGTTAATTGCTCAAATGAAACCGAAACAATTGATTTTGGTACATGGATCAGGACAATCTACACGACATCTGGCTCAACACTGTTATGACAATAACATTGCGCAGGTTCGTTGGCATTTTTTTTTCTGGTAAAAGACGTTTTACAATTTTCCTGGATTTCTTTTGCGCGACTGCTAAGGTATGTGTTCTTGAAGAGTAGCATGGGAGACCAAGATTAAAGGTATAGGATTGAGGTATCCATGATTAACTGTTTTTTTTTACCCGTAAAAAAGAATTTTGCTTTAGTTACGTTTTTTCTTGTGTGCTTAACTTTTCTGCCTTTGTTAAATCACGGGATTCTGCTATTTCCGTGCTGTTCCCCGCAGTTGTTAGTCACAAGTGTGCGTGTGTTTCTCCATCACGAATAACATGTTCTATATTTGAAGTTTTCCGTTCCATCGAGGAAAAAGTTGGCAGACAGTGAAACCGTGACTGTGTGGCTATACTGTATGTAACTTTCTTATGAAAATATTCGATTAGAGACCTGCATTTGCACTGGACCTGCACTGGGTGTAAATGGTAAAGAGTGCAAACTTTACATTGCTGCCACTGTTATAGATTTGAACGTGTCGTTCCTTTTTAGTGATTGTTATGGAGAATGGCGAAATAATAGTTTATCAGGGGGACGTGCTGCTGAAAATAACACAATCCTGTAGTGAAATTGTAGATCCATCATCTTCTCCTTGTTCGTTTATGTTTCCTTCATTTTTTTTTAATCTTTTTTTTAACTCTTATCGCAACGAATTTTTGCACCACTATTGGGGGATTTCTTTTTTTTTTCTTCTCACCACCTGAAGATGCAATACATAACCGTGATTACTCATGGTTTGCCGTTGTGTTCCACAATTTAAATGATCTTCCTTTCTTAGGGTCATATTTTCACACCCTCTGTCGGTGAAGTAGTCGATGCCACGGTAGCTTCACATATCTACCGTATACTTTTGAACGATGAGCTATTCGAGAGCTTAGAGTTCATCAAGGTGCGTCAAAAGATTCTTTTTGGCTGCTCTCTTTCTGTTTTGGTCAAAATCCCCTCGTATTCAGGTGAAAGATGCCGATTTAGCATGGATTGATGCTCAAATTACTGCCCGACCCTCTGAGGTGGGAGTGGAGAGGGAAGATGGAATGGAGGTGAGCTCTTATACGAAATTGTTGACTCTAATTGTTGCATAAGTGATGAAATGGTCTCATTTAGGTGCTCAATTCACTTCTCAATTTTCAGGTAGACGAGCAAGCAGCAGATGCGCATCTTGGCGACCAACACGTTGATAAATGCATGTTGAGTGCGCTCAGTGGTGAAGCGCCATTCCGAGATGTACGTGGATGGCAAGGTTTTGTAGGCTAGTTATTACTTCCGTACGCTTTAGTGCTATGTTGCAGGTGGTTTATGTGAACGATCCAAAATTGTCCGAAATGAAGCAGTTGCTGCTAAACATGGGTTTTGCGGCCGAGTTTTCATCCGGTGTATTGTATATAGGTGGTGAGTTCATTTTTTCCTCAACTTTCTGTGTTTTACCGTCGTTTTTTTTTTGCGGATCATGAAGAATGACGACAATTATCGTACCTTTCGTAGCTTTTCTCTACCCTTATTTGGTTAGTAGCGTATGGATTCACTTTTCCTTTTATCAAATGTGTCGTTATACCATTCTTAGCTATGCGAAGAGGTTTTAATTGGATTAAATGATGATTTCAGGTGTGATCTCAATTCGTCGTAACGAGGCTGGCAGATTTCACATTGAAGGATGTGTTGGTCCTCTATACCTCAGGTTACGTGATATCATTTTGGAGCAATTTATGGTCCTTTAATTTTCGTTCTCTACCGTATTTATTACTGTAAAATTGAGCAAATTGTTGATTCTCATTGTTGTTGTTGTTGTGTGCAGCTTAATAGCAAATTACATGGGTGTTATCTCATGATATCGTTTTGTGAAATCTCTTTATTTACATATTTTCCTAAAACTCGTACACAAAAAAAGAAGTAAAACATTCAATAATATATGTTTGGCAGTAGCAGGCGTACAGAAGATGTATATGCATGGAATCAGATGTAGATGTAGATCAAATGGTAAGCGAATGAATAGAGGATGGGGAGCTTATTGATGATAGTGGAAGAAGTTTATTTCTTCCATTTACTGTCCATACTGCGATTCTTTGTCGCTTCCTCCCAATCTGGCCAATATGATTCCTTCATTCGCTCAACAAACTTGACCTAGAATATTTTTCTTTTCTTTTTTGTCTTTTTATTCACTTTATATAGGGTTTCCCTTCCTAAAACCTACCAAATTCTGACAATGTTCCTCCATATATGTTTTTATTTCCGGTTGAACAAGTGGCGTGTAAAGAAATTGTGACAAAAATGCAAACATATCGCAATCGAGCTAAAAACAGTCAAGTATTATTGACCAATGCACTCGACGATCTGTGTAAGTAATGCATATCGATTACCGTAACGGGTTTGTCACCGAAGAAGAACCTCTTGTTCCCGAGAAACATGCTCATAGCGTTAAGATCTTTTTTAGCTAGTATTAAAACCTCCTCTGGTGTATTTCGACCCATTCCCTGGGCATGGACCATGGTTTGAATCTGAGAAATTAATATATTGATTTATGTGCGGAGTATCTATGTAGTATAAATGAAATATTATACAAAAAGTAACATCAAATATTAAAAATAAAATATTTTGTAATATGATGCCACATATTTTTCGTTATAGTATATAATATAAAAGGTATCAAATTTTGCAGACTATTGTGTTTATACTTACTTTCTTCCGGATTCTTTCGCAGAAAAAATTTTTAAATGCAAATTTTTTGACACCGTGGAGAAGTGGCAGGAAACCTTGTTCGGAAGCAAACCATTTGTTGTCACGACCCCGTTGATAGACCAATACCCTAGAAAATCGTAGTCAGTCGGTAAGGTAAGGAAAAGAATACAAACAATCGATGAACGATCTCTCTTGCCTACCATCGAAGACTATCCTCAATTAGTGCGTGAAATGCACGTGCATAGGACTTCTCGATTGGTAAAAGGCGTTCGTCGATGCTTTTCTTTAAAAAAGAAAGAAATGGATAGGTCAAAGGTTAATTAGAGAGGAAAAATGGAGAAGAAAAAGAAATAAAAACGATATAGGCTTGTAGTAGTTGTTTTCCTAAATGTTGAGTGAAGTAACATCTGTGATTTTTTTTAAACAAAAATGTGAGGAGTGTAGGTAAAAAAAAAAGAGAAAAAAGGTAGGCTTGGCCTGAATAAAATAAACAGAAATGGATCAAAAATATAACTGTACACCTTAAAAACAAACGGAAAAGAAAAATTGTCAAAAATTGACAAGGAATTGACAGGGAAATCAGGTATATGAGGTTAAATGAGTGAGAACACATCACTCAACAATTATATCTGAAAGAAAAAAGAAAGAAAGTCTTCCAGCACTTTTACTCGTGTGATAAACTCCAAGTCGTTCTTCCTGCTTTGTTCGCAGCCTTATAACAAATCCATGAAGATATCCTGGGCTTATTAGCACCGCTAGTTTTCTATGTATGTACAATAGATAGATTCTGCTGACAGTTCAGTTCTCTCACGACCCTCCCCCCTCATAATCATGATTTTCGGAACACCAAAATATATGTAGTTGTATTACAGAACTGGATAGTAATTTGAACATTCCGGTAGGAGTGATGAGAAAAGCTCAGGATGCTAGGGCCAAAAAAGTCGGTTATCCCGTATGGGTAGGTTTTGAATGTACAAAGAGTTATACAGAGGTACCAAGATTCACTTTTCATTTTTCTTTTTTTTAAAATTTTTCACTTATTTTTATCGACCGCACATTCTTCGATCTTAAAGCGATAGAAAATGTGGAAATTTTGTTTTTTTTTCATCTCAGCATTTGATATCTATCCACTATCCTATCAACCATCAGATTCTGAATCGAATAAAACACTGCAGTTGATCGTTAAAAAAAAACCCTCTTACGTAAGCTGTAAGATTTTTGTATTTTTTTTTTTGGCTTGAAACATAGGTGATTTTTGCAGCAATAGGTTTATTAAATTATTTGATATCAATGAGAAATGAGAATAAATGAGGATGTTTTCCATTTTACAATTGTAAATTCATTCTTTTCTTTCTGGTTAATCAATATACTCCAAAATATGCAATAAATTACGATATCATCATCATCATGATGATCATCTTCTGAGTACGAATAGTTTCGATTGCTCCGATCGATGCAATCGTGGTGAGAACCGGTTTTGTAGAAAGGCGAGAAATTGTCAGACGGAGAAAGTGCGAAGCAATTACGTAACAAAAAAAAACACGTATTATATTCCGATACGTAGAATGAGAAGCAGTCATTGTTGATGTGCGAATTAAATTCGAATTTAAAGGACTTTCAACCGTAAGCATGCTACTTTTTCGTGTAGTTCTAAGCGAAAAGAATTACCGCGGATCCTTAGATCCTTGAAGAAATCGTTAAAACATGCTTATTGAATCACTATTATTAAAATTGATCAACTAATAAAAATTCATCACAGTTACAACTTTAAAATGACCTAAAATAAACTTTAAATAATTCGTAAAGACTAAAGATTTGTAATTTATAGTTATTTATTTAAAAAAAGATAGTTTAAATTATTAATAAAAATTGTACTCTTCAAAAAATTTCAACCACGAGTAACCATCTTCAAAAAAGGTAACGTGCGTTCTATGAATGAATCAATGATTAAAAGTAAAACAATTTTGGCAATTTTTTTATTTCACAAAAACTTGTTTTTTTTCTTCTCTAAACAATAATTACTATGGAAATATATTTTCCTAACGAGTTTTCACGAGTAACCATACCCAAACAGATCCGATTTTCCAGGAACCTAGTAGGAAACCAGATGAGACGAGGAAAAAAACTTTTGAAGCAGAATTCCAGGACGTTCCGAGCCCCATTTCTCAAAGTTTTCCAGAAAATTCTTACATGTAGCCCATGCTTCGCAAAATAAATATTTAATAATTAATTTGGACCACAATTAAGTAGTAAGAATTTAATAATAATCAATAACAATAATAATAATTTTGCTCGCCCGTTTGTTGGATCATACTGAATTCCTGAAGAGCAGCAAATGTTATGTCGAAGTACAAGCTAATCTAATACAGTAATCCCAAGTTCTAAGGTCTCAAATGGATTCAAAACTTTTTTCTGTGATTCTGCACTATTTTAGGGATTACCTGAAGATCAGCGAAATTTTCTTTGCGCTACAGAAGACAAGACAATTTCTGTAGCTAATTCTTTTGGCCAGTTAAATCCCAGAGAAGAAAAATAAGAATTCTAGAATTAATCTGAGGAAAATTCGACTGTCTGAATCTTTTCTAGACTATATAAAGAAAAGAGGTTTTGAAAACCGGATGTGAGGTGAGAGATTTAAAGGAAATTTTTGTATAGTTTAAAGTTTTACAAAAACTGTTTTTTTTGTATTTATGGATAATTTATGGATCTTTGTTTTGTGTGAAGTTTCTCGCAACGTACCTTATGGAATTCCTCAATCAGATGATCAATAATGAAATTACTATCGGCAACTTGTCGTCCGTTCACTTCGACGAACGGAATCTGACCTTTGTTGGAGAACTTTGTGAACTCATTGTTGATATTCTGGAAAAAAAAATCGTAGGATCAGAACCTCAGCGATCACTAACTACTTACTTCTACGGTTTACTTACCGTATAAGGTATATCAGCCATTCTCAACCATGTCTCTACCTTCAAAGCAAACGGTGACGGGGATGGAATGCATCCGGCCCGTGGAAATTGCACCAAATAGACGTGATCCTTCTCCCAATCACGTTTCAACAGTCGAGTGCCAGGCATCTCGCTGAAACCACCATAACGATAACGGCGGGAAATTCAAACAATAATTTCAACGTCACGAGTTAAGCGGATCAAGGATTAGCGAGAATTGAGATGAGAGTTGATAAGGCAAACAATATGCGAGAGAAAATTGAGGAACTCCATGCTTCGAATTGTTTGTATAGTCGGAAGGGCGAGGGCGGGGCGTAAAGTTGAGAGGACAAATGTTGTGGAGTTTTGCTCCAGAAATCGGATTAGGATATTTAAGGTGGAATGAAATTGAAAAGTAGCACTTTTATTCTGTAATCTGCAATTAAAAGATATTTTCAGTTAGAAAATTTTTTTTGATCAGTTCGTTGCGGTTATTTCACTTCTGTTCGAGAATTTATTCGTAGGAAAACTCCTTCAAAAACTCAAAAATTATTTGAGATTCTAATAATTAATTTTTCTACCATTATTTATTTTATTTTATTTTATTATTGCTGGTTTATTTAGTGAATAATTTGAATAATTAATTTTTTGAAAAAATTTGATTCATTGATTAAATTTTAATGTCCGAGAAAAATTCGCCTTAGTGGTGTGTTGCAAGAAACCTTATCGAAAATATTTCAATCACCTTATCTTTGGCCCTACATCGATATAAAATAATATTACACAAAGGGTAAACAAATTGACGAAGAGCATAGAGCAATGATCGGATTGGAGCAGTTGGCCGACGGCCAAACTACCCTTCTTTTAACATCCAAAATTATGAATGTAGTGAAGAACAGTTATTGATCGACTATCGATCTACACACTACAGAAGAGTGATAATGTCGATTCGTCTTTGGTCGTCCACAACAGACTCACTCAACCAACCATTAAGCTCCTGTCGGCTAGTTTTTGGCGCTCAGCCAAGCGCGAAAATCGCGTCGTCACGTTACGTGATCGGCGGTGTGTGTGTGTGTGCGGAACAAGAGGATCATGGTGGAGGAGATTCACTCGGCTGGATTTCATCGGTCCAACCGGCCAGTCAGCCTAACCTCAATGAGTCCATCACATGTGAACATTCCAGTTATGTACGTATCGTCGACGTGAGAACAGGATCCATGTCACTCACTGTACGATCAAGTTTGGAGTTTGGTTGAGACTGTGACAAATGTGATTTTTTGACTGTCATATCACTCTGATTAGGTGACAACTCGTCCAGCATATGTGGATGTGAACAGAGAGTACAGTACAGGATTGCTGGGAATCTATGAAACACGGATACACGGATCCATGAAGTCGGCGGAATTATATTTAACTCCCTGAAGCAATTTATTTTTGTTTATTACTCTTAGTTCTTTTATCAAAACTTCCATTAATATCTCTTAGAATTTTCTATTAATTTCCAATTAAAATTAGAACTACATTTTTTCAAACATTTGAATAATGGAGTACGAATAATGGAGAACTCGTCCAAAGAACGCTGATCACATCATTAAGAGAGTCGATAGGATACAAAATGTCCGGAACTTTCGTGAGTGCACGTGCCACTATCTCCAGATACGCATCTTCGGACGATATAACTTTGATTAGCATGACAAGCGAACAAGCAATTTTTTCCTCTTTTTTTTTGAAAATTTTCGAATTTGATGATCGCACCAACCATTTTTAGCTCCATTCATTTATAGTTGCGAAAAAAAAATCTTTTCTGACAGCGGACATCTCGTCCATCGTCTCACTGACTCCCCTTGGTGAGTGAAATTGAAATTTGTAAGGAATTTGGGTACGCTTGGAATACTCTACGTATGTTTTCGGCACGAAAAACTATACATTAATTAATTAATACGTATTTACATCAAATATATAGAAATATTTAAAGTACTCAAATATTTAATAATTATTTATACTTAAATTTTTACCAATTAACTCGTTTTATTATATTTTTATTCATTATTTTATTATTATTTTTATTTATTATTTTATTATTTATATTATTTGTATTTATTTAATTATTTTATTTTTATATTACGTGTGTTCTCATAATGAATGTCGGTATGGTAAGTGACATCACCGTCTCCAAAGCCATAAAGATCAAGTCATCAGAACCTTTTGGAATAATCCAGGGAAAAGTTGGCACTTTGCCTGACGTACTGAAACTGTTGGGAACAGCTGTGATTACCGCGAAGATCGCTAGCCGCTGATTGTGTGGAACATCGCTCGCGGTCGCACATCTATCACCCGGCTCGCCATGTTAAAATTCCTTCTGTTTGCAACTCGGTGAGACGCCGGTGAGACGAGACAGTGGTGGTGGTGTAATGTGTGATGTGACGTTCAATCATCATCCGAATACCACGCCCGCCTATCACAACAAAATTTCAAAAGAAATCTGACATCTGTTCAGAAAAAGATCGAAGTGAAGCGAAGAAAAAAAGAATGTTTTTCTTTTCCCCCACCGACCGTGACCAAAATCCCAAAACTCGTCTCTGCGTCTGCGGCCGGGTGGAAATCAAAAAATTCAGACCCACTGTCCGATAAACTCGACCTTCGAAGGAAAATTACGTGGAGAATCAAATCACCCCCACCTCTTTCTCCAGTCATGCTATCCAGTACTACTTATTATTGTTTATTTTATTTATTGATTTATTACTATTTTCCCACTACTATTTTTTCTTTGCGTATTTACTGCTGCAAAGTCCGTGCAACGGTATTTCGTTGTGGGACCTATGTGCCTCGCTGGACAAATATTTCCAGTGCCTTGAACAAACGGATACGTATTGCCGCTGCGTTATGCATCTATCCGCTGACAAATCTTTATTGGCGACAATATATCCAGCATGGACAGATTTGTCCACGCGTATGCGTTTATCCCAGGTGGACAAATTTTCCCGGACACAAACTCAAGCGAATTCCCCAAGTCCTAGATATCATGTAACGGGTTAAAAGACCATAGTAGTAGAAATAATCAGACCTGAGCCATGTAATCTTCTCATGGAAGGACGTGTCTTCCCCTTAACGAAAGGTACGCAATTGCAGAATATTTTTGCTGGTCACGGGGTTCTTAGTCGATCAATCCGTTATTGATAAAGCTAGTGGGAGGGCGTGAATCAAAATTTTTTCGGAATGTCGTCAAAACGCCGCAGGAGTACAGAAATAAGCAGAGATACTGATTGATAACGACGACAAATAATGGATGTTTTCGATTTCGTATGGGCGTTGCCCAACAGAGGACCAGTTCGACGTTCTTTTCGTCAGCCACATTGTGATTCGGAATGATAGCATCGTAATTTGACGACAAATATGGATTCTGGAGAGAGTGGCTTCGTAGAAAACGTGAGAAATTCTAGAGCAAGGGAAACCGCTGCGTTTCTTTTCCTTTTCCAAAATCTTATAAGAAAAAAAAACCAGAAAAATCGTTGTAAAAGCGAATTTTCAACTTGTAGTTTTATATTAGTAATATACGTCATAGTAATATATAATAGTAATATAATTGTAGCATAGTAATAGTAAAAAGTAATATACATATAACAGTTTCATAGTTAATCGTCTTCCTATAATCTCCAACTGGAAAATCCAGGCTTATTTAGGTGAAACATCCTTTTCTTCTTTTAATTTATAAATTGGAATAAAATTTTCCTCTGTGGCTATCCAGCTTTAATGTTCGTCAGACGAGTTTCTCAACAACCATCCAGTAGTCGGAAGAAAAATTAAAAATTTTTGAACTCCCAAAAAAAAAATTCCGCAACTGAACTCATCAACCCTCCATCTCAATGGAGTTTTCGAGAAAACTTCATGCTGATTTTGTGCGTTCTATTATTTTTGACGAAATGAAAGCCTCCATGAAGTTGATGGTAACAGTTGTAACGTAAAAAAATTAGCATTACATGTTCCTGTTAGGTTTTTTTTGAAAATGTTCCAAAATTCATCACGGAATGGACTTTTCTCTGGGAAAATCCATTCCAATCCAAATGAATCATTCGGAACAGGAGATAACAATTTAAAAAAAACGCGATGATAATGATGTTTGATGGAACACACTTTCATTTCTAGGAGGAGGGAAGGAAGAGGGGAAGAGGAAGGAAGGGATAAGGTATAGATGCAAAAGAACCTCTCAAAAGTTCCTATGTGGATAAGTGATTTAGAAAAAATCTAGTAATTCTATGTATAGAAGTAGTGTGCGAAAGGATTTCTATGGCCTTCTAGCAGAAAATTATAGAATAACTTAATTAAAGGTTAAAAAAAGGATAAAGTCACTGGCGTATCAATCCACTCGGGATGCGCCAACGCGTTTTACTGGAATTCGTAATCGATGAGGTTTTGGAACGCGTGTCGGCCTACACAATGACGTATAATAATTTAATTATAATTAATAAATTGCAATGATTTACGATGCAAAAACCTCTGTACGGATTTTTCCTCTTTCCGGAGAAATCGTGGTTCAGAAAAAAAAGGTTTTTTTTTTCCAAAATCTAAGTGAAACGTGGGAATTTTCCACGGATTACTGTAGGCGATAATGAAAAACAGATAAAAATAAATGCGAATAAACGAACGATATGACAGTATCGTCGGACTCGTACCGGCATAGGGGGACTAGGCAACAACAAACAACCGAAAACGACACCACCGGCTCATAATTGGGGGTGACGGCGGACGGGCGGACGGACGGACGCGCGCACGCACGGATGGCGGTGAAAACGTGAGCGCGCGCCGCTGGTGTCGGTGGAATTTTTACACAGCGCTCGCAGCGTGCCACATCGATGCGAAAGGCATGCGGAAAAGTGCGGAAGCGACACATATGAAACGTTGCGGCAAACAGTTCCAAATCCATGAGAGGAATTTGTCGAGGATTTTCTTTTTCTGTACATTTTATCGCTGAGTTCTTTTTTCTGGATGAAACTGAGTTTTTACTTGTTGTGAAGAAGTTTTAGAGAGAGAGAAAAAAAAAAGAAATGAGGAAACAGTAAGAATCCTCCTAATAATCCTTTCATATTGGAGGATTTCTTGGAGCATTTACGGTCCTGATCCTAGAAAGACACACCGTTGTTGTCGTTCAATGTTGACAGCTGTGAGAGCAACAAATATTCCAAGGGACCCAGTTATTGTCACTCAACCTATGCGGCATCCTTTTAAGTGAGTTGACCTTGAGCTGAGTGAATTATGAAGAAGCTCAGGAGTAAACGATGGGAACTGTCTTCTCCACACTAAGGTCGAAATCTCTCCCGAACGATGATTTCCAAGCATACTTAGTTTTTATATGCACTAGAATCCAAAAAAAAAAAGAATTCAAGGACGAGACAACTCCAAAATTCCAAAAATTCAGCCATTGAAACACAAATAAAAAATAAAAATTGAATAAATTTTAAAAGACAAAAATTAAAAAGAGCAGAAAAAAGGTAGAAAGTATGAATAAAAATAAAAGATAGACATAGTATAGGCTATAGCCCTAGCAATTAATATTTTGGCTAATATTTATACCCCAAAAGGAAAAAAAATCCCGCTCACTTTTAGTGATAATCAGGAAATCCGAAGCTCATAATTTTCTAGGAGGTGCTTTAAAAAACGGGGTGATACCTCTACTGACAATGGAATGCGGTGGGAAATCGATTGGTCCCCAATATGGATCCCCACCGTAGATCAAAAACAACTGATCAACTGCCCAATTCTTTCACCAACGATTCGGTCGTGAAACCGTCTTACTTTATTTCAGATCAGCCACATTTTATGGCAATTCGACAGTTAGAATCAACATACATTGCATTATATTGCATTTATTTTGCAAAAATGCGCAAAAATCCTGAAGTGACCGGGGACGACAGGGAGATAAGCAACGAACAAATGTGTTTCTTCTTCCCCTTGAGCAATTTTACACAGTTTCACGAAATTGCACGAAACAGAACGTGCTTTTTCTAGTTATATTACTTATTATGACCAGGGAAAAAAAACGCAAAAAAGTTCTCAAATCCAAGAAAAAAGCATCGTTATGGGAATGGACGAGTTCTCCGACATCCTACTTTTGGTGAGTTCATAATATTCTGCCCCACTTAGTATGGATGAAACACTTCGGAATTTCGTTAGGTGTGGCAGCATACAAATTTGGACGAGTTTTGCGGCCGAATTCATTCTTCAACATCAAGGAAATGTCAGGAATGAATGTAACCCCAGAGCAGCAGCGTATTTTTCTTGGCATGTCGACAAAAACCACAAAAAAAAATGCGACAGTTTTTTCTCGCGACGTATTTTCACGCTAATCACACAGCTGATGCGATAGATCTTGTCTCTTTTTGTAAAAATGAGAAATTACCACATTCCACGCTTTACAATTAAAAGACGACGAGGAAGAGTTCTTCTTTTTCGGAACCGGCGTCTGTAATCTGCACGTATCCGCACGCAATAGTGCTTTCTTGCGCTTCCGGTGAAAAAAATGCGGAGCGCGGCGGTCAAAAGACGACGGAAAGCACGGTGATGATAGGGCAGAAAACCAAAAATGGAGGTCAGACGAGTTTATCGCTGGACTGAACGTTAAAGAGATTATATGAGGACGAGTTTCACGTACTATATGCGTACTTCAAAGCACAGAGTTAGGAACAACACCACTACATTTTGAAGGATTTCACATTCGGAAAAAAAAATCAAATGCGTCATTTCAGTTCAAGCAGTCGCGCGTTTTTAAGTCGCGAATAATAATGGTAAAAAGATGTTTCTTCCGTGTTTCTTGCTCTCTTTTTTTGTTTCTGTTCTTTTTTTCTGCCCCACAACATTTCCTTAGAGAATTAGCTGAAAAGAACCATTGCTCAAAGTGGGAATTTACGAGTTTTCTCCCGAAATTCAACCCACTAGTAAGAAAACTCAATCTTTAAACCCAGTCCGAAAATTATTTCCCGTTATTATTTCGGTGTGTGCGAATACTGATTTTCTTGGTGATCATTAGTAGGAAGGTCAGTAAATCCCAGATTTACTAGATTTCCTGTCTTTGGGATCTCACCAGAAACGAAACGTAGAGGCCGAGTGGAAATGGGCGGGCTCGAAAGCTTGTTATTGGACAATTTTTCGGCGTTCCCGCTCAGAACCCCGAAAACAAATCGTGTAACTAACTGACAACTATGGGGGGATAATCTGAGTTGATACTATCCACTTTTTATCCTTTCCAACAAGTTTGGTACCAATTAATCAGAGGCGAAAGGATGAAAACCTTGGTTGGCGCTGGGGCGGAAGTGAACTTTTGATCGATCATGAAGCTAGAGCGGAACCTCTTACCAACTGCGCCAGACCGCCAACTACCTATGATCTAAGAAATGTCATCTTTACAGTGCGTTTTATTTCTCTCCAACATAAAACATGCTGCGTAGGTAAAAGTAATCGTTGTTAACGTTCTGCCCTCCAGGACATCGGTCTTCTGAAGCGCAGCAGCAGCCGTAATTCTGTCGATGTTGATACTTTCGCACATTGCCGACCCTTCCCAGGATCCCTAACAAGAGAAGAACGTTGGGTGGCGCTAATGACCTCCTACACGAAAGGCTAATCGTGTGCCTCGTGGCTTCGGGTCTGCGGCGACCAAATCGCGATGTTGCGTGCAGTGCAGCCGGCCGGCCCGATCACGTAACGACATAGAACAGCAGTAAAATGCGATTTACTGCCGGCTTGATTGAGGCGTTTGCAGAGAAATTGAGAGCTGTCCGGCGTCTCGGAGCGACCTGTCCTCCCTCAATGTTCCAGTTTGCACAAATGAGGGCGAGACCGCCTTCGTCGACACATGAAATGACTCAAACTCCAGCGCTCACTTCTACTGTTGCCGTTGAAAAACGGAGAACTGCAGTGCTCTGAGGAAATGTACGCCGAGACAACTCGTCCAATCCATAAAAGTGATTTTGTTCTGGTTAACTAAGGAGTTCCAGAGCTCCTGCGAACACTCTGTAAAGGTCAGGGACGACCTTTTAGATAAGATCAGCGAGTTGTCCCACTAGCACTTATGAGGAGATAATTCGAGCCGATAAGCGGCAGAACAAGCGCACGAACAACTTCTGAACACCGTCAGGTCACCGATAGGTCCCATGCTCTAGAAAATTTGCGAAGAATCACAGTATCTTTGAGTATAGATAAATTAGCGAGAATAGAGCTCACTTCACAAGAAAACTTCGAATCCAAGAGAACTCGAATCCGTTACACATCGTGTTTATTTGTTCAGGAATTCAGGGGGATTTAAGAAGGACAAAAAAATTATTTCTACAAGGATCCACCGCTGAAACGCGTAGATCAAAGAAACTGCACCTATTTCTCCTTTATTTACACTTCCATTTTTTCCATTTAGTCTATAGAATTCCACACATTTCTACTTAAAGAGATGTTTTCCTGGATTTGAAGTTTTTGGTAGAACCATCTTTATGCCTGCAATTTTATAGGACCCACTGACTGCGAAATTCTATAGAACTCCAAAAAATGAATTAGGAATAGCCAAAAAAAAAAGATGAAACAAATAAAATTCTCCTAAAAATCATAGAAAATCGCTAAACACCAGCATTAAGAGTTCAATTAAAAACTGGTGTAGAAATGTGCTTGGAGCCGTAAACATGCAGGATTTTTTTCCTCGAACTCAGACGAAACAAAACGAAAAACGCAAACGTGACGAACGCGCCGCCAATAAGCCTTCGGAAACCCATAAACTGGATAATTGTCTCCCTGGATGGGAAAAAACTGATCCGAAAGTAGCCAGCACTCGCTTTCGTTGCGGATATCTAGTTCTGGTTTTTTTTAACTCTCCCGCCTCCCGCCAGAAGAATTCGGACAGGCTTCCCAGAACTTTTACCACCGTCTCAAATCTTGACACTATTGAGAGTCCACTTAAGCTACCACATGATCAGTTTTATGTTGTTCATTCCGAGATCGCGGGAAACTCGTCCAACATGGCCGAAAATGTTGCTGAAACAAGCAAAATGCTGGAAAAAAATGTAGCACCCATGAGTGAGGTTTTAAAAAGAGAGGACATGGAGATTTCTTGAGAAAACACCTAGAACGGGATTCTTTCTGGGACTATTCGAGTTTCAAAATCAGCCTTATCGATCGGTATCAAAGAGTTGAAGACTCAACAAGTACCACGCCATTAACAGTAACAGGAGATCTCAAAAAATTACTTGAAAATTAATTATTTAAAAACTAATAGGAAAGAGAATGAATTTAAAAAAGATGACCAACTCCGCTCCGAAACTAACTACTTTGATCACCGTGTCATTCAAAAACCACGAATTTTTCCAGTTTAAAAAATCAATAATATGTAGTCGATATGAAGAGGAAACTGGTACATATGCGAGCTCCTGTAAGTAGATCCTGAGAGGAATTGCACTTTATTCTCCACTTATTGGTATTTTACTGAATTTTCAACTATATCTATTCTAAATTACAATCTAAAAAAACAGAACAGTAATAATAACATAATTAAAATAAAAATAATTAAAAGTAGATAAAATAAAAATAGATAAAGTAGTGATAAAATTAAATTAATTAAATTTGGCCATTTTTAACCGCAAAAACGCTGTGTGCTTATGTCAAATCTTCGTTTGAGAAGTTAACCAGACGAAAAAATGCACAAAGTCATGCATCAAGCCGTGACGATATCCAGAAAGAACCCCGTCCACGTCAACTAGATCCATCAAATATGTTCGTCTATGGCAGGCAAAGTATCCAAAAACCTCATCGAAACGCGATGCGCAGCAAACCCTCAGGGGGATATGGGATTAGCGGTCGGAAATAGAGTTTAGACGAGACACAGGGAAGGACGAAAGAATAAGGGTAAATGGATTTCGGCCTGATGGACGCTTTTTTTCCGGGGGTTTTGGGTTTTTCGATCATCAACTACGCACCAAAATACCATATGCGAGAACTGGTCTTCGGCCTCGTTTTCCCCTCCCTGTTGTTTTCTTTGCGTTCTGTTTATACGTTTCGATGAATTGTTTATAATAAAAGGTGCATGAGTATTTTAACATGTACCTTTTGCAGGGAGAAGAAAAGAGCTAATCATGGATTTAAATTTCATAGAAATTAGTGCTAAGGACCAGTTTTCGTTCTTTTTTTCCGACAAAGGTAATGATCTGTCAAGAACTTCTGAATATTCATCAGAATTTTTCCTTATCTCAAAAGAAATATTGTGGACTGGAACTGGAACTGGTTACCCTTGTCACTTATGTTTTCACATCTGCGATCTGCATTTGCACAACAGACGCACAACACCTAGAATTCGATTAAAACCCAATCGTCGCGAACATTCCGCGCTCCGTTTTTCCTCTTCGATGAGACGTTGTTTTCATTGACTTTGCAATTACATTCTCACCTTTTCTCCTAACCTTTAGGATAATGGGAAACGCTTCCAGACTTTTCATAAACAAATTATTAATCAAAATAGACAATTATCTAATAGAAATTAGGCGGAATAGGAGGAGAGAAAGAGAAAGAGAGATGGGACGGCAGGACTATTTCGGGAGCTGCTGCTATCTTCCTGCTACACCCACATACTGTACAATACAGACCAATATTGAGAAAAAAATCCATGGTAAAAAAAATAGGATGACGTGAATCAATTCTGAAAACATAAAAAGAGAACTTTTCATGAATAGCAATGAATCGAGATGACGCTAGTGGATTTACCGCAGCATTAATACTGGCGATTACCTGCGACCATAGTTATTTATCACTTAATTTACTCTCTACAGCTCTAGTGACGACCAAAGAAGATACGATCATCTGTTTTGTGGATCAGAAACCAGAGAGCTTTATTAACCTTATTCAGGATAAAGTAAAAAATAGGTCAATTACGGTCACTGCCGGTAAGTATAGGTCAGAATTTTGGTTCTAGTTTGCTTTGCTGAACATTGCTGGACATGGAGGCTTTAATAGAAAAATAGTGATGATAGTGATCTATCAGATGCAGTAATAATAATAATAATGATAATAATAATAATAATAATAATAATAATAATTTACATTTTTTTTCGACAACCTCATCTTTTTTCAAAAGCCTGAAGTAGTTCGAGATCTCTGATGCTATGATAATAAAATTAAAAATTAATTCTTAAAAAATAATAGTAACAATAACAATAATAATAGTCAAATAATAGAAATAAATAATAATCAAATAGAAAAGTAAAAATATTACTCTTATTTGAACGTTTCTATGGTTTAAAAAAAAGTGTACCAAGGTCAGGAATATACGACTGAAGTCTCAGTCATAACCGAGCAATAAACTCGGTTCGGGGTTGGACCGTTGAAGAGTTACAGAAACCAGTAATTCTGAAAGGAATGACTCAGATACCGACTAATAGTTTGTTATCGAATCAATAAATGAAAATTCGAGAAAATTTTCTCAAACATCTACGTAATTCAACAGGTGATACGTTGCAATTGGCGGCTAGTAAACATCGGCATAAACAGAGATGAGTAAATAGAAATTTGACGGGAAACATTACGGGAATTTTCCCCGCAACTTCAACAACTGACAACTGCAAACAACGGGAATCACAAGAAACCCCCCGAACGACCATTGAGCGGTTCAGTTCTAAGTTAAGGGCACATATGACACAACACAGGTGGTTACGGTAAACACTTGACTCATCGCAAAACATTTTACCTTCATACATCAGTCAGAAACTGCTGTATTGTTCGGGGAAAAGTGAGTCAGTACGGGAACAGTTAGTTATTGATGAATACAGATAGATCTGGACACGAATATGCGTGATTTATGGGACACATGGGCATTTCTAGAACTGCAATGGGAGGAATTGATGGATTATTGTGCTGGATAGGTGTGTTTTTTTTTCGGAAAGTAAGCTTAAGATTTTAGAGAGCGAAAAAAGTCCAGGACAGCGAGAGGATCGACCATGCGCAATTTTTGGGACATTCCACGCAATTTGTCGTTCGAATACCGAAAGACACTAGAAAATGTACCCAAGTACAAAATGGACGGACGGACACTGATGCGTGATCCTCAACGCCTCGTGTAACCTACTGCGCACCGGGGCGTGGCCTTGGCACATCACCACAACGACCACCGCCTCGTCAGCTATTTCCACCGCCTCCGTCGTTCACTCCCTCCCCCTACTCTCCTCCTCCTTTCGCCTTCGGTCTACCAACCTCCACACCACACAAATCCGAGAGACAATCAATGTGCGAGCAAGTTTACTCGTCCTCCAAATTCCCTCGTTTAGACGGGAGGAAATGAGGTTGAGCTGTGCTATAGTTTATTTCCGTTCGCCTCTGTTTATACGCATCATATTATGACCACCCAGTGGGCGTGGCCTAAGGAATCCTTGAACTGTGTTCCGAAGAGGTTATCTGGAATCAGTTAGAGGCAACGTATCACGAAATTGACAGTTTTCGGATCTCTCCCCGAACAGACAGAAATAGGGGTTGTAGTTCACGAGTATGAGGGTGAACACAGTGAATCCCCTCCCACCAACCCAGAAAAAAAGGCGTGTGAAAAGCCACGTGTGATCCTATCTTTCCAACGATCCAACTTATTACGGATAGTTGAACAATGGTAATCCGAAAAGTGCCCACGATTGTACTGAGTAAGCAGCTTCTGCTGCTTTTTGAATTGTATTGGCTGGATTGCGGACGTTCAACGACGACAGAGTTCCCGGCAGATATGGCGTAATGAGTTGCATCGTTGGGAAGACGAGATCACGCAGAGCTGCTTCGTGTCTCTTTTCCGACTTTTTTCTTGATATTGAGGTGCAGTACACACAGAAATTCATCTAAGTGTAAAACGAAGCGAGGGAATTCTAATAGTTTGGTCCTCAAATTAAAATACCGTTTTCAAATGGCAAAACTGACAGAAAATTCACTCAATGAACGAACATATGTCTGTTCTTAAAGTGAATTATGAGGTGTCTGGCGTTAATTAAGCCTTCAGGGATCCGCTAACTCGTTCGACTTTAATAGAAACTCATTTGAGGTTTATAGACGCTTATTTGAAATTAAAAGTGACGAGAGGAAACCCAAACAACACGTCATTTCGATGTTTCTACTTTTTCAAACAAGTCTGGCGCCAATTTGTAGTCTCTGATCCATGAACGGGTTGGTTGGTCTCAGGCAATTTCGAGCTCTGGTCGCTCTGCATTTGTCCGGGCCCATTTTCAGACAGGATGGACTTATTTAAAATGTGAATTTTTCAAAATTAGAACACTTACCTACAACTAGTCATATTTTTAATTATATTCGTTTTCAGGACTAGGTATAGTGTTCAGTAATATTTCTTTTTTTTTTTCTTATTAATTTCTGGAAATGAGGAAAGTTGATCCGGAAGACGTCAGCACTCGGTCGTATCTCTATCCGTGGCAACTCGTCCACGCTCAACTCATCGATAGGATGCTCAGACTTAGTTTTGAAGAAACTATGGGCTTATTAGATCTTGCCTGGCGAAGTAAGGTTGTAATTCTCGAAAGAGTCCCCCGATGGACTCCCTTGACGAGTTTTCAGGAATCACCGAAACTGAGCGGAACCTCCGGCAGTGGTAGTTACGTGGAACGAAGAGCGCTCAGCAAAGGCACTTGACTTTACGAACCCATTGAAAATAGTGCGTAGTGGTCACACTCATCTGATGTTGTTGGTGCAACTACGGACTGGTGGATTCGCATTGTCTAATCAGATGGAAGTCTCTGACAGGAATAAATGCTTCTAACGCCAAGTAGGAAAAAATTGGTGGATTTCTATAAAAAAAAAGGAAATTACACGCAAATTGTGTGAATTTAGCAAGGAAACTGTGTTTCAAACAGTGTACGAATGGCATAGGTCAAGAATTGGCGTTGGAGCACTACATGTCACGAATTCAGGTCTCCGTAGGTGACGGTACAGAGACCTGAATTCTGACGAGATTGACGGTCGTTTTGTGATAATTTTCAACTTCTGGTAATTATTACGGTAATATCTTCTCCGACATAACAATCTACTGTAGACTTTTCTTCTTCGCACTCTCCCGTCGTGTCGTAGGATTTCTAGATAATTCCACTGTCCATTTTACAGCTTTTGCCATATTTTTAGATCTGTCGACGATAATACATGGAGGCGTGAGAGGATATCCTAGCCACAATCCTGTACGATGACTCACCAGAGAAAGTCCTAGCGAGATCTTAGATGCTGGCGGGGCCAATTTTCCCATTCATTTGGCTGGCAGATCTTAGATGCTGGAGACGGGGCCAATTTTCCCATTCATTTGGCAATGGCCAAAAAAAACGTATCTTCCGGTGGCTGTTAAAAAGAAAACACAGATGACTTAAAGCACATCTTGAAATTCACAATGTTCGGGTCCCACCACGAACAGTTATGGGTAAGGGTGTAGATCACAAGCCACGCTCAATTCTCACAAGTAATCGAGAAGAAAATAGCCAATAATAGTATAAATAATAAGAGTGGAATAAAATAGAATAGTAATATGAAATAAATACAAATAAAATGAGCAACAAAAATAAAAGAATATAGAAATTAAAAAGTTGGAAGAAGTAATGAAGAAATCTAATAAGAAGTGAAATAGCCCTATGTGATCCCGTCTCTCCAACGATGCAACTTGTTACGGGTGATAGAACACGAGCAATCCAACACAACACGTTTGTGATTGTGCAGGTGACTGGGCAGCTTTATCTGATCATGCGGATTATAGTAGTTGGAATGAAAGCGTTGAACGATGACATAGCTGCCCGCGTTCTGCTGCGTAATAAGTTGTATCGTTGTGGAGACGAGGTCACACAAGGTTTCTCACGGCTTTTTGTATGGATTACAAGGGGGAGGTGAGCACGGTCATTCTCATCTCCGTTAACTTTTGTACATATTTACTCCTAGACTTTCGTAGTGACCTCCCAAGATCGTCAAATTCGTGACACTCGCCCTCTTCCGTCAGCTGAAATGTGAGCAAAAAAAAAACTGGATGTATGAAGAGTTGTTGGATGTTGTCTTGAAAGGTCGGTAGTACCGCAGCACATCAAGCATGACTGTGAATGGATCAGCCTCTGCTTGCTGTTGAACGGTTAGATAAATATTCACATGGGTGGCAAAGTGTATCTTTATGTCAGCAATAAAGCTAATTTTCAGTTAATATCGACAAGAGTACTGTAATAGGAAGAGTTATTCCCCTCAGGGTTCTAAACGAACTTTTTCTTCCCGAAACAACTCTTCGAGAGAAGTCCAGGACATTAAGGTTCATCTCGTTATGCGTCGACGAGAACAGACGAACGATTCTGACATGAAACGGTGCATTTTGATGCACATGTGGTCCATAAATCATTAGGAATGGTGTCGGAACCGAACTAGTTTTAACTAAGAACGATTGAAAAGATGATTGCTTGCAGAATTTGATGGAATTTCAGAACTTTTGGGGGATTGGATTGGGATTTTATCTGTTTCTTATTTTTTCCCCTACTTTCTCTGCCATTTTTGTCTTTCTTTCTGCATTTATTCTCAGCTTTCTCCCTCCACCTACGTTTGTCGTTTTCTTCGCAAACTATTCTCACTCATCACTTTCTCACTTCTTTCCTACGGTTCCTCTTTTCCATTTTTTTCTTTTTTTTTAAAGTTTCTCTCTCTTTATGTACCGCCCGTCTTCTGGGTTCCTTTTTTCTACTTTTTTCCTCTTCTCAAGCTAGTTTTTCAGCACTTGGTTTTTTGTTCTTTTTCAAATCCTTTTATAGATTGCTTTCTCTTTGTTTTTTTTTTTTCAATTTCCACTTTTAACCTCTTCTTTCTTATCTGTTTAGTTTTTTTGGCGCTGTCTTCTTCTCTCTCACTGCTTTTTTTAAAATCATCTCATATCTTTTTATTCCTTATTTTCGATCGTTACCTCTTCGTTTTTCATAGATTTACCAATTTTGGACAGTTTGGACCACATAGAATAATCTGTACCATTGAAACAAACTTTGAATACTTGAAAGCGATGGTGATTACTTTCTTGCGGTGATCCGTGTTCGCTAGAGGCAGAGAAGAAAAGAATAACACGTCTGCACCGCGTAGGGAAGATGACGGTAAGGCGGTTCTGATCGGGTCGACAGCAGCGATCGGCTGCGCCAGGTTGACTGTAAAAATCAGGTTAAAACGACATGAAACTCTGTGTAGTTGCGTAAGCGACTGCGCTCGAAGCGATGAGGTCGAGAACAACCTGTAGCACTTCTATTATCTAAAAGCGATAGTGGTATTCTCTTCCTCACCATGAGTGGGACCCTTGCTGGCATCATTTATCGCTGCAGTTCGCACTGCGATGGTCCCAACTTGATTCCAATCGCTAGCTTCCCGTTCAGCAGCTCACGTAAGTTCATATCGTTTTCGTATGACCACATATATCCACTGAGGTCAATCAAACGAATTTACAGGATCAAATGCACGAAAATATGCCCTTAAATGAGGTAAAATGTTTTATGTCAACATGTCCTTGTGAGATAAAATTATACTTTTTTGGCACCATGAGTTCTGAAGAAAACAAAACAAACTGGTAGCAGAATAAGTCGAGAGGAAAATCAGAGCTAAAACGAAACTGTCAGCTGAATTTTCATCAACATTTCTCAAAATATTCTACTTAAAATTAGATTATAGTGGCATCTAATCGATAACTTCAAGAGTTAATTGTGCAATGAAAGTTCTGGATACATACACAATTGATTACTCCACCTTTAAACCTCTGATTAAAGGCATCACCCCACGAATCTAAGGTGGTGCAGAATTCAGGTGGAGTATTCGTATACGGGATGGGGGACTACGGAGAGGGGGGTGATTCCGTCCATTTCTTCCTAATTCCGGGCCGTAAAAAACGGCCCGGAAGATGCGGCGCCGCACAATGCTGGCGCGCTCCAGTCGAACTCCCTGTAGAAAATAGTGCGCCAAAACGCCTGAAGCCGTATCTTCCGGGCCGTTTTTTACGGCAATTAGGAAGAAATGGACGGAATCACCCCCCTCTCCGTAGTCTCCCATCCCGTATACGAATACTCCACCTGAAATCTGCACCAACTCAGATTTGTGGGGTGATGCCTTTAAACCAGTAATTCGAAAACCGACACAAAGGCAGCAGCTGTTGTTCACAGAGGGTTCCGGAAAGAATCCCTCCTGCAAAGTTTTCCTTCACAACCCTGCGGTCCTTTGATGTCATCCTAGTACCTCTCAGAAGTAAGGTACTTCTATCAAATCTCAATATTTTACCAGTTTAAATAACATCCCTTTCCATCTACAGCTCCTCGGGAAACTTGCTGCAGCTATTTCGACCATTTCCCCCCTTCCCTCCCCCCTTTTTTTGTGCCTTCGAAAATAAAGCAACATTCAAACGGACACCAAAATCATATTCTCGGGATCAAAATTAAATTTCAGACAGTCATAAACCGAATTACAACTAAGTCCGGAAGGGATGAGTCCAATTTCTTACACAAAATCTGAACTACTGGCATGTACAATTTTTATATGATCAACGACACCATAAACAATAACATTTTATCATCTTCGGTCACCCAAAGTAAACAATAACAACAATTAGTGCTTAGATCATTTTTCGGAGCAGCTTGTTGATCTGGTCCTCACGGTTTCCAAAGTCACCTCCTTCAACAAAGTGGTTCGTCTTCTTCGTCCAGCCACCGGTGGGGTTGTTCAGCTTGAAAGGCCACAAGAAGTTCGAAGCAGCTTTGAAGTTCGGGCCCACATTGTAGATCTCATGGACCAAGTCTTCCATACAAATGATATCATGTTTGCCTAAAAACATCATAAATTATTAGAGAATTTATTAGGCCAAGTGAAACGGGTCAAAATTGCGTTGCAACTCACCGAGAGTCTCCTCGATGATGTTGTTGTCAGTGATAGGAACTCGTCGGTGGTTTACCTTGGCGAAACCACGTTTGTAGATAAGATCATGGACAGTTTTGAGATTAGGATAACCCCATGCAACATAGGGCTCCACAATGCGGAGAAGAGGAAGTGTGGCCTTGTTCAGCTTCACGAACACACCATTGTTGATTTGGCGTAGACGTAGGACTTGAAGTGCCTTGAAAAGCGAACATTTATGCCGCACTGAAACAAAACTACAGGAAGGCAAAGGGGGCAAAGTAGGAATTCAATAAAGTAGGCAATCAATACTGAGAACTAAGGGAACTTCACTACAGTAGACAATAGGTACGGACAAAATCTTGGTGACGTCTCAACTGTCTTAACGACAAAATTCTACGCAAAGTTACAGCGAATAATTCTTGAAGTCAAGCGAAAACGCAATCAGCCTTTAAAAAAATTTCGAGCAAAATTTTTGTCTTGCGAATTATTCCTGTTAAAATCGTTAACTTCCTTCTAACTTCCGCTAGAAACTTGTACATTTCAACGTGAATTTTAAAAAAAGGAGTGAAAGTTTACCAAAATATCGTAAAGGCTTAGAAATTAAATAACTCCCCTGACTCTGGATAGAATAGAACACTATAGGACTATGTTAATTTGAATTCGAATGATGACCATTTGCATAGGGCAAACGCACTCATCTTTCTGTCACTGCCAACAATAGGGTTAGCAATTTCTCCACAAAAAAAAAAAACAGATTATAATGAGTAGAGGTGAAATAGATTAAAGAACTTGTCAATCACTTGAACGAAATTTGATCTGTCAATATTCCCCTCAAAGACAAGCACCAGAAAATTGCCGAAAAAATTTCGTACAGTTGCCATTTGTAACCCAGAAAGTCGCCGAGCAGATAAACCACAACGCTGCAAGAGGGGACGAACGATAATTCACAACTACCTATGACCTACGATTATTCACACAGGTTTCCACAGATCCTGTAGGTTTGTCCCACTCTGGAAACTTAGCGCCAACATTAACCAGGCACTTCTTTTCGTTTCTACTTTTTCCATTCAGCGTTTTCCTTTATTCTTCATAAGATACTTCATGTCATCGCTCATCAAATGCAAATCTCAGCAGCAAATAAAGAACTAATCCTTTATAAATTCTATCACAACTAGTTCTTGTTGTAAACAAATTAGGTGTCGGAACTGTCAGATCTTAATATTTTCAGGTTTGTTTTTTCAGGAGCAATTGCGAGCCATGTTTGCACCTACAGAGGACTAAATAGAACACCTACTAACTCAATTGAGGACCCATTTACAAAAAATTATTGCTCAATTCTCCGGACACCAACATTGAATTATGGGGTACTTCCATGTGCAATCCAAAACGTATTATCAAAGAATATTGTTGGACTGCATAGCTATGAATGCCAAAAGAAAATTGCCACTCATAATGCTGCAGCATCATTTGTATCGCACGATAATAAATGAAACGGTCTGTTTACGACCGTCACAAAAGTGCTCGTGCTTTCACAACAAATTATGCAAGGAACAAAAACGACTGAACAAAGCTACATACTTTACGTGGCCGAGGGTGAATCTGGTTGATACCACGGATTCGGACGACGAACGCCAACTTGGGCTCATCCGGCACGAAGAAATCACCGTTCTTCTCGGCATCACGCTTCAAGCGGAGTTGTTCCCTAATAGCCTGTCGGTATTCGGCTACATACTTTTCGGCCCTCTTGAAGATCTTGGCCTTCTTTTCCTTGTTCTTCTGTAAACAATTTGTAACTGAACTATCGGAATGAAATGCTTCTTTTCCTTTTGAAGGAAACCAGGAAAGTAAGAATACTTTAGGAAACTTACGGCGGCAAGCTTGGCCTTGCTCTGAATACTCTTGGCCCTTATCTCGGCCCTCTGCTTTCTCCTCTTCAACACGGTCTCTGGGACCTGCGGAAGTTTCTTTCTAAAGCAGAACAATGATGAATAATGCATTAGTTCTAAAGCGTCCAGGAACTGAAACAATAATATTCTACCCTCACAAGTCCAAAACTTTCAAAAAGACTCAAAATTTTCGTAAGCTGAAATTATGCTCAACTTGAGAATCGTTTACTATTTGGAGAACGCTGATGTGAGACCCATTTTTCGTCGTAACACAATTTTAGTGCACTTATGAATGTATCAATGTTTGCCTAAAGGTGTAGGCTTTATACAACTTTAACGATGGATTACCCATTCCAAGGTGGTAAACTTTCCAACGAAAAGAACCGTAAGAGAGCGTAATGCAAATATAAATAGGTTGTGTAACCACTTAAAACAAATGTCAGTTCTTAATCTAGTTTTGGTTCACTATTCCAGTAAAAAGAAAACCAAAGCTTCTGGGATTGTTGGGGTAAAATAGTACCATTTGAGACTTTCCAAATGCGAAACGAAAAAAAATACACAGAATTAAAAACTTACTCGACCATGGTTTAGTCGTAGGATACCCTGAAAAAACTAAATAACTTATTGGAATTAAATGTATGGTATTTAAGAATTTATCTTTTATCACAGCAAAAAGTAATAAAAGACACATCCTTGTGTTGAAAAATAAGGAAGTGTCGAAACAGATATGAAAGTATGAAGCAGTGAAACTAAAAAAATAATAATAACAAGAGAGAATATATTTCATAGATTTGTCGACTGCATCCAAATACTAGGAAGAAAAATGAAAATAAGAAGAGAACTATAACTTCTCACGGGATAAAGAAACATCATTCCTGTTGAACTTTTGAGAAGACGGTCTTACATTCTTTTTCACTTCTCAAATTGATCCAGCGATTATTTGAAGAAAGCTAGGTGGGTAACTGCATACTGTCGAACCATATCATTTATTTTTCAGGCCCATTCAAAGGAGATTAGAGATAACTTGACCGAAAAATGGCAAAATTTTTAATACGCCATCGACTTAATTGTCATTTTAACTGAATAAAAAAAGAAAAGCAGTAGACTTGTGGGAGGAAGTTGCGACAGAACCATTGTCTTCCAGGGAGTTCCGTCGCCATTCGCTAGGATTCCCTCTGATTTGTGGATAAGTCCCAAGAGTCCCAGCTAAGTCCCAAGGAGAAAAAGCACTTTCAGTTCAATAAAAACCACTAAGACCACCTTGACAAACTTCTCTGCAATTTTTTACATTCCTAGAAAAATCACCACGAAGAAGTAAACGAGGCAAGAAATCCGGGGACTTCCACTCATCACTCAAAGGACAAATGATCGGAATAACATATGTCCTAAGTTCGAAAAAAACACTAAGAATCAAGTAACCACGTTTTAGGCCAAATTTTGTAAATGTGCGTAGTGCAGTTGCGACAGTAGTCCGTGGAACAGCTCCAGTTCCAGGTCGATCGCTGTGGGACCGCAGTTCGGCGTCGCGGGCAGCAGCGCGGTCTTGCCTCTGATTGACGTGGATGGCGGTGTTGGGAGGGTGGTGTCGCTGTATGTCACCTTCTCCAGAGATTCTCACTGTAACCTGATCCATTTCCTCTCCATTTCTTTGTATGCTCTGTTCCCAACATCTCTGGGAGAGTTCTTTCCGCTCGGATGGGTGCCGTCTGGATGTTTCCACGTTCTCTGGACTTGTGGCAATTTTAGGCGCTCGTCAGCCATTCATTATTTCGTTTTCAGCCGCACGCAACCTACGATGGGCTCCCGTGACGATGAGTACGACTACTTATTCAAGGGTATGTTTGTATGGGGTGACGGGTCTTTTTTTTTCTCGTACGGTCATCATATAACTGGATGTTTGGGGGGAACGGGATGATTTTAACGTACATCGGCATGATCACGTGAATTGTGCCAGATGTCCATGCGTGCGCTGTTTACAACACTCTTTATCGATGGGGAATTGGCCTTCTTTCGTCCCTTACTAAGTAGATGAGGAGCATCACATTCCCGGTAGCTGTTTGCTAGCGGTTATATTCTCTTATAGAGGCTTCTCATCATTCTAACCACACAATAGTGCAATTGCGGAAATTCCCAACGCAATTAGTCATATCATATACGTTTCCCGGAGCTATTGCGAAACATAATTTTCCCTCTCAACATCGACGAAAACGTTGAAGATTTGCGTCAGCCTAACTCTGTGACCACTTTGTCGCATCCTGTTACGGACGCTATTTCGCGTCCTCCGTCCCCGTGTCCGTTGCTGAGTCACACCAGATAGTATGTGGACCAAACACAAAGCGAACAACAGGTCGCACTATATTGATCGCTTTCGCGCAAGGTCCATGAGCATCGAACAATGGTGCGATGGGAACAGAAAAAATCGCTCGTCATTTATCCCAGGATCCTGATTTCGGCGGAGCTGGATTTTATTGTTCTCTAGATATTAGTTGCTGCAACTAACGATGAACTAGGTCTAGATCCTTTCTCAGGGATTTCTGATCAGTTTTTCGGGCTTTTAAAATTGCCTTGTTTTCATTCTGTGCGACCGAGTAATCCCTCTGACATTAGCGCTGATTTTCTTAAAGGCCATGGTCACGTGGTTATATTTCGAACTCGATAGCTTCGTCATTAAATTAGCAAAAAAAAGAGAAAGAAGAAGAAAGATGAACGCCTTGCTTATTTTCACTGGTCTATAGTGGATGTATTTGTACAACACTAGGCAAATTTGATTTATTTGGGAAGGTTGTCAAGATCTTAAATTTTTGAAGTACGCTCTATGTATTCTGTTCAGCTGAAATCTTAGCTTCCAAATTCCCAAACCTCATGAAAAGAATGAGCGATTTTAAATGAATGAATGAGTGAAATGAACCGATTTGAGTTGCTGAACTTCTCAACATTGTTTTTTTTAGCTCTTAGGTCACACTATTTTTTTTTTAATCCTCAGACTGCATCTATCTATGTTGTTTTTTGCATAACCATGAAAATTAGATATCAAAAGGAGCATCATGATGGCCTGTCGCTGATACCAGTCACATTTTTCCGTTAGTGACTGGGTTTTCAGTGATAGGAAAACGATGACTAGTCTCCGAGGAAATATTTGATAAAGCAAGAAAATAATGCGGTTCGTCATCGTTGTGCAAATTCTATCTTCGTTGTTTCTTATACTTTCATGGTTGTGGAGGGGATTAGCGGGAATCATCTCCGTATATAGTGCAAATCGCGACGACCACGAAGTTTACGATTCAAATACGCGACACCATGGGATTAGAGGAGAATTTGCGACGCATGCAGTATTCGATTTTTGTTCGTTCGCTAAGTATAAGTGATAATATCAGCACGCTATTTATTTTTCCGCTGATATGAGTGTAGCCGCCTAATCGACGCAGTTTTAGTGCTGCGCGCTTCAATTAGTCATTTCATTCGAATTTGTAGTTAACTTTTCAATAAACGTCCATTGTATACTTTGTAGTTGATAAAAACTTGAGATAAGAACCAGAATTCTACTTGGTTAGGAACTGGTGCGGTGCTCGAGTGGTTGTTGCAGTTCTCTAAACCAGAGAAAAGCTGTCATTGTTCGCAAAATTAATGGGAGCCCGAATTTGCATGCATGAATGCGTGATGTGAATTTGAATAAGGAAATGTGTACGTGAAATATCTACTGCCTAATTTGAAGGATATATGTCAGGCAGTCTTGGAAAATTAGCTTCCTATAAACGCTATGGCGAATTGATGAGATTCTGATGTATTTCTTATTCTATCTCTGTTCAGTAGAGCAGGGAGAAATGAAGCGGTTTTGTTCACACGTTGTCGTAATATTTAGGTTTATAACTTGGAAGGAAAGGAAAATTCATACTAAGTGAATAGGAGAGGACCTGGAGACATATTTATATTATCGGTCGGATCTCATAGTGTTTTGAAAGTCATGATCACTGCTTTAGGCAGCTTAAGAGGAAAGAGTATTTCCTATCAACGCAGAAGTTCCTTAAAGTTCAATGTGCTTCTAATTTACAGCTTTCGCTAAGCATTCTGAGCTGCCTCCTACACTTTTCCTGGTCCTTTTGTTGTATGTAGAGTTCAAATAACAAGATATAAACTGGATTTAAGAGTATTTGCGCTGCAAATTTAGTCTGTGTTCGCATATGTGAAAGGTTTTGTTATGTCGAATTCTCTGTGGAAGTTGTAAAATCTGGTGCGTGAAAAACTCACCTAATCTTTTGCCTGGTCGCAACATAAGGCCTGAACCGGTTTTGTTTATCAGGTCTGATCGCAAATGCTGAGTGAGCATTTCGCGGACAAAAGCGTCAAAGGATGGAAATTACGGATACGTGGTCATTTCGGGATAGATTTAGAGACTTTTTAACTAAGTGCTGGTGCCATTTTTTTTCCTTGCTTTGAATATATCCTTTAGTTGTGTTGATCGGCGACTCTGGAGTAGGAAAATCGAATTTACTCTCACGGTTCACTCGCAATGAGTTCAATCTGGAGTCGAAATCTACGATAGGAGTAGAATTTGCCACTCGCAGCATCCAAGTAGGTTTTCACTTTTTTTTTCTAGATGTGCTTGTCGTTCTCTGAGTAAGAGTCACGGGGTGTTCGTCCTTGCGCGTTACTTGATGATACTTACTTCAATTTTACAGGTGGAAGGAAAAACAGTGAAAGCTCAGATCTGGGATACTGCTGGTCAAGAACGGTACAGAGCCATCACATCAGCATACTATCGTGGAGCTGTTGGAGCGTTACTGGTCTATGATATCGGTGTGTATTACAGTGGGATTTTTTCATGTTTGAAGGTCGATTTTGGTTTTCCTCTTTTCCTGTGAACGGAGCAACTAGTTTATTCTGTTCAGAAGACCATTATAGTGGTAGTTGTCCATGGAAATTCGGGATTTATGTTGTATTTTTGCTGCATATTCAAAAAGTGCTCTTTCCAGCTAAACACGTCACGTATGAGAATGTTGAACGTTGGCTGAAAGAACTGCGCGATCATGCGGATCAAAACATCGTGATTATGTTGGTTGGTAATAAGAGTGATCTCCGCCACCTTAGAGCTGTGCCCACGGATGAAGCGAAAATCTACGCGGAAAAGAATCAGCTGTCTTTCATAGGTGGGTATTGTTTTCCATACGCATTCCACCATAGGAATTCGGGACTGTCTAGCTGATGAAACCGTAGTTTTTTATCTTTCTGCTTTCTTCAATACTGACGAAATATATGTCTCAGCTCTGGGATGTATTCGGGCTGAGTTAGTGATTTTCAGGCTTTAAATTTTGTATAACATGAGGTTATCAAGTAGGGTAGCAAGGTTATATTTGCAAGCTATTAGACAGAGGGAAATGCGACTTCACCGACCTGTTTTCTTGCTCTTGCGTTAGCTGAGCTTTTGTGATGGATGAAATTTGGGATTTTGAACGCTGAGTGCTGTAGTCGCATTATTGGTATTGGTGTGCATTTTATATAGAAAGGATGTGATAAGAAAGCTTAAGTCAGTGGTTAGATCTATGTTTCTAACGTAACAGTAACCCTTTGGTGCCATCCTTTTTCAGCTTTGCGATACTTTACTTTAGCTTTTTTAAATTTATTGACTAGTATTGCAGCATGTTTTGTTTTGCTGTAGGTGTTGAGTCTTTACGTGAAAGGACAAACTTGTATAGTTTATCCATAGCTTGGTTTTTAGGAGTCTTATTTTGGTCACGTATTTATTTGGGGGATGCCGTTTGAAATCCTCTGTTTCATTTTTAATACATTTCAATCCACTTTTTTTCTCGACGAATATCGTTGCATTTAGAAACATCTGCCCTTGACAGCACTAACGTAGAAGCAGCATTCACAAACATCTTGACCGAGATCTACAAGAGTGTATCCAACAAACACGTTGGGTCAGATCGTATGGTGCCGTTGCCGTCGTCCGGAGTCGACATCACCTCATCAACCAACGAAAACCAGAAGAAACAGTGCTGTTCGTCGTGATGAATGCAAATCTCTCTCCCCGTGGCCTTTAGGCTCTGTGTCCAAGAACCCGCGCTACAATCCATCCTGCTTTTCCGACTTTCGCCTCATCTTTTCTTCTATAGTAATCATTTCATCATTTTTGTAAAGTTTTATTTTACACAGGGCCCATTGTTTGGTGTTCGAGAGGACGGGACCAGCAGTTCGTGCATATTATTGTAGTGATGTCTTATCGTGTTTAATTTGCTTCCGTGTTTCTTGTAGCCGATAATCGCTTCGTTCAGCGGACTGCTTTGTTTCTTCAATTTCGGTGTGTGGTTCTCAGTCAATTTTTTTAGCCGTGTAACTGACTCCCAACTGCATAGATGTGCATTGTGTGTTGTCAACGTACCGACAAGCCATCGCAGTTGCACTTCATACATTTCCATTCTTTTCGACGTTTCAGAACATGTTTGTTTTTGTATTCTAATGTGGGACGTACATGTGATAAATTGTGCTCATTGGTGTAAGCCAGTAGTCGACCCCCCGTACGTCTCCTGCGATTTATTTATTAAACAATGGAATGAACCGTTTGATTATTAATGATAAAGATTATTACCTGAAAGATTCATTTGGTGAAAAGAAATTAACAGTGAATTTTTGGTCTTCGACAAGCAACATAAGTTAGACTCCAGAGAGTTGCCGCTGTTCTTTCTGCAGCATGGTCTTTAGCATGTGAGAGGAAGGCTAAAAAGCCTTTCACTCACATGTTTCACTCCGAGGAAGCCAAGTTATTGACGACTTTGCACTATTATACAGCCCATAATGTTGTAGCCCTTTCTTTATATGCACATTTAACGACTGCATATGCCTACCAATTATGTGGAAGATATGGATTTTTATGAAAAAAAACCAAAGCTGATTCCTTTGTGTACTATCAGTTCGAAATATATGTGTCTGCTATTGTTCGTTGGCACTCACGGCGCTATTACACTTGTTAGCTGCAGTGAGCTTCTGGAAAACATGACCTAAGGGAAAACAAAACAATATTGATCCAGTAGTTCGTCCAAAATACGAAATTAAAGGAAGGCAGCACACCACGAATTTGACGTAGTGAATACGAGGGAAAAGTTAGAGTTGGGTTGTGGATCGCGGGATCAGGGGTGATTCCGCTCATTTCCCCCTGGTCGTCTTAAGAGAAGGCGTGGAAGACAACGTTTTTTTTTTAAGACGAGTTTGCAGTGCGCCTCTCTTGTGCATGCGCTGCATCCAAGAGGGATCGGTCGCAGATCAGTTATGTCTTCTCGCCAGCCTTCAATTCATTTAAGTGAAGAAATGAAGGTTGCTAAGGGGACCGGAAAGTGTGCAAAGGAGCGTTCTGACGCACCTCGTCATAGTCAAAGTGGTTCCCACGCGGTTGTTTTCGGCGACTGGAGAGAGATGAGAGGAACCACCTCGGATCCCACAATCTACAACCACATCTCTAACTTTTTTCGCGGATTTCCTCAACATATGAGATTCGTTGTATGCTGGCTTTAAACATACGTTTCTGGCGCATGTGTTTTATTCCAGTTACGCTAACAAAGATAAACTCTTCTCATGATAACATTCTGGCTAGCAGCTTTTTTAAATTGGTCACGTGTGCAGAGGTCAATCGCCTAAGCATTAGTCGAATAAGCCCAAGGGCTTGGCGAAGTGGGACTTGGGGGGCTAACCTCTAATTCCTAACTTCAAACTTAACGCACCAAATAAAACCAAATAAAATATTTATAAAGTGGAAAGAGCGCTTGGTGCCGATTAATGCCTTAGGAGATGAGGCAACGCGACTTTAAGTCAAAATCACGAGGTTTATGAACGTATCTGTGGATAACGCAATGACTTGGAGGGCAAATGGTTGAACGGAGCCGGTATCCTTATCTTTCCAAGTAAATCTAATTCCAATTTGTTGATCCAAAATTAATGAAAAACCTCGTTAGCTCCGTACTACCGACCGTGCTGACTCGATGAGAATCCGTTATCACTGCGCTACACCCATCACCAGTAAATAACCATGTTTATGAGGTGGGAAATTTTGATCGACAAGGCTGTTTCCCATGCTGTTTTTTTAGGGCAACTAGGGGAGCGTGATCGCGCTCGTATTCGTGATCTGCACCCGTAACTTTATGTTTTCCTGGAGAGCCAATTTTGAGGTGTGTTGCCGCTAACCAACCCTTAATGGCGAAGTGGCATTTGATCCGACAGTACCTTTAGGTACACTAAGGTCAAAACGACATGAAACACGGTGTATTTGCGTAAGCAGCTGCGGCTCGGTGAAGCGTGACGGTTAGGATCAGAGGAGGACCTTTGCTACTACTACCCGTCGTTGCAGATCGCGATAGTCCCACGTCGATTCCAATCACCATGACCACCGCGCCGCTTACACAACTGTACTGTGCTTCAAGTATTTTTGACCTGACCATAGTTGAACGTTGGTTGTTCCTCACGTCTCCCTATCTAAGGAATAGTCAGGTCAAGGTCACCTTAGTACAGATACAGTTGCGTAGGCGGCTCTCCTTGAAGCGGCTAGGAGGAGGTAGCCGTCGTGATCGAGGTGAGACGCTCGCTAGCTCCACTGAACCATGCAGTCAGGGTTGGGCCAGCTATGGTCCGCGTGACATCATTTCGACCCAACTATGCTCACATAAATTACTCCACAACCAGTTTGTATGATTAGTTATTCCCAAAAATTCCGAAACCAATCCCCACACTCCCCTACGAGGGTTCTAACAACATTTTCGAAAGCAAGCATACGGACCGCTTCTGCAAGCGCGGTGAGAAACAGCGTCACCAATCCACTGGTAGTTCACTCACAAACGCGGTGCATATGGTCGTTCTAGCGGACGCGGCAGGCCAGTAGGGCCCTCGTAGGGGTGCCTGTGCGATAAGACGGTTTTCCGTTTTCCACACCGTTTTTTCTGCATAATTAGAAGAATTGAATTTGGTTAATTAGGAGAATTGAGCGTTCATTCTCGTGAACTACACTCCTAACCCTATCTATCGTCGAGAGATCCCAACACCTTGTGTTCGGTTGCCTTTGAAGCTCAACTTTGCGGGGATCTCAACCGAATAGTGTTTCTGGAGTATTTTTAAGCATGAGTGATTGTTTCAGTCCATTTTAAGTGAACAGATGAACATTTTAACTGAATAGATGTAGCCAAAAAATTAACCAAACACTTTTGAGGATGTTAAACATGAAAAGGTAATAAAGTGGAGTTAGAGGTAATTAGTCGATGATCTATCCTCAGCTAGAATGCACTCAAAAATGTAGAGATTTCGCACGCATAATCCAAGATCATCGTGTCCCAATAATTATTTATCTCGGTAAGCGGGGCATGTAAACTGAGAGCAATAGAATCAACCAGAAACTTCGTAAACAGTAACCGCGTAACCCAAATTGCTCACTTCACTTTGCTCGTGTTGGTGATCTAAACGTATATGTACTTAATGTTAAATAAAAGGAGTTAGTAGTTATTCACATCCTTATGGATCCAAAATGAAGAAATAAACATAGTTATAAGAAAAGGACTAGGATAATTGATCCCTTCGCCTTCATCTGAACAAACTACTTGTGGTCAGTTCTGTCTAAGGGTCCTCTGTGAATGACAAAACTGACTGATGTAAATTAGAAAGGAAATAAACGAACGTGTAGTGAAAACAAAAAAAAAAACGTCCTAGAAACTAAATATACTTCGAAACGCAACTAATAACATATAAAATAATAACCTATAAGAGTAATAGTGGAAATAATAACATAATAACTAATAACATATAAAAGTACACTATGGTCAAACTTTCTTGACTTCTGCGCAGTAACCTGTACAATTATTCCACTTCACTGTTTCCGAAATCTGAAAAAAAAGAAAAAGGACTTCTCCTGGTACTCACCAACAAACGATCGACTAATGACGTCAGCGCATAAGTCTATCGTTCATTTGGAAACGTCTAGAAACCGCTGATAGTCTAATGCTATCGAAGAAAAAACACCTTTGGGGAACGTCACGTCGAACGCATTCATTCATATTACGTAGCAAAACTAATCAAAAACCCATACAACCCGGTCAATTTCATTGAAAACCAGTTGATCACAACGTAAACAACAACAACTGTGAAACATTGTTGTGCAAACACACCACACATCTTAGAATTCCGCTCAGATCCTAAGCAAAACCGTTGGAGACGATATTTCGCAGAGTTGACGACATCAGGAAGTACTACTCGAAGAATTCGACCTTCCCAGAACCTACCACAGAAATCCTGAGCAGTCGACCACCAACAATGACCTCAAGTTGAAGCGTGTCGAATTCTCGCGCCCCGACAACATACGGTGGCCTCGTTGCGTTGTGTGACCCGCAATTTCACGTGACGCCGCGACGCGGTTGCGCTGCGCGAATTTCAAACCGTCAATAACGTTCCGTCTGCATTTTCTGGTCGTCGTCATAGTGTGTCTGTAAATTTTCGTTCCAACCTCAGAATTTTTTCATCCGTTACGTACATTTTCGAAGGGGGTCGATACTTCAGATGATTGCTTCGTGGATGTTTGATGAAGGTTGTAGGAAAGGGTGGTGTGGTGGGTTGTGCTGTCAGTTTTTGTTCTAGATTTAAATCAAGAAGAAATTCCACTTTAAACGAAGATGGGCGGATTATGATTGGTGAAGTTTTATTTAATCTAAGCAGCTTTTCAAAAGCATACCAGTTGCTTCGGGTGAAAAGTCCATTAAAGTTTACCAACATTCGGTTTTCGAAAATGAATTTGCCAGTTACGTCATCATCTTTTTAATCGTTTACCCTCTATTCTGGAAACTAAGTGAAAACACTGGGATGTATAACTGTGGGTTTCACAACCTGATTCCGTTGCCTGATCAGGAAAGCAACCACTTTTGGCAACATCTGCAAACATTTAGTTTGTTCGTCCCCTGATGAACAAACCTCTGGATTTAAATCGAAACCGAGGGAAATATGTTAACTAAAAAGAATTGGGATGACTATCAGTAGTATTTGTTAGAGTGATCGGCGGAAGATTTGTTAAAATGTACAGAAGATAGTTTGAATAAATCATCTTACAGTAATTCTTGTAATAAGCACCATTCTTGAGATTGTACGTAACTTCCTAAGATGTATTATCCGTTTCGGGAGACTTCTGTTTTGTTGGAGATTTGGAACGAAAGTTTATAATTTTGTATTATGAATAAAATTGTCTAGGAATTCTCCTTATAATTGTATTTATCACAGTAACCACTTCATTCTCATTCAGATGACGGGCACTCGTCGCAGTTTAGCCACAGATGCAAAGTATTCGCCACCAAAGCGACCAGCCCAGTCTACAACTCCTCCAAGGTCGATGAAGAAGCGAAAAAGGCCGGCTGAAGCAGAAGTGGTTGCAGACATTCCGGCCGATGGACAACAAGCATCAGCGCCTGAGCCGGCACTTTCATCTCGACCAAAGAGAACAATCAGAAAAAGCGTTCTGCTTACAGATTATGAGGTTCGTGAAGTGTTCAATCATTTACTCAGTCTTTTTGTAGGAACGAATTGAGAAAAGCCTCCCCGGTTTTATACAGAATAGACTGTCATTTTATACCTGTATATAATGAATTACTATGCCTGACTCGTCAATAATCTCACTTTCGGCCATGTCATGGGACTTGTTTTTGCACCAATTGAATCAAATTTACAGTTATTGTAGTAAACAGGGCAGTATTTCATGAAATTGCTTAAGGATTACATTTTGTAAAGATTGAAATTTTCATAATACCACGTCAAATTCTGACATTTCAATGGTTTACAGACTTTGACTTTGATCCTTTTTTTTTGCGAAATGTACGAAACGAAAAAATGAAGAGAAAATATCAGTTCCTACGATATGTCGCTGTTTAATTATCTACATTTCATTATTCTTTGTTGAGTTCATTGGAACGTAACGTAGTAAGAATTGACTTTCAGTAAGATTCCCTTCAGAAAATCATTAGGATATTTTCATTTTGCTCCTATTCTACCGAATTAGTACATGTTCACCCTCCTTATGAACTTGACTATTAGCTGTAATCCAAATTGAACGAAGGGACTATTCCCACGCAAAGGCCGCTTTTTTCTTCTCAAAACAGCTTAGTTCGGTCGAAACGACCTGGTTTGTGGTGCAGTATGGCGTACGCAGCTCCATACGATGCAACGCAGGTCACAACGGCTCGCTGGCGGCTGCGTGCATCTCTGCCGTACAGTGAGATTTTTGGTTTTCAGCCTGGAACTGACTCTCGGGAGGGTCCCGCACCGCAAACGCAAAAGCAAACGCGTACCAATGTCCCATAAGTAGAATATTAGAGCCTAGCATGGGAACGTGAATTTCTGACCGTGCCGTAGACCTCATATGTGCAGCACAATCTTCACTTTCATTGTTTCATTAGCGATAATTCCAGGTTATGTTACCAAGTGCTGTGAAAGAAGAACCTGAAGATGAAGAAGAAGTCGCTGAACATCCACAGAACCAGGTTGTTCAAGAAGTGGAAGAACAGTTCGTTGACATCGAATCAGCTCCAGAAGATGAAGAATTGAATGCAAGGGTAAAGGCTGAAGAACATACGCCAATCATACAGCGGAAGCCGCAGCCGCGTCGAACAGGGATCACACCACCGTCTGTTCCGCCTCCTCCTTATATTGAGCCAGAGGTATGCATCAGAACTGCTGATACGTACATCTCCAACCGCTTATTTCGTTACCTTTTAAGGAACCCATCGAAGGAGAGGTTGACATAGAAGGCATAGAACTTATGGGTCATGAAGGAGATGGAATGGTGACGTTGGCTGACGCTATTGATGTTGCTTTGGAGGAAGAAGTGTCTGGCGGGGAAGAGGACGATCAGCCACCTATGCTGGAGAAGAGCGCTGAGTAAGCCTTGGGAACTGCAATGGTTTTTTTTTCGTGTAGTTCCAATTCTTTTTTCTGATTGCTGTTACAGGAGAAAGCGTCCACGTGGCAGGCCACGTAAGCATATGGCTGGCACTGCGATTATCCAACGTGGACGTACGGGACGACTTGTGCCGCTGCCCAGGTCACGTTACGTAGCTGACAAAGCCATTAGCAAAGGAGAAGCCGACAAAATCAACAATTACAACATCAAATTGGTAAGAATCACTTCTAGCCGCAGTATGTTGAAAATTAGAAATCTAACGACGTTTGTTTCAGTTCGAAAATGAAGTGGGAGTGACAGAGTTTGGTGATCGCTACGCTACTGTGATCCCTGGTTGCCTCAGCTATTTGCTACGAAAAGAGCGCATAGTGGAGTTGTTGACAGAACCGGCTGATATCGATGCTATGTAAGATTTACATAAGAATTTAATTTCCAGAATTAGTGGATTCCTGAGAAAGAGAAAGTTATTTTTAGTCGTGATCAAGGATGGATGTCTACAAAACCTCCGAGGTTACCTCCTCTAGTATCAACAAAGGCATGCTTTGCATTCTACGTGGAGGGATCGACAGTAAGCTCCGTAAGAGAGTTATCGAGCGATGAGTTGAAGCCATGGACTACAACAGGTAGATAGAATAGCAATTAGATTCTGCAGATTTGCGTGCAGTCACGTGCATGTGTGGTAAGTTCTTTGCGCTTTCAGATCCTGTAGAGGGTGAACCGACGATAAAGCCAAATGTTCGAAAACATGCCGTCACCAGAGAGGATGGTCGTTTAATTCCATGCAAAGGAGATGGCCGAAGCTCAGAATTCCATCTCACTGAGTATAGTGCATGGCTTCCGAGGTTGCTTAGGCTTAGGAAGAAAGTAGGGTGTTAACACATCGTTTAGATTACATTGATGTTCTCTTATCTCCTACCGTTCAGATATTTTATGTGGCCCGGCAAACTGGGCAAATTGTTGGAAATGTGCTGATTTTGTACGACTTCACTATGCCCGGAGAAATACCGTCGATTATGAATATTGCACATGGCAATGATGCACTGAGGGACATGCAGCAGATGGATTTGTCCATGGAGCTGCCTGTAGCAGATGCGGATAATCCGGTCTGTTTTTGAAAGTGGAATGGTCTAAAAATCTCTGTGCACTCTACAAAATTCTTTTCTTCTCTTTATGTGAGGAGTGGAATTCCAGGAGGAACAAGTGCGCTAGAAAGGCGGTGTTTTTTGTCTACAGTTCAACATAATGGTATAGAATTTACTAGGTATCATTTCCGAAGGTAAAATCTTCAGAATGAATGGTCATCGTCTTTCTTACGCAAGGTTTTCTTCGTAGTGCCCTTCGAATCTAAACTATATGCCCGTTTCGTTGCAAATAGTGATTACAATATTATTTCAAATAGCTCTAGAGTCATTCACTTGGCAATTGGAGGTGTTCAACGTTTCAATGAGAAGTGAGGTTCACAGGTTTTATTTGGAAGCTACGTATTACGGACTAAATTCGAAGATTTGAGCTGTTGTATAGCAAACAGCGTTCTTCAGTTTCCACTCTTTTATTGTTTTCTTGCCATTAGCTCAGTTAGGATTAAACAATCTCCATTGAACACTGAAAACCGTAAGATCTCTCGTTCCATTAAAGTCTTTGTCTATCTAGATTTTCTTTTATATTGATGTCCTTACTTAATAATGAGGACAGATGATACGCGACCACTAGTAGATAGGCTTCTGTATGTCTTATGGGACTGCTACTATATTATTATCTCATTATGCCATACAAGTGCAATTTTTGCAACTTTTTAGTGATCGCTTTTAGATTGGTATCAATCGTTCATGAAGAGGTTTTTATTGAAAGTTGCGTTGATCTCATTTCTGCATCTGGGCATCAGATACTGGAAAACGTTTTGGAATGTTGTTGAATTTTGAAAGCAAAGTATCTGAACCTCTTAGACAAATACGTGATGATATTGTTCCGTTATAGTTCGTCGAAGGAGTCGTGCCTGGTGTCCGTGGAGAAAAATTCTTAAAAGTGCATCCATCAAAAGTTGGTTGGGTCAACAACAAAACACTTCTTTTGAAGTACTTAATAAACGATCCTACATTCTTGTAAGTTTGTCGAATTTAATCACTGTAACAAACATTTTAGCTCCATGTTCGATGTTTTATTTAGGGATGAAGCTGGTTATCTTAACACCCATGTACCGTTTCTTCCACCAATGATTGAGGGTCGAGGGGTTTTTGTGCATTTTGCGCCCGCTACTCTCGTGTCTGACCATATTCACCACACAGGTGATGGCTTATCACCATGGACCTTCCAAGGTAAATAGGCTTTTCCAAAATGAAGGACTGACTGAGATTTTAATAAAGGTTTTCTCCTTTTCTAGGAGCATCTATGCACAATCGTGTTCGAACAGTAAAGCGAGCGTTGATGCAAGATTCGGAAGGTATATTTCGCTTAACAAAACAAGACTGGCAACAGACCGGGCTAGCACTGGTGGAGACGATCACAGTGTTGGCCAGGTGCCCGCGGCTGAGGAAAAGAGTAAGACTTTGACTTTTGACGTTGATTTTCATGGCCTTCTATTTCGAACGTTTGTTTGGTCTGTATTCCCTACTTTACTGTTTAAGGTAGTCTTCATCCAACGGAACAACCGCATGGTTCTCGGAATTGTGTGCTTCATGTATGAGTACATCAGAGAGGGTCCATTGCCAGAAGTGCTTCGCGACAATTCCATCACAGTCCCAGGACCGCCAATTTCTGTAAGTTCTCTATCTTTGGTGATTTTCGCAAATTTAGACTATTCCGTAAAAATTGCCAGGTGTCCGGAAAGTTAGTTTTCGCTCACTTTAACGTCTGTTGTATCAGGCTCGACCAGCAGTTCTACTGTCACATGAAAAGCCTCCTCCGGCAGATTCTCATGGCAATAACAGTGTCGTTGAGGATTTTGTAGATGTGGAGGAAATCGTTGAAGGTGCTGATGAGAATGATATGTCCATGAACGGAGCTCAGAGTGAGGTATGACCGTATTAAAAGTTTGTCTTTATTTCTGTGGAACTTGTGCACGCATAGTAACATACTGATTTCTGTGTGATTTTTAAAACCATTTTATATTGTACCATGTTACTTGGAAATTGTTTCCGATTTTGAGGATTCTTAAAATTGAACTGATACCTACAGGGTTACTCAAACACTTCAAACACTCATAGTTAGTAGTCTTCTCATTTTAGTTCGAAGAGATGCACGAAGACTGCCTGGATGGTGGTTGGGATGGTGATTTTGATGAAGATCTTCTTGCTTCACAGGAGAATTCGGATCCGGTGAGGTTTTTAAGACAATATTTCACCAATTCTGTAGCAATTTGTTCATGTTCTGGCAGTGCTTGGCAGCCTGTTCGTTTTTATGGTCTTGGTTTTAGTTCATTGATGGAGTCCGTGAGTTAGAAAGTGGGCATGTGTACCTAACTGTGAGGCATAAGAGGCTAGCAGGCAATTTGGACACAATTCTACAATACATAGCTAATACTAACTTCGTGTGAGTTTTTACTTGCTGGATCAGTAAAGATGGACGCATTTACTTGGTTTAACTCGTAAAAGATATTTTCTGTTTAGCGAGAACCATGACATTTTGAACAGTTCGAAGCCTCAACACCCTCCACTTGTGCGGAATGCTCGAGCGTATGCTTTTTTCGTAGCAGGCAATATAGTTTATCCTCACGATATCAATAGGGACGATTTCTCGCCATGGTCAGGAAATGGGACACGTAAGTGTTGTATATCGGCAGTAAGCTGTAACATCTTTTTTGTTTCATGGTATCTGTGTAGCAATTTTGAATTTCGAATCATATTATAGCCTATTATGGAGTAAGAGAAGTGGGTATTTTTATATTTTTATTCGAACAGTCAGACGCGGTTATCACGAAATCGGCTTTTGCTGAAAACGCTTTCATTTACCTACTAGAATTCAAATTTTAAAAAGCAACTAATGGATACCATCGTTTGCACTGAACTGTTTTCATGTACATCTTGCAAAATATTCCAGCCGAAAACCCTACTTGCTACCGTACTAAGGTTCGCAAGTTTCCTGTGGTAACAGATGAAGTTACTGGGCTGTTTCGAATAGGGCAAGGAGATTATCGTAACAGTCCCTACCATTTGGTCCATTTATACAGTATACATCCCAAGGAGACTCGTCTCAGGAAGAAGGTAGAATTCAATTGGCGATTTTTAGATTTTTAGGATCTGTGACAGTATTCGTCTCTGAGTTTATTCTGTGCAAGAATCTAGGTTGCTTCGGAGTAAACTCAACGATGGATGCAGTCACCGATATGATGTGAAGATGATTAAGATATTTAGATTGCCTATCTTATGGAAACTGAAACACGCACTATTATCAGTCATGTGATGATCATGTATGATTACCACACAGAAGGACCGGTCCCACGAATTCGAGGTCCATATTCGAAGCGTTTCATGCGTCAGAAACCACGCCGACCACCGGTATAATTTAACCTGGTTTATTTTGGAAGGGAAACTTAACTTTTCTATGGAACTTCTATTCCGTTTTTTTTTTTTTTGAGCAGAACTCTTCGCTGTTCACCTATGAATTTTGACACTTATTATAGATTGATATGTCCGACTCACTTGACGACGTCTCTGATATATCAGAATCAGAAAAGGAGAGTCCAGTGAGTTCTCAAATTCTCTTGTGTCTATGCTTATGAACAATTTTGGTGTAAAGCACGAGTGCAATTTTTCAGTTTGGTTTGGGTCCGCAGCAAGCTGAGGATGGTTCTATATTTTTGGATCTTACTGATATGGAGTTTCTGAATGATCGGAATCGTCAGTTACACTACCTCATCAATAAGCCTCGCCTGTTGTGAGTTCTCGAATAAAGACTTCTGATCGATATTTTTTGTCATTGCTTATAATTTGTCTATTAGGAGTTTAGTTGTTTACTATGAACTTTTTTTTTTCGGAAATCACTCAAATCCTAATTCGTCTTTTGATGATTAATTCAGTTCGGTTTATCTTAGGCATTCATCCTTATTTCGTATGTGTTCTAACTATAATTCAACTTAGTCGAATTATTTGAGTCTGTTGCAGAGAAAATCTGGCCTGTTTGAACACTCGAGTCCCAATGTTTCCTCCAATGACGACTCAGAGAGGCACATTTGTTTTCTTTATTGATGGTGGAGAGGTAATCTATTTAATCGCTACATTTTGTATCTAACTTTCAGTCTTTTTTTTTAGTACAGAATTAGGATACTATTCTAGGTTGACATCCGAAACCTCACGTGCGATGCATTATCACCATGGTCGGAAAGTTTACACATGAGTGACGGTATGTTTGCAGTGGGTGCGAACTGTTTTAGCAATGGAAAACTGTATTGATTTAGGGTCGATTATGTGTCGGCGACCAAAAACCAGTAAGATTTCTTTGGGGCTGAATCGGGAGGGACATTTACGAGTTATGAAAATGTCACGGTCTCAAGGGACCGATTATCTGATGCACATTTATGCAGCCACATTGCCGAGGTTACCACGTCTCAAGAAAAGGGTGAGATCTATTGATGTCATGTAATTTTTAACCTTCAGTTATAAATAATAATTTGATAATCAGGAAAGTGTCTGGAAACTTCTCTTCGGTGTTTATTCAAAAGCGATTGTTATGGCGCTGGTTTTTTCATTTTTTTTTGCCTTTTTTGCGTTATCTGGTTATCAAAAAAAAAGTGAAGAAACTGACTTTGATATGGTCTTTTTTACGCAGATGGTGGTTCAGTGCTTTGAAGAGAATCTGACGGCACCAAGACGGTCCTAACAGTTTTTAAGGAATATACTTATCATCTTCGCTTTGTATGGTTTCAAATTATTCTTGGAAAAAATTACGGTTGGACGATAATTCCCCATTCGTCATATACCCTCCACTCGCTATTCTCATCATCATATCTTCCAAGCGGAAGAAACTCGGAAATTAAATCTTTTGCGACGATCTCGCACTTGCCTTCCTCCGCTCCTTTCTATATATGTGCAATTTAGGTAATATATTTAACAAAAGGAGGCATGCAGATCGGTCATTCTATGATTGTATATTGGTATACTGAAGATGGAGCACTACCGACACAGGTTTTCTAATCTCTTAATTGTTTGCGCTTTAATTTTCAACATTCCCTGGTCATCTCAATTGCATTGCTCAATTTTGAGGTTCCGCACGGAAACAGCATCACTTCTGAAGCTTTGTACACTCGACTTCCGCCTTCTGTACGTGATGAGGCACGTCGCCTTTTGGCTACGCATCAACCATCTGAAGTTGCGGAAATGCTTTCGAATAAGATGAACTATGCGATTACACCCAGAGCGGTTAGTTTTCCTTAACCTACGTAACAGTACAGTACTTATACTTCGGTAGTTCATTGTAGTTGTATAACATCCGGCGAGAATCGCGGCGCGACCCAAGATATGTAGATGTGAAGCTGGAAGGGCCTGGGTAGGTAAAAAAAAACGTCAGGGTTTAGAATCACGTTAGATAATTTGTGTTATCTAGAATGGACGACTTAGATTACATCCCTGATTGGATTCATGCCGATATTGTTAATGCGAAGAAGCAAGGAGAGTTGGTGCGTTTGTCGTGCATTTTCGTTCATTTTCTTGTCAATAAATGTTGCTGTTGTTAATGATGATGTTGGTGATGTAGGCCACACAAGGAGAAGGAATAGTAGATGGAGGAACGATCGACGTTTCACATACGGAGGAGGTGGAACAAGGTGTTGGATCTCCAAGAAAGGTGGCTGCTTTACTACGCCTTTTTGGAGCGATTTCAGATTTCAACATAGCATTTTCCAGTTGCAGCCGACAAGGCCTTTCCCTCCACTACCTGGTGGACATTCGCTTCGAGAAGATGCCGTTTGGAGATACGCTAGGGAAGCTTTTGGTGCCAGCAACAATGATGCAGTTTTTGACGCTCTCTGGAGAATGCTGCTGGAAAAAAACGAAACAAGATTATTACAGAATATCAAATCTGTAAGTATCCTTAATTTTATATACAATATATTCAGTTAGTTGATACTATGCTCTTTTCTTTTAGGACTTTGGCATTGAAATTATCGCTGATCATCATCCGCTGATGGTTGAAGGAGAACCAATGGAAGCCATGGTTGTGACGGAAGAAGGTCTTGTGCCGGCAGAAATCGTCGACGAAGGCCTGATTCCTGAAGGAGCAACTATAGAAAATGTGGAAATTGTGGAGGAAAGTGTGGTGATGGAAGAGGTGCCGCCGCATTCATCAGAAACTATTGATGAAGAACATATAGAGACACAGGATGGTGTGGAAAAGCATGCTCCGGATGACATTCATGTCGTAGAAGAAGTCGAAATTCAGTCGGTGGAGACAGTGGACACACATCGGTAGTGGACTATAGCTTATCATATGGGTATTATATGTAAATCGAGTATTCCCTTGATACATTTTTTTATTATTAAGATGTTGTCCGCTTAGTCAGTTACCAATTTGTGGATGTTATGCCCCACTCACTTCCTTACTTTTGCGAATCTGAGCACTGAACAGAGTTGGCATTAAAGGCGGTCTCCAAACCGTGTAGAGTTTAGGACTGTTAATTATCATCATTCGAGTGTTGAGTCTCAGAACTTCCATTCTCTCACGATCACGAGTTCTCTTACTTCACTAATTCACTCAGCATCCATTTAGACTATGAGGACGACTTTTTTTGCTGGGATATTTCTTACCGCAATGATTAGTGAGCAAATATAATTAGTTTAAACCGTAGTTTCATACCGGAACTATAGGTTTTTGGATGGGTAGAGTGGCGGGACCGGAATTTTGTTGTGTTTTGCCAGTCAGTTTATTGGAAAAGATATGGTGGTTACCTAATGGTCAAATCTGTTAAAATACTTTCTGATGTGTGTTAGATTTGTTGTACGTATTGATACTTCCCTTGAAGCACGGGATATCTTTTTCAAAAATTATCACAGTGTTAATCTCTGAAATATTAGCCTAGTCGCAAGTTTTACAGCATCTATTACTTCCTGCCTATTGCGTATTGGCACGAGTTCCACCAAAAAACAGTAATCGGAAAGTGCCAGTCATACTAAGACTACCCATGTATTATATTATCTACTTTGTGGAGCTTTTGATATCAATATTGTTTCTGAATTAGTGTTTATCTTTCTTCTAAACAATGACACCTGCGATTATGATTCATCGCAGGAATTTTCTGCATTATTATGTAGTTGGTACGATCTCAGTTTAATTATTACTGTTGACAGTTAAATTCATTGTTAGTAGTATTCGTAATAAATATTGCGGATTGATAAAGATTATGTTCATCGTGCAACATAACATTTCTATTACTTCACTTTGCTGTCTGGCTAAGTACTGGCCTTGCATAAAAAAACCCAAGTCTCCTTTGTTTTCACAAAGTTGAACTCACGAACATGAATGGACGTCTCTTTTTTTACACGAAATTAGTGCACAAAAACGACTGTGTGGTATGGAAATTGTGACTTCGCCCATACATAATTCTTCCATTTGTCCTGATTGCGTGCCGGAGCCGTCCAGTAGTTCGCGTGGGACAGAAAGAGCATCATAATTTCCTTCCAACGACTTCGTGAAGAAATCTGACCATGCACCTTATTTTACTTTCCTTGGCAAACGCGGCGGCGTCTCTAATCTTCGATCGTTGACGTAGGGGAGAACTTCGAATCTCATCCCTCACTTGCGTGAAGCCGGATACTCTTACCATCAGTCGCTCATTTGTGCACTCAATGACGCTCACCGCGTTTTCTTCCTGTTTGCGATATTCCCAGGTTTCTTTTTTTTTGCCCAGCATAGGTCAAAAGAGGAAGTACAGTGGTGTTAAAGAGGCAGTGAGGACGGAGCCAGATGTTCTTGGAATGGGGCATACAAGATTCATCCGTTACGCATGAACATAGTCTCTTGTAGATTCAGCTGAAGGCCGATGCATCCACATGTTTCGTCGAATTCAGTCAGCATTCGTTTCGCTTGACTGAGGTGTTATCAGAACGATGTCATCGGCAAAGCGCAAATGGTGTAGCTGCCGACTATTAACCTTCACTCCCATCTCGTCCCATTCTAGCTTTCGCATTGCGTTCTCGAGAGTGGGTGTGAATGTTTTAGGTCAGATTGTATCACCCTGTCGGACCCTCTTCTTGGATCTTGGTTCCCTGCGGCTCGTGCTGCTTCACGCCGGCGTATCAGCTCAAGAGTTTCAAGAGGCGTCTCTTGGTGGTTTTGAAACTCTCAGCATTCTTCGTGCAGTCGTGAAGGTGTTCAGCGAGCCGGTTATATTCCTCATCGATGTTGTCATTGCGGAACCTTCCCAAAAGCCGGCTAGCGTAGCGAAGAGATCCTAGTTAATGATAGTTCTGGAATTTCGCTCTCTGAACTTGACTGCTTTCTCTTCTTTCCTTGTGAAGGAAAATCTTCCTCGGAGGTGGCGATTGTCCGATCCCGTATAGAACTTTGGCACAACAGCAACCTTCGTCAGGCAGAACCTTTTACTGACGATGATCTGGTCTATTTCATTACGGTCCCCTCCACCGTGTGACATCCACGAGGATATTCAAAGCCGCGGTTGGACCACATCTTCCCATCCGCAGACGTCCGATTCGGGTCGATAGTTGTTCGAAAGAGTCGATGATCTTTGCAATACTCGTGATGACGAGGACTTCAACTCCACCAACACCTCTACTGTCGCATGTTCCTAAGAACAGTTCTCCCGTTTCATATACGGCGGTGTGAGGGTGGCGTCGTCTTGTCTCGGTCAGTCCGATGACATCGTGCTTGGTCTTCCTGGCCTGCATCATCTGATCTTCTATGGCTGCTTCCGATGCAAGCGTACGTGCGTTATAAATATAGTCTCTAGTACAGTATCCTAGTCATTTTCCGTTCCGGTAGACTATATGACTCCTGCAACGCCGTTTTTCCTCGCGCTACCGTATCAGGCTTTCCTTTTGAAGCAGGAGGCTCTTTTTCTATTACTGTGACATGCGTAAAATTTTAAAACCTATGGACAAGTTACAAGCTTCTACTCCCACGGGTTTGGGTGAGAACGTTTATCTTCCCAGAGTGGACAAATGGAGCTTATTCGTTGGAGGCGTCTCCAGACCGTCTCCCTTGCACTTCCCACTAACTCAATTGCATGCTTTTGGCCGACGTGCAGGATAGACGGATGCCATGAGTCCGTCCTGGCTCGGCAGAAACAGGAAGTCCATCCCCTGAATCCACCCACGTCTCTGGGCAAGCACAAGGCTTTTGGTCTGTGGTTAGCCCTCTCTCCGCCACCTGGGGAGACGCCACGTAGCCTCGCGACTAACCGGCTGTGATCCCTCCAGTGAGGGAGATCCGTGGGACTAGAGGGATATTCTACATTATTTTACTCCATTCGTGCTGTCCAGTATCTCAACGGCAGCCACTAACAACGGTAGCCATTATTATTTCAGCCGCCACGGTCTGTCGTGACCAGTTCAAACAAATTTAGTTAGAGTTTTTAATTTAGAGTTTTTTTAAATGCAATCTTTATTTACGTGACGTTTTGGCATAAACCTCATTCACCTCATCTCGGTGAAACAAACCCATCCAATTTGGAGGGATCACTTCAAGACCTAGCTGAATCGGTAAACGTCACCTGAATTCGAGGACGTTCACTGGCTGACATATGTGGTAAACGAAGAACCACCAACGGAGTTGGAGGTTCTAATCTGTATTCAAAGGATGAAAATTGAAAACCTGGTGGAGACGTCGGAATTAGCGCAGAAATGCTGAGATATCTTCCTTTGCCTGGAATTCGTGAGATGACAATAATCATCCGGTCAACATGGATAGACGAAACAATACTTGACTCGTAGAGACACGCTATAATAATTCTACTCCACAAAAAATTATCCGTCACGGACCGGAACTATCGAGGAACCTCTTTGCTGCGTGTTATGTGCAAGTTTTTGGAGCGGATTATTCTACACCGACTTATCAAACCTGCGTTGCGAAGAAACAACGTGCGACAAGCAAGCTTGGCTTCGTCCTGGGCGATCGACGATTGATTGATTGTTCATCGTTAGGAGGGTGATCGAGATCTGGCAGCAGTACTCGAAGTCAATGCAATTAGCGTTTCTGGACTATGAAACCGCTATCGACTCTTTTCATCGAGGCCGTCTTCAAAAAGACCTCTGTTCCAATAGAACACAAGGAAAGTTCGTTCGCTTGCTTAATGATATGCTTAATGACCCGCAGTTCGAACATCAGCCGAGTGTACAACGTTTGAGGTGGTAGCTGGAGTAAGACAAGGGGCAGTGGCAGGAGCCTTCCTGTTTAACTTCGCTATCGATGGCATCGTGCGAGGACCAGTGGATCAGTGTCCTGCTGACACATCATCCACCCAGGTGCCCTGCGAGTGATTTCGAGTACGCCGACGATGTTGTTATACTCGCGGAAAGCAGCACGAAACTTCAGTATGCTGTCAACGTTGCATCGAAGATGGCTGCAACCTATGGACACCGTCTACGCCCTGATAAATGCAAGCAGATGTGGGTCTCTTCGAGTCCTCGAACGGCAATTAGGGTTGACAGATAACCGATCGAACTTGTCGATGAGTTTTGTTACCTCGGCTGTACGCTGAAAAACAACGACAGCTACGAGAAAGATTCTGCAAGGATGCTCTAAGCCCATTTGTGCATTTAACTCCTTAACGACCCCATCACCAACAAAGTCAAGCTACCTATACGAAATCCGCCCTATGATGAAGCACCTGCGCAGCACCGTCTACGGTATGGAGAGGCTTGATTGCACGGAAAGGAAGCTGTTTAGACGGCTGCTTGGGTACTTTTGTCCGAGTGTATGCCACAATGGAGAGTTTTACGTGGATGTCGATACGATATACCGGCAGATGACACGTAGAAAATATCAACATCTTGCATCGAAAATGGCTAAAGTAAATCGTCTTCGCTTCTTTGGTCATATATTAAGGAGATCGGCAGATCGCCTTGTTCAACGAGTTCTGAGGAGTTTGCCGGATTCAAGCTGTAAGAGGGCACCTGACCGAAAAAGGAAGTTTTGGACTGAGGTTGTGAAAGAGGACCTGAGGACAATCGGCGTGGATAGGCGGTCCAGGCGAGACCAAAGGTTTCGCAGGATACGGAATAGCGACGAATGGATTGATTCTGTGCAAGCTCTCGCAGAAGATCGAGAAAGTTGAGTAGAGCTATGATCAAGAACAGCACATCTAGGCGAAGATGTGGGTATTCGCGTCAGGCGATGACATCAGCCCTCCAATTAAGTCAAGTAAGTAAGTCAAGATAGAAGTATGCCTAGGTTCCAAGACTTTAGAATGCTTGATCTATGATAATTTGTGCTAGATTTCTTCCTTTTCTCCGGGTGACATGGTCTCGGCACCTCTTTCTCCCATTTGAGTACATTCCGGTTGCTCATCTTGCTGCAACCAATGTACTACAGTGCTTACATATCTTGGAGAGTGGATAGAGGCACTAGAACCTAGGGATCTCAGCACGAAAACATTTTGTTAGCCAAAGTGTTCAGCGCGGAGCCACAACTTTGAATAACTTTAGTGCAATGAAGTAACGACTATTATCGTTAAGGTAATACTATTTTGCAGTAAAATTCGGAAGCCGAGGGTAGATAGGAAGTATTTTCGCTCAATCGTGGATTTTTAAGCTGAGGATTTGTGAGTGGGTGGAGATGTTTTCTGTGGTGTTTTACAGCAGCAGAATAAATAAACTTCTTTCGCAGTGCATAGATGTTGTGAGCGCACAATTCAATCAGAAAATTATCTCAAGGTATCTGTGGTCTATTTATCACGCCTACATCTCAAACTTCTTGCATGAAATGTGGTTGACGTCATGAAAATGAGATGATCCTAGTGACGTTCATTGTGGAATGGGTTTCTGCAAAGCGTAAACTATGACGCGGTTGTGCCAATTAGTACTGATAAATGACGAGACGAGTGCACAATCGTGTGCGCAGATGCTGTAATGCGATAAAATGTGCAGCATTATAAAACCGCCGACACTGCGTTGAGCCAATAGTTTGAAGCCGCAGCAGCTACGCCAATGCTTTTATGCTTAAAAGCAGCATATTATGAAACTGACCATTTTTGGATCTCTGTAGGCAAATGTAAAGATAGAAGTGTAGATTACGAATGTGAGCGCGGCACCTCTCCATTCCACCTAAACGTCCTGAAAAACTGCGGAAAAAAAACTGGAAACGTCGTTTTCCTCCACGACGTACCTAAGAACGCGCCATCACTGCGCACGCACCACGTCCAAGAGCGAGCGGTCGAGGGTCCATGCGGTATCCTCGACAGGCTTTTCAAGTGGAATCAATGAATAGCCTCCTTAGAGAACCGGAGAGTGTACAGAGGTGCCGCGTTCTAACGCACCTCGTAGGATTTATAGCGGTTCCCATGGCCGTTTCTCAGGTCGATTAGGGTGAATTGAGATGGGGCACGCTCATACTTCTAATCTACACCCGAGCTCGAAGCCCAAAGAAACCCCAGCATCGTCAGTTTCGTGATACGCTGCCATCAACACACTTCAATTACCAAGTTTCTTTTGAAAGCATACTATGAATGCATAAAGTAATGCATGTACGTTAAAGGCATCACCCCACGAATCTGAGGTGGTGCGGATTTCAGGTGGAGTATTCGTATACGGGATAGTAGACTATGGAGAGGAGGCTGATTCCCTCCATTTCTTCCTAATTGCCGTAAAAAACAGCCCGGAAGACGCGGCGCATGCACAAGGCTGGCGCGCTCCAATCGAACTCCTTGTAGAAAATATTGCGCCGAGACGCTTGAAGCCGTATCTTCCGGGCCGTTTTTTACGGCAATTAGGAAGAAATGGACGGAGTCACCCTTCTCTCAATAATATACGATCCCGTTTACGAATACTCCACTGGAAATCCGTACCACACCAGATTCGTGATGTGATGCCTTTGAACTACCTCGAATGCTGCCGGTTCAAGGATGCTCGGCGGTGCAATGTCTCCGAAGTGTTCACCCTGACTAACGGATTGCGTTCGCGAAGAAGTGAATGGGTGCTGCTGCTCCGAGGAGCCTATCAGCGCAGCGAAACTGCGCAATCGATCGGTGGGTCTCAGACAGACAGGGCACCAGTACTCGCCCTCGTAACGGATGCGTCTCGTCATTCGGGCTGAACATGTTCGGGGCAGACTGTCCCTACGTTTACCTCCGACCCACTATGTGGCGGATGTCCTGTAGACAATCATTCGGAAGTAGTGCGATCGTCACCGAATTTGCGAAGTGGCTTGACCAAGGAGTTTGGATCAAATTAATCCAACTAAACTCTGAGAAAGTGTTCGGGGCGTAAGTTTGTCAGTAATAATACACTTTGTCAGTAGTACTAGTAGCGTGGACATCGTAGCGAGCTGAACTCGTTGAGCGGTTTGTAGGGACAGATATCGAATAAGGAATATGCTATAGTCGGGTTAAAACGACCTAAAACTCAGCGCAGTTGCGTAAGCAGCTGCGCTGGAAGCGGTGCGGTGGAGCGTAGCGGTTAGGATCGAGGTGGGGACCTTTGCTAGTTCCCCGGGACTGGAAGCTTCATGTCATTTTGACTCCGACGATAATTTCATAGCATGATTCTCTCTTAGTCTGCTCCTATCGAAGCTCCGTTTGAGATCCATCACAGTAGTCGGACAGTCAGTTTGGCAAAGAAAACGCAACGCATTAACACGCATTAACACAGGTCAAAAGGGGGAATACGGTGTAGATACGAAAAGGGCTACGCCGGAAGCGGCGCAGTGGAGGAAGAGGTTGGAATCGATGTGGGACCATTGCGAACTGCAGGGACTGGTGGTGCTAGATTCCACTGTGATCCTAACCGCTGCGCTCCACCGCACCACTGCGAGCGTAGGTGCTTACGCAACTGCACCGTGCTTCATGCTGTTTTGACCACACTGCATCTGCCATTTCTACATCTTTTTCTTGGCAGTGAGTGTCACTTCAGAAACAATGGTGAGATCCAGATTTGTGAGCCGTTCGGACTGTAGGGGTGTGAGAACTGTATAGGTTTCGGATGTGAAAGTCGTTTGTTTTTGTTCGCTTATTCTCAATAAAAGAAGTATGGGAAGTTTTAGTCGCACTACCAGCTGACTGTAACCCCATTCTCTGTTTGTTAACCACATCATCTGCTGTTCTTAGCGATCAACGCCTACACTTGTGTCGTACGTCCGAGTAGTAGTCGTGCTGCACAACCTCTTCACCTTGTTTCAGCCGTGGTTTGACGTTGAAGTGACGTGATGACTTGCAGATCGACGAATATGAATATGGATGTGCCTTCCTGTTTTGGAACCGCTACAGCTGTCGAAGGATGTCGTTAAAAGTGAATAAGCAATCCCCAAAGTGTTTTTTTAGGAGTTGGACTATTTTAAATGCTTCTTGAAAGAAGTTCTTTAGTCTTAACACTTTCTTCAGTTCTGTCCTCGTTTGTTGTCGTTAAACGGATGCAGACTTCTCATTCCTTAGCACAACCAGCATAAAAATTTACAGGTGACTGTGCTATATTGATGTGAACACACCTTCGCAGATGTTCGCCAACGAAGCGGTGTGAGAAGGAACGGTGAAGAAGTGACCAGATGATGTCGTTCAATTCATTCTTCACAAGAGGTACATTCGTTCATATTTATTTTCATTTCTTCTGAAGTACCTTTCTTAAATAACACAACATTAATAGTTTGCGGATAAGTTAAGCAAAGCGTATTTGTACTTTGTTTGTATTATTTGAACTTCAGCTGCTAATTTACGCACCTGTGAAGTTGTACAGTCGGGTAAAAACGACCTGAAGATGGGTGCCGTTGCCTAAGCGGGCGCTCTCGAAGCGGTGCGGTGAAGCGAGCGGGCGGGATCGAGGTAGGACCATCATTAGCTTCACCAGTGATAGACAGAAACCAGTGAAGGTCCTACCTCGACTCCGACCACTCGCTCTACCGCGCCGTTTCGACCGCAGCCGCTTACGTAACGGTTTCGTGCTTCAGATCGTTTCATCCCAACTATATCTTTTAAATCTCCTCTTCTGTTATTGTTATTGTATTGTTAAGGTTTCATTTCCTATCTTTGGACCATGTTTTAAGTTTCAATTATGAATTATTTCCTTTTTCTAGTATTAAACTGCTATTGTTTTTAAACACGCGCCTAGTTTTCTTTCCTCTAATTTTCACGGTGACTTTTTTTTTACATTTTTTCACAACACCACACTGAAATGATGATTCGGCTTAATTATTCTTTTCTGTCCTTTGGAGAGTGGAAGCAGCCAAGTTGATTAAGGTTGGTTGGATTTTCGGGGGAATTCTGAAACGATCCTAGATAAGTCCTTTTTTGCATGTTGTTCTTAATTTTTGGATTTAATCTTCGATAATTTCTTATACGTTTTGCTGGGGTTTAAACGATGAATGATAAATAACGAATTTTAGGATTCAAATATAGGTTCTTGGAAGCGTTTCTAGAAAAGAAATTCATATAAGATTGTTTTTTAAGGAAACTTCAGTCACATCGGAAATTTGAGATACAAAGGTGAGAATTTTCAAGAAATTCAATTACTTTTGTCTTATTTCCTCCAAATTTTGAAACACTTCACCATTTTCTAGAGTTAGGAAAAATTTCTTCTGTTTTCCCTCTGACAAGAGAATCTTTGCGCTGCCTGCGGCTGATGTTGTAAAATGATCCTGTACTAGGTACCCGTAAATCACTGAGAAAACGAGTGCAACGTTACGCTCGGGCTTCCGAAACATTGAGATCTTTTCTACGACTATAATTACTTTTGTATGAAGTTAAACAGACAAAATATGCAAAATATTTAAATTATGAAGACGTCATAGAAGGAACGAAGAAGGATACAAATCGAAGAAGTTCACTTCTTCATACTGTTCCATGTTTTTTTTTTTGACTCTGTGCGAGAAAAGAAATCAGTTTGAAAGGAATTTTGTAACGAATTATTTATTAGAAAGTGCTAAATCTTTCCTGTTTGATCTATTATATCTTGAAGTTACAGAATGATATTTATTTTCTTACTGATATTGGAAGGACATAGCAGTCTAGACAGTTTTTGGTCCATTGTTACTTTTTTTTGTGAAGTTTTGCTGTGTACGGATTATTTGGATTTTGGATTATTCGTTGAAATATTTTGGTTCTATATTGGATATATTTTGCCTATCGAATTGTAATAGTGAATTCTAAACGTGTTTTGAGCAAATTGTTGTTTTCATAGAAACTTTTATTGCCCTCTGCTTGCGCACTTATTCAATAAGCAAAGATAAACAGCGAGATCTTGTCTTCTAAACCTTGAATTAGTGATTTGGTTTGTCAAAACACTAGAAAGGTTATGTTTATACACAAAATCAAATGTTATACTTCCTTTTTCTCCTCATTTCCCGTTTTTAGAAAGGATTTTCAAGCAAAACAATTTTTTTTCGCAGCACTCACCCGCTCAAATTGAGCGGACGATTATGCTTACTGTTTCTAGTGTCATAGCAAACATCATCTAAAAAAATGATTGAATTTTGTAATTCTTCATAGTTCTACCAACAAAATTTTAAGATTTAATGTTGGTGGCCGCTATCAGTGGGCACTTATTGATCATCTCACTTCTCACATGCTCCGCCTGTGATTACAGCGGATTAGCCACTCACCTGTCCACTAAGATCTTGGCCACTCAACTGGATCCTCTTCTCTTTTTTTTTCGATTAATCTGTGAATTCAACTTAAAAAGAGAGACATAGTTTTTTACAGTTTCTGTAGGTTGAAGAAGCAACTGTGTTTTTATGTGGCACACCAAAAAAAAATCACCTCATGCTTTTCATTAATTCATATAGTCTATAAGAACATTCTGAAACGTTTAGCGATGGCTGGTAGATTATTTGCAGAGTTCTAACATTTCTATTCTTAAGGCAGGTGAAGTTTTCTACTGCGGTATTTTTAGTTATATTTCCATTATTTTTACTTTTCATTTGAAAATGCTGCAAATTTTTATCAACAAGACGCGCTGTGGGGAATGCGGAGCTTACACGAGATCTTTTTTCTCTTGCTGAAAAACCTTCCATCAAGGAAAGGATGCTTGAAGACGGTTCACGGCGCAAGCAGGTAGTTAATCGAAAATTTTTTTTCGATGGGTTGCCCTTCTTCCTTAGATTTGTTGTGTTCAGCCCTTCTGTTCAGACTTTTAGACTAGTTGCGATATTTGTCCGTAAGTCTTTCCCCGGTAAAAGAGGAGTGAACTTTTAGTTTTTCCCGTAGTCCGCAATGGATGTTGACAGGTGACTGCAACGTCATAAAGTTGACTCATTTGTACAGCTATTGCCGTGAGCTAATTCTTATAACTGACTTACCGGGCTAAGGTCAACGGGACTATTTAGAATGTGTTGGGGCTGGTGAATATCAGTTAATTCAGCTGTTATTACTTATCCTTGGAATTTTTTTTCTGCTGTACTCGCTGATGAAGTTGAAGGTTTTTTTCTATTCATTTTTTTTTTGCGTTTATTCAGTGTGAGAAGTGGAATTTCAATGGGAGTGGCCAAAAAAAGTAGTAATTATCTCGACTACTCTCTTATTTCTACTGTTATTTCAATTATTCACATTTCTATAGGGAGGTATCGGTTCACTTTTCTCTTTAACGATATCCTACATAACCTATAATGAAGTAATTATGTGAAAACTGTAGAATAAAGAGGTTGTGCATTCAAGCATATGGTGCAGTCAGTTTTTTTTTACTAGTGTTTGCAGCTTCAAAGTCCCTCTAGTCGAGAGTCATCGCTTATGTTTTCTCGTTAACTTCTGCTTCGCGTTGTTTCGTCGAAGGAGTCATTCACTACATGTCGTCCGTACATGATGTGCTCATACACAATTAGTAGCACTGACTCATATTACTTCGACACTTCTCTCCTAAATGAATCAAAGGTTCGAGAGGATGCTTTCAATTCCATGAAGTTTTAAAGCTGTTCATCTAGCTTGAAAATTCATTTAGCGTCGTATTCGTTAAGCATTAAACCAACAACCAACGTCTATGTAAACGGAAGTCGGGACCCGTTAACGTCGCGTCGATTCGCGAATTCACCTCAATATGTGCGCATCGCAATTCAATAGACGCTTTTATGTAGACAAGCTACCTAATCTAAGCAGTTGATCTATGTTCCTTGAGATCTTTCTCTGTGGGACGCGCTTTCATTCGGATGTTTGCACATGTCCTGGAGAATTTCATCCTACTAAAGAAGTTGTTTAAAGAAGGTGTTGAACATTTTAGACATCTAACTATGTGTTCCAAGCTGAAGTAGATACATAACAGTGACCTAACCTTGGTTGGAGTAAATTTGTACAGCTCTGCCGTTGTTTACTTCTGTTTGATTTCGATAACATTAGAAGAAGTTTTCAATTCAAAAAAAAAAGAGAAAGAAAAAAAAAGGCGCACTGTTTGTACATTTAGCGAGAGTAGATACAGTAGGCGTAAAACGTATTGTGGCATGACCACGCAGCACGTCATTTCTTCTATTTCTGTTTTTTTTTGTGATTTTTATTTGTTTCTCTGGATAATAATGGATGAATAAGACGACATAGTCTTAGTGAAATCCTTTTCAATTTGTTTTTATCGTTTGTTTCGCCCCTGACATGCCACTAAGATTTTAGTTAGTGGGGATTTGATTTCTGTTTTCTTGGTATCCTTTGCTGCCCATTTTTTTTTTGCGCACGATTTTTATGCTTCGTAGTCATAATACAAAGAAAAACCTTCTTTCATTAGCTCAGAAGAACCTCCTGAATTTAACATCACCTCAGAGGCTTCGATATGCAGGGATTGGATCTTTGGCGCTCTTTTTATGGGACTTTGCATGGCCAACCTTCTTCTTCTAGGACGAATTTCGGAACTTTACTGTGGTTCCCATTATAACAAATCATACACAATTACACAAAAAATTGGAGAGAAACTGAATCCCTACAAACTAAGATCTCAGAGGCGCCCTTGGAGCAAAACGAACGATAGAACTAAAAGGGTAGGACTTTGAAAAGGCCATGTAAGCTTATCATACATGATCATGCGAAAAAAGGTGAAAAACATAAAAACAAAAAAGAAAAGAGGTCCGGAGAGTTTTCCATATACTGTAGAGAGGATTCTGTGTAAGCCTTCGCCGAGAACGTGCGGCGTGGTCATGTTACAGTACGTTTTACGCCGACTGATATGATCACAATGATTCATTTAGAGGTTGGTATGCAGAAAAAAAAAATCTTAGAAATTAATAGAGAAATGAGTTGTTTGGAAGTAAGTATTGAAACTAAAAGAACATTGCAGAGAATATCCTTCTCCCTTATTGCAGTCAGATATTCAGCAGCTCCGAAGAAAGGCTACTCCCACTTTTAGGTCTGGGGATATTCTTGATTTTTGTCTCTTAATTCTACGTAGCAATAGTAGTTCTAATAACAGGCAAAGTTATTTTCTTCGTTGGATAAACGCTGCTGCTGAGTAAACACTGTTAAGCGGTTTATCTAACTTTCTTATTTATCCTTCCTTTTTCATACATAGGAATCGTAACTTCTGGAAAACTGAAGGGTAACTCCAAGAATAATGAGAAATTGAAATTTGACTGCGAATCATGATTGCATTCGAAGTCTCCGTCGTGCAGAAAAAAAGGAGCACTTTTGAGCCTACAGGGAATCGCGAGCGGTGCAAAATAAGTTTGTGCAGGTTTTTCGTTTGGTTCATTTCATAGAAGGGGTTCTGTTGTTAATTGTTTTACCGTATGAAAACGCTGTCGTACACACCGTGTCTTTTAATGGAATCGCTGCTTTGACCTAGAATTTGTTTAATTCAACGTTTGTGTATGTGTGTGTGCAGTATAGGTATCCGTACCTAATGCAATACTCTTCAACGTTGTAATAGCGGTAGTGCCTAGCCAGGTGGTTTTTAGCATTATCTATTTTTTCTTTTTAAAATTTTGAAACGGATCTTTAATGATATAGTGCAGATATACGTGGATATTTTGAACCGATCGGAACATATTACACTTTCAGCCTATAAATGAAACTCCCACAAATTAGGTTATCCGTCCGGGAATTATCTCACGGAAGTGCTTTGAGTATTGCAGACGCACGTGCATGAAGTAATCAAGCACACGTAACATCCTATGTACATTTGTGTAGCGTTTCTCCATTCCTTTTTCGTAGCAGACAAGAGACACGTTAAGACGTTTTGGGTGCTGTATTTAGTTTTTTTTTTCTTTTTCGATGAAATTACGTTTGTATTTTACGAATACGAAACGTTTCCTATGCAATTTCACATTGCAATCGCTAGCAACAACAACAACATGCTCGTAAAATTTATTTTATGAAGCAGACACATTGTTTTCTCAAACGAACAGTTTTGATACGATTTATTATACTTCAGATATGTTTGTGATGCTGTAAAGCGTTGAGTATTGATTTATTTTCTGTTTTTTTTTCGTGGTTTTCTCTTAAAAAGTTAGTGTTTTTTTTTACTGACCAATTTCTGTTTTGTTAAGTTCCTACATACGATTTTGCTGTAATCTTGTGAAAGTGTCGGAATTTCGGTCGAGTTACTTTACCAGTTCACGAATGTGGTAGTGTCTAAATGTTCGTAGCACTAGAACTGAAACAATTGGATTGAGTCGGAGATCAATGTTAACAGGTGATCCATCTTTTTATGCCACCGAACTGGTTAATGATCGTTGAATTGCTTGTGTTCTCGTCAGTGTTACATGGAAATCACTTGTTATTTCATACTACAAAAACCTAGTCACCGTTGATCAATCGATGTGATTTTGTTTAAAAAAAAAAACGCTCTAGAAAAAGATCACAGGAGCTCCCATTTTTCCATGGTATCTTTCTTTGTCACCCAAAAATTCTCTCATAACATTAGTGCGTGATTTTTGTTCGTTCTTTTGAGGCTTGAATGTTTTTTTTTTCTTAAACATGAACAAAATCGACGCTTTGCAAGGTGCATGCTGGTTATTACTGCAAGGATATGGATGTGGCTTTTTTTCTAAACAATCCTTGAATTAGCGCTAGGACCTTTGTTGTTCGGCTTTGTTTTCATGTGTTCCCCTGTTTTCGAGTATGTTTTCCTTTTAAAAGAGCGTCACCATGTGCAATTCGCAGCATATGGTTTTTACATCGACGTTCCGAATGACAAGTCGCCATCACGCCGAGAATAAGTGGTGGTTGATATGCTCTAAAAAAGAAAAGGTAATGTCAACGACATGTAAGCAGTGAAACATATCGTTTCCATATATCTGATTCATTTCATCATTCATAACGAATTGTGATATAAAAACTTACGTCGTCGTGATCGATAACGGGTGGAGTTTGAGATTATAAAGTGGGGATTATCGCTAGGCGTTGTGATTTGTTATCAAATAGCATTCATATAGGATGAGGGGGAAATGAGGGAACGATTCCACCTGCTTCACGTTCAAAGCTGTCTGGTTGGTTGAACGTAATTCTTCCACTTTTTCTCATTTCTGTGCGTTGGTCAATGAGGAATTCTTCTAGGGATTCTTCAGGCTGCATATCTGCACATTTTTCTACATTTTTGTTTCCATTTTTTTTCACCGTAGTTTCTGTTGTGACAATGTGTACCACGTGGTTCTTATAGTTTGTATGGGATGGACCCTGTTTATGACACCCTGTTTCAAGCTGTGCACTTCTCTCATTGTGGTAGGCTATACACTGCTTCGATCGGATTTTCGTTCACTGGCGTTGTTCGTTCATTACACGTTATATTGTGCAGTTTTAATTGATTTATTGAATCCACATGTATGTTCTGCGCATTGTTTCGTCAATCTTTTTGCTATGAGATTTAACTTTTTGCTTCTGTGTTTAATATTTGCTGGATTTAATGCATAGATTTTGTAGAGGACTCACATTATGTCAACTTGTCATCTAATGGCTTTGAAACATTAATCTAATGTTTCAAAGCTATTTTATATTTGCTTGCAACGTATCACGAAATTGTCGTGATACGGAAACTTCAGAGAAAACGTAGACTTCGGGTTGTAGATTACGGAAACGAGCGTGGCTCCGCTCATCTTCCCCTAATTGTCGCTAAAGACGTCGTGAATGGCGGTCTTTTTCTCCTACGAAATCAGTTGCAACGCGCCACCCTCGCGCACGCGTCGCGCCTAGGAGTGAGCGGTGAAATTAGTGAGGTCTCCTCACCAGCCGATTTAAGTAAAATTAAGAAATAAGGTGCTGAGGGACCGGATCGTGTACAAAAGTGTGCGTTCTAACGTATTTAGCAGGAACTAGAGTGGTAAAGGAAAACAGACGATTTTGGATTTCTCAACGAATAGATAGAAATGGGTTTACTAGTGTGATGAGACGACGATTAACTTCATCTAGTGATCCGGAAAAGGCCTATGAGTCAGCCTTGTGTGGTCCTTCCTCCCCAACGACGCAACATATGACGGGTAATGGAACGATGGCAATTCACAAAGCGTCTACGATTGTGGGAGTGGAGCGGTTTCTGTCAGTTATTTGAAGTACAAGGTTTGTCCCAAAAGAGATGACACTGGTGCAGTAAGAATCGATTTATTGAGGATTTTTGCAAATTCACTTAATAATCTCCAGAGTAGGTCTCTTGAAGATCGATAACTCGCTTCCAAGGCTTGTGCCAATGTTTGATGTACCTTTTAATGATACACTTCCATTACAACTATATAGTGTACACAATTCTAAAGCAACTTTGGAATGTTCTTCGAGCCTCGTGTTACAGTCGCTTGAATCTCAGGAACGGACTCGTTAACCTTTCGAAGCAGTCTTGATCTTTCCAAAGAAAAAAGGTCCGGCGATGACAAATCAGAGCTTTACGGGGGCTGCGAAAGCGTTGCTTGCTAAATTTTTATTCTTCTTAGGGAAATTTCTCACCAACGGCGTCGTGTGAGCAGAAGTATTGTCGAGATGCAGTCGCCAACGAATGTCGAGAAGGACCAAGGCGTCTCTTTTCACCAACCATTCGGCACTACATTGTAGAAAGTAGCACTGACGGTCCTCTCGGCCGGAGCAAACTCTTTCTGAACAGATTTGTATTTTCCTGTTTTGCCAACGAAATTTTAGTGAAACATTATTTTATGACCTGACGTCTCGATAACTTTGTTTTTGTCAAAGGCCTTAAAGTGACTCGAGGTTTTTTGTGTGATGGATACCTGTTAAATTCTTCTCTGCCCTTGCCAAGCCTGAATATCATGCCGAAGATGCCACGCGAGAACCCCAGACAGGAAAAAAAAGCTGAGTGTACTCGCCGACTAGCGGGAGATTTTCAATCAGATATTCACCTTCGGTGGCAATCTGTATGAACGCGACGTACCGACCTCCACCGGCCCCGGTAGTTGGTGAGACTGGTCAGTTTGTTTTCCTGTTTGAAGTTGCGTATTGCACTTGGAACGGAATCGAGGCTTGGCAAAAGAGAGGTGCTCGACGTGATATGCATAGCGTCGCTAAGTTCGAACCACTTTCAGTCCTTCAATAAAGATGAAGTTGTCGAAACATAAATAAAGTTTCACCAAAACTTAGATACTTACTTAGATATTTAGATGGCCCGTATTCACTGGACGTGCGGGCTCCAGCGTCTTTTCCACTCGTTTCATTCCCTCGCCATTGTCATCCAAGATGTTCTCAAGTTTCGTGAGTGACGTTGACGAGGTCCTTGAGCCGTATCCAGCTGAGCTCTCAGCTGGTCCACCCGTGTAGCGAACACATAACCATCTCGTCTCCCTCGAGGGCGTTTAGCATCTTTTGGGATCCACTCCACCGTTCTTTTAGTCCATCTATCGTCGATTCTTCTCATAATGTGACCTGCCCACCCATGTTTTGCTTTCAATATATATTTCGCTGGGTCGCGAAGACGGCACATTAATCTTAAATCGGAGCTGCGAAGGCCGGCTAAGGGTTGTGTGCGGCGGTTAAACCTCAGAAGACATCTCTCAAGGGCTCTGTGGGTAGTGAATAGTTTTCTAGACGTGACAGCTGTGTCTGCCCACTGCGTAACAGAGCGCTGGAAGTACTGTCGAGTCAAACAGGTGGGCGCGGAGTTCTTGGTCCGTCAGTTCTTTTCTCTTCAGTTCAGTTCCGTTCTCCATTGTACTTTTTCTCCATAGTTTTCCACAAATAGATCTCAGTCGCGTAGAAATGCTTACGCATACGGGTCTTGTACAAACATATCTACTTTACATTATATAGAGAAGGAATCGCAAACCTTGGTGTGTGGTCAGTGCTTTTGGGAATGTAGTGGGGATAGAAATAAAAACTAACATGACCACATAGTGCAGTCTGGATAGGCGGTGCAGATATATAATACTTATTGGTGGACTAAAGTGGGAGGCAGTGCAGAGGTCTTGAAAAGAAATGTCGTTAAAGGCATCACCCCACGAATCTAGATTGGTACGGATTTCCGGTGGAGTATTCGTGTACGGGGTCGTAAATTATGGGGAGGAGGGTGATTCCGTTCATTTCTTCCTAATTGCCGTAGAAAACGGGCGGGAAGATACGGCTTCGAGTGTTCCGGCGCACTATTTTCTACAAGAAGTTCGATTGGAGCACGTCAGCCCTGTGCATCTCGCATCTTCCGGGCCGTTTTTTACGGCAATTAAGAAGAAATGGACGGAACCACACCCCTCTCCATAATCTACTATCCCGTGTACGAATACTCCACCTGAAATCTGCCCCACCTCAGATTCGTGGTACGCTGCCTTTAACTCATTTCAGCGCAGCTTTTTGTTAATGCTGGCAGAGCTTAGACAGATTAAATCCTGTTTGAAAGGAGTATAGTGAAGGTTCGTGGAATTCTGTTGCTTAATTTTTTTTCTTGAGAGAGTTTCATGAGTTGTTGAGAAGTTAAGAAGATACCATTGTGTTGAGAAATAGTTCCGGCTTGCAGTAAGATTATCATCGAGAATTTGAATTCCCCCTTCCTCCTAGAGGTAGAGTGTTTCCATCCCTTTCTTTTCTTCAATTTGAATTTTTTAAAATTTAATTTGAAATTCCTAACCATTTTTGGATGAGGATCCCTATTATCGTAAATTATAGCTTGTGAAAGATAACACATGATATGTTATGATAACACATGCGGTGAAATGAAGCTATCATTTCGAATCGCTCAATTACTTGTGGTTCTGCCTGGAAATGTTTTGAGTTTGCCCTTTAATTATGTCACCACCTTTGTTTTTATGGCGCTTATTCTCAGCAAGGCACACAGCTGGCGCGCTGACATGTTCCTCGAAAAATCCTGATTTTTCTAAACGCTTACGTGAACTTTACCGTTACATTAAACTGAGACTTTTCTCGAATCCTTTCGGTTCTGGAAATAATTATCGTAATAACAGAGAAAAATCTTTCTAAACTGTGACAATGCCAGGTGAAAAGGTTTTTTTTTTCCAAAAACCAAGAAGGGATATAAAGAAGACGGACACTACTTTTTGTATTTAGCCGGGATATCTTGTTCACCACAAGCGCCTATCGCTAACTAAGCCTTTCGTCCCTCCAAAGTCCATAATTTGGTAGCAGACTTGTTTGGGAGCATAAAAACTCTGACCTGATGCATGGGCTAGCCTCCGCAAGTCATTGTATAGGCTAAGACGCGTTGCAAAAACCTCAACGATTACGAATTGCAGTCAAACTCGTCGTTGGCGCATCCAATCCGCAGATTGGTACGCCATGGACTTTAAAGCATCACTCCACGAACTTGGGGTGGTAGCAGGTGGGATAAGCCTATACGGGGTCGTAGATTATGGGGAGGGTGATTCCGTACATTTCTTCCTAATTGCGGTAAAAAAAAACGGCCCGGAAGATGCGGCTTCGACTTCCGGCGCGCTATTTTCTACAACGAGTTCGATTGGAGCGCGCCAGCATTGTGCACGCGCCGCATCTTCCGGACCGTTTTTTACGGGAATTAGGAAGAAATGGACTCAATCACCCCCTTCTCCATAATCTACGACCCTGTATAGGCATAACCCACCTGAAACCCGCACCAACCCAGATTCGTGGGGTGATGCCTTTAATTAGATTTTTATCTTGTGTACCACTACTAATCATACATTTTCAAAGTGGTGTCAGAACTCCAAAATATTGTTAATAGTTTAGTGCTTGTACTCGTCCTTACAGTGGTAAGACTGGTTCCAAATTCGCTCAGAAGAAATTGTGTATTGTAGAATTCTACCATTGATAATTTATTATTAAAAGTCGCTAAATTCCTTACACGATACATAGAATAACTGAATTCGATACTAAGCTACATTGCGCTCGATTATTGCCAGACGAATGTTGAATATTGTACAGAGGATGATAGTATTATCGTCCGATACCGGAGAACTGTACGAGGAAGATTCTTGCCGCAAGTGAGAGTGGATTTTCCTCCTCCTACAGTCCTCTCAAAATACATTCTTATATACAGCACAAGAAGACATTGAGAAATGTCGGTAGCACGGAATATCAGCATTTTTCCTGCAATCAAAAGGTTAGATCTCTGGTGAAATGTCAACAAAAACTACTGATGGGAAAAAAATCCTATATTTACCATTTTTACTGGAGTTATTGCCTAGTCGCTGGTAATGATACATACATTATTTGCAAGGATGCGCGTGAGACATACCACTGAAAATATTCTCCAATCACATTTCCTTTGATGGTGGAACCAAGCACAAAAATGTTGTGCAGAGCGAGTGATACGGTGACGTGTTGGTTAGTCAGAAGGACAAAATATCTTTCATCTGAGAGGATTTAGTAGTCCCCACCTTTAATTAAACAAAATTATTACTAAACTCGATTCTGTGCCCTACGAGAACGAATTACTGTAGAGATCCGTTCCTTGCATTTCCCTATAGTTTTTCTCGTATAGAGAATATCTCGAATGTTACATATGTTATGTGACATTCATAGTGCATTTGCTATCAAGAGAAAAAAAATGGAGCTTTAGTGTTCTAGCGAAAATTGATTGCATGAAAAATGGGAAACCCTGCCAGGAACGATGCTGATTTGTCAGCTCATATTTTTTTTTGATTTTTGAGCTATTTATCATGGAGGTGGTACGTGTTAGATCCAATTAATCTCCCTTTAAAAAAAAGTCGTTGACAACTCCTATTCGTTCAGTCGAGAATTACTGTGGCTCTCAGTGATTGTCGCTTTAAGTGTATACGTCCAATTTTTTTTTCTAAATTTGTCGTACGAGACTGTCTACGACCTGCACTTTTTCATGTTTCAGGAGAAAAAAAAATTGTTTTTACTTCATTTTATTTCTTTATTCAGTATTCTTCTTTCTTTATTCACTTCTTCCCCTTAATTTTCTGTTTGGGAATTTGTTGGAAGAAGAAAAGATTTGCTTTCATTGATCTCGTCTTCGTCTCTGTTGAGATTACCTTATCTTTGTTTTTAGTTCAGAAATTACTAACCTAGACCACCCATATTTCGTCTTTTGAGTTTAAAGGCACCACCCCACGAATGTGAGGTGGTACGGATTTCAAGTGGAGTATTCTTATACGAGATCGTAGATTATGGAGATTCTGTCCATTTCTTCCTAATTGCCGTAAAAAACAGCCCGGAAGATGCGGCGCGTGCACAAGGCTGGCGCTCTCCAGTCAAACTCCTTGTAGAAAATAGTGCGCCAGAACGCCCGAAGCCGTATCTTCCGGGCCGTTTTTTTACGGCAATTAGGAAGAAATGGACGGAATCACCCCCTCTACATAATCTAATATCCCGTATACGAATACTCCACTTGAAGTCCGTACCACCTCGTAGATTCGTGGAGTGATGCCTCTAAATAATCCTTTCCAACTGCTGGAACATCAAAAAGTAAGGTTATTTTCGGAAATGTCTATATTGAGTTTTTCTCCAAGTTTCTCATGTATTGTTGTTGTTGTTAACGTTTTTTTAAATGTTGGAATCTATTTACGAGAAGTGAAGAGGAACGATTAGCAGTTACAAGGTAGTGATTTATAGTGTTTTGAAGATCTTAACGTGAAGTTTGCTCCCATTTTTACATTGCTAAGACTTCCTTGAGTGGTCTAGTAGCTAATATTGTTGGATAATCCTAGTTGCAGCCCATTGTTACTCCGGACCCTTATTCGCATTATTACTACTATTATTATCTGAAAAAAAGACAAAACATCTGTCAAGCAGTCTTGAAATCTGCATTTTTACTTTTAAAGATCGATAAGACGCTCATAGTTCTTCACGGATTTGAATGCGACGTAGATCTACGGTAACCGGTAGCGTGGTCGTTCCAGACAGTCCAGAAGCTTTTTGGAAATATTGACATATTTCTAAATTATCACCAATTATTATTCATTAATTATCCATTTTTATTTTATTTTTATTTTGTAGATCAAAGCATTGGTTGGAACTTAGTTGCAGTTGTAAAATCAAATATTAAGGAAGCTTTGTACATAGCTTTTGTTTCTTTAGTAACTGCTATTATTTCATGTATTAAGAAATTTTTTTCTTGGGATTTCGTTGTTAATCAGCAGTTTTTTTTTCCTTTTTTCATGTCTTATTTAACAACGACTAGCAACATTTGAGCCATAATCTATCTCTCTTAGGTTTCCAGTATCTTATATATCCGTGAATTTCCCTCAGCAAACGAGGGATTTTGTCATAATTTCCTCTGAAGTGCATTACGTTGAGCTTTGGTCTTAATTTGAGGCTTCTCGTGTATCTCTTAGACTCCCGAACATCTCCGAATTCCATGCGCTTTTGTTTTCGTTGTTGACGGCCAGCTGTTGCATGCCCGCTGCACTTTGTCTGCAGAGCTCGAGATTTTAATATTCGTCGATTCGTACTGTTCCCAACATCCATGATTTAGCATTCTATTGTCACATTCCACAGATAATTGAAATTCTGCTGACATTTCTGTGATCGCAATACATTCTACAGTTTTATGTAATTTTTGGTTTAGATGTAATTAAGGAAGAGTTGATATATGTTTTCAATAGTTGACCATTTTGGAATGAGTTCTAAGATCTTCGTTCTAAGATATACCCTTCCAGGCGATATCAGATCGATTTTTGATGGATATTGACTCGAGCTGGGTCTAGCGATCGCTTCGTTAGCCAGCCTTCGATCAATACTCATTAAAAGTGAGATTTTTCAATGCAGTATCGTTATCGTCAACGATACCTAATTAAAAAAGCCCTAATTAACCTTAATCAAGAAAATAGATAATTTTGGGCGTGATAGCGCATAGACTCAGCTTTGGTCTTCTGCGCTTTGGTCTTGTATATTCTTTTTCCAACAAAGTGTTTGCTTTCCTTTCTTTCCGCTTTCATTCTTCCCCTAGTAGACTTTTTTTCAAAAAAAAATATTTTTCGCATTTTTGGATTGTCTCAAATAGTGCCCTTAATGATGAACTTTAGCTGTATCATGGTTTCCATGTAAATGTGAATAATGAAAAATAAATAAATATAAAATATATAAATAAATAAAATATATATAAGTAAATAGTGTAGATGCGTAATAGAAACAGTTGGCTAGGTCACAGCGATGAGAACAATGGCAGCAGCTGATTATACACGTTGGAGATAACGTTTTCTAAACATGAGTACCAAATAAATGTTGGTATTGAGTGGGTAAATGGACGTTCAGGGTACATTTATGTATTCAGTTTGATGGAGTGGTGGTACAGCTGTGTTGTTCGCATTGCATGAATCCTTCATCATTTATTATTTGTCTATTTTTATCATCGGAAGCTGTTCTATCCTACATGTTCTAAATTTGCGAATATCCAATGGTTTTCATTGTATTCATTTCAGTCTGGTGTCATAAGATCTAAGTAGTTTATAAATAAATTTCTGTTTTTTCTTTGTTGGGATTTTCCTGGATCTGATTCTGGTGTTATATTTATTTATGTATATTGCTTGTATCTATTATATCATTATTTTTTAAATAATTAATTAAGGCGGGTGTGGCGCAATCGGTTACAGGTCCGTTGTAGCCACACGGGCGAAGGTTCGAAACCGTTCTAGAGCAAACCAGGCCTTCCATCCTTCTGCGGTCGATAAATAGGCGCCAGAATTGTCTTGGAGGATAAAAACACTGATTTGATCATCGGCTGGCCTCCGCAAGTCATTCTATGGACCAACACGCGTTCTGAAACCTCAACGATTACGAATTACAGTGTTGGCGTTGGCGCATCCCAAGTGGATTGATACGCCAGTGACTTTTTATTTTTTAGTTACTTTATTTATTATTTGTTTATATTATATATTATATTTATATTTTTTATTTCTTAAGATTGTTTATTTATATTTTTATATACATTTATTCATTTACGTTTATTAGTTATTATTTCTTATTTATATTTTACTTATATGTATTTGTGTTCCTATATCTTCTTACAGTTCATAGATCGTTTTAGAACAGCTGTTATTTTTTATTAGGTTGACTTTATTAGATAAGTAATTAACTTTTTTTTTCATAAATTGCAAACTTGGACACAAAAAAAGAGTTGCGTTATGTGATAAATTTTTTTGAAAGAGCACTCTTTTCAAAGAAATGTTCGTTGTTAAAACATAGTGTTTTGTTTTCTTTTAATTTTAGTTTTAATTTATAGATCAGTAATATTTGTTACTGAGGCGCTAACAAATATTACTGATATTTTTGTTATTTATATATTATTTTTTTAATTTTTAAATCAGTAATATTTGTTAGTGAGGCACTGCTTTTCTTTTTTTTTCGCAAGTAATCAGAGCATTTGGGATTTGCAGACAGCTCTATATATAGAATATCTCATTACGCTAGTTATCGCAGCTGTTTTTACGCATTACATAGAAGTTTTTTTCCATAGGTCTCTTTATTAATTTGTCGAGAAGATAAACAACTTGTTATTGTTGTTGTTGATTGCTTCTTTTTTTTTCGTGCCAAAAATTCGAATAAATGTAACTAAACTATCTATAATCTGAAGAATAAATGTAACTAAACTATTTATTTATAACGTGAACTTTTGGATAATCCACCGTAGATCGGTGTTTCATTTTCACTCGATATTTTCTGCTAGGAGTTAACTTTCTATATGTCTACTTTTTTATTTCTTAGCAATTTTTTTGTTTTGTTGGATTGATTTTTTGATGATGATGCTTTTTTTTTGCAATTTGCCCAAGTGTGTATATCAACGTATATGTTTATGAGACTGTTGCTAGGATATACGTACATATGTGTCCTAATCCTATCTCTTATTTGGAAATGGAGATTGGATCTGATGAACCTCCACTCCTCATCCTTGAAAATAAATTTTTCTACATACCTTAAAATCCACACTTCTAATAAAGTATTGGTAGAGTAGTTGTCACGAAGTATTCTTATAAAGTATTTTCGTAGTAAAAAGAAATCGGATGACAAATGATATAAAAATGATAGAAAATATAAAAATGACCAGCTCATTTCTTGCTAGCGAGATCCTTCTTTAACCACGTACTGTAGTAGATGTGCGGTTTTTTCTTTAAAAAATTTGTTGTACAAAAATTATTTTATGAAAATTTATATGCAAATTTATTATTATTATATTTTTTTATTTATATATAAATTTTGTGACTCTTCCATGCGAAACATCTGTAGAACCTGTAATTGTGTAAATCCTTCAAATCCTCAAGAAATCATTGATTTAATTGTGAGAAGAAGATTTGTTCAGTTTTCCTTGGAAATAATTTTGCAAGTTTAGCAAATTAAAGAATGAGCAGAAAACTAAGTTAAGCGGATCCAGAACTAGAGTGGTCTCTTTTTGCTATCTGAACTATCCGGAATATAAGGTGTGGAGAGTTTGTTTCATGCTAAAAATCCAACTTTACTTATATTCTCGACGAAAATTCGTATATTTTCATCATTTCCCCTCTAGCGAGATGAACTGTGTTTATAGCGCTGAGATGCAGTTGCATCTGCAGTTGATCCCATAACATATGCATTATTATTTTATTTCTTTTATTTTTCTTTTTTTTCTTGATATAAATTCTAGTATTTTCATCCATGTTCTTCCCTCTTAGTGGAGTGGACGCTTTCATCGTTTATGAGTCATTATACATTCGGGCTCAGCCTACTTTTGCATGGAAGTGTTAATTAAGCAAATGGCAGCAGAGCTTAAATATCGTGCAGATATCTAGTATCAGCTGCGGAGGTTCGTTTTCTCTCATTTACTGTTTGAAAAATTTTATAGTGTTAAATTGTCCTAGTTATCGTATCTCCTATTGATTTTTAGTACGAATTTTTCTATGGCTTAAAGACATCACCCCACGAATCTGAGGTGGTCGGATTTCAGGTGGAGTGTTCGTCTACGGGACAGTAGATTATGGAGAGGGGGATGATTCCGTCCATTTCTTCCTAATTGCGGTAAAAAACGGCGGCGCGTGCACAAGGCTGGCACGCTCCAGTCGAACTCCTCGTAGAAAATAGCGCACCGGAACGCTCGAAGCCGTATCTTCGGGGCGTTTTTTACGCCAATTAAGAAGAAATGGACGGGACCACCCTTCTCTCCATAATCTACGATCCGGTATACAAATACTCCACCTGAAATCCGTACCACCTCAAATTCGTGGAATGATGCCTTTAAGAAAGTTTTTGTTTGCTCTATGTAATTCTGCTACCATATGTACAAGAAACAAAGATAAATGAAGAAGGCAATTCGTAACTATAGTTTTTTCTCCATTACAGTGACGCTGTCTAAAATCGACTTTATTGGATGGATCCATCACTAGTTAGCAAATTTTAGTGGCCTATTTTTACTACTTTCTTGAGAAACCTACTTGGTTTTCTGTTAAAGGCGTCACCCCACGAATGTGAGGTGGTGCAGATTTCAGGTGGAGTATTCGTATACGGGATGGGAGACTACGGAGAGCGGGGTGATTCCGTCCATTTCTTCCTAATTGCCGTAAAAAACGGCCCGGAAGATACGGCTTCATTCGTTTTGGCGCACCATTTTGTACAAGAGGTTCGATTGGAGCGCGCCAGTCTTGTGCGGCGCTGCATAGTCCGGGCCGTTTTTTACGGCAATTAGCAAGAAATGGACGGAATCACCTCCCTCTCCGTAGTCTCCCATCCCGTATACGAATACTCCACCTGAAATCTGCACCACCTCAGATTCGTGGGGTGGTGCCTTTCAATCTCACATTAACACCATTAATGCGCGGGAAATACATTCTGAAAAATTGGGAAGTGTGTAATAAATATAATTACATGAATAAATTATCTCAATTTTCGCCTGCTTTATTCGTGGTTACCTTTATGAGATCTGTAAGATATGATGCCCTTTGATCAAAATATTCTCGTCCAAATTTTTTGAGATCTGACACCTCCCAACAGTACGGTACTGAAGCGCCAAAACAACATTAAAACACTTAATGGATATACTATGCGAAAACAGAAAAAAAAATATCCATAGGTGTTTCTGAGTTCAAATATATACACAGATAGAGCGTCCAGAAATAAGGGTGCCTTTGAGTTCTTTCGCCTTTGAATTTTGAGTTATTTCAGGTGTAGGTCGAACTGGAACAAGATTTAATACATGAAAGAATATAGAGACTAATATTATAGCCCTTTCTCCCCTTCCCCTGGAAAATGCATTGCTTCCAGAGGTTAGGAAAAAATGGAAAAGCGATTCCGACCCTAATTTCTCGCGAAACTGACTTTGGTTTTTTTTCGGCAGCTACAGCTATGGGACAAAATGGAATTTGAGGGGCGAGGGCTCTCACTGGTGCCCCCATTTCTGGAAGCTCCTGCTTTTTTCTCTAAGTAACTTTAACTTACATGACATAGATTTTTTAAGACTAATGCTTTGGGCCCCGACTGATTTAGAAATCGCTTCCCCCCTCAACTCTATTTTATCCCAGCTTTGATTCTAGCGGATATATGGGATAGCTTTGCAAGGCTAATTGTTAAGAGTTGCAGCTGTAACTGCTGCTATAAATAGAGTTGAACAATGCCTTTTTCGGATTTGTTCACTTTAAATTAAACTCATAAATGTTTGAACTGGTTAAGCACCGAAAAAGACAAAAAATAACAAAAGAAGTGTTGTCATTATAGCGTCCCTGTGGAATGTCTGGTTATGCAATTTGTTAAGGCAGCATACCACGAATTTGAGGGGAATCGGGGAAAAAGTTGAAGATGGGGTGGTGGGTTGCGGGGATCCGGCATGGCTCCTCCTCGTTCACCTCTCCCTAATCGTTGTAAAAAACGTACGCAAGAACAGCTTCAGTTCTTACGAATTACGTTGGAACCCTCCTCTGTGCATCCGTTCCGGTCCCCTAAGCAGCCTATGGTTTTAGTTGAATAGGCTTCTGAAGAGACGTCATTGATTCTCGACCGCTCGCACGTATATGCGACGCGTGCACAAGGGCGTTGCAACCGGAATCTTCTTGAAAAACTGTGTCTTTCACCCCGTTTTTTTTTACGAGGATTAGGCAGAGATGAGCGGAACCATCCCGGATCCCGCAGTCTACAACCCAATCTGTAGTTTTTCCGTTGGATTCTCTCACCATGTCAGATTTGAGCTGTGCTGGCTTCAAGTTTTTTCTTTCGGAAAAGTAATTATAAAAATAAAAAGCTCTCACATAAGCGATGACTGCTAAATCTTCGTAGAAGTGGGAAGTGAGGAACTGAAAACTCACAAGAAGTGTTAGGATATAACCGTGCGTTCGGAAATGTTCTCGAAAAGCTATCCATAAGATAGAATTTGACGTGCGGAATTCGCTTTGAAATTTGATAAAGCACGAAGTGCACGGGGGTTGATCAATCCGCTGGGGATGCAGTTACGCGTTCAACTTACTTCAATTCACATTTTATGACTGAGTTATGACGCGACGTTCCGATTGTGAACATGTGTTGGAAATATCTCTTCAAATATATTTGCTCTCCATTGCTCACGCAAACCTATATTTCCAATGAAAATAAACTAACCAATGTTATTCGTATTTCGATTTGTCTGTTTTGTATGTTGTTCTATATTTTATATTTTTGTTTTTTTTTTATTTCATAATTTTATAATGGGCTAGTATAGCGCAGTTGGTAAGAGGTCGCTGTTGCCGTACCGTAGTCGACGGTTCGGAACAGCACTAGTGCGAACCAAGCCTTTCATCCCTCGTAGGGTCGAAAAATTGGCACAAATCTTCTCTGGGAGGATGGGATGATCTTTTATGTGTGGTTTTTTTTTAAAAAATGTTTTTTGTTTTTTATTAACTTTCGTTTCAAATAAATAAAGCTATCAAATAAATTCACTTTTACTCATTTTTCTACTCTTATGAAAATAAATAAATATGTGTCCTGGTTTTTGTCGTCGTATAGTGTTCTGCCGTCGAGTAAGGCGGGAGCTAATTTCGTTCGTTTGACTTCATTTACTTCTAGTACATTTTTTTCATGCACTAGCAACAAATCTCATCTTATTTTTTCCGTTTCCCTTTTATCGGAGTTCTTTCGTGTACTTTCTAAGAGACATGTTCTCTTCCGGACTATCGGTGGTGTTTTTGTTTTTTTTTTAGTTTTTTTTTCTGACAAGTATAATTATTTTGACAAGTATAATAAAAAAAATGATGCCCTTGTCGGATTTTATTATTCCTGGCAGTGATTTTACTGTCGCGACTCACTCCCGACTTGCAAACTCGTCGTCCCAAAGCGAGTATCCATCAGTTACGGGGATAGGGAAGACGTAGAGACATTACGCAACGATGCAACGAAAATTTCATCGTTTGGATGTACATCGATGATGTAATGCGAAAAATTGCTGCGTAAGCACTCCAGCACTGCTGCAGTAATTGAAATTCTATTACTTCGCTTAGCTTTCATCTTTTTTTTCTTCTTTTCTGGCGATGTGTTTGCTCCCTCTTCAAATCCTTGTGTTCAACGTCCACACATTGTTCTAATGAAATCAAACGTCTAAACACATTGAAACGAAATTCTAATTAATTAATTAATTGATTCTGAAATCCACAACGTTACACCTACATCCATTACATCCATACTTTACAACGTAGCGACATCCGATCCATCTTTTAAGAAATTCCGAATGTATAGCCGTTCTTTATAGGTTTCTACGGTTTTCTACTGATTTTCTACAGATTTTTAATGTTTCATGTAATTTGACCGGATTCAGTTCGTAAACTCGGTTGGATCCCTTGGTTTTGAAATATTTCACAGTATTTTCTTCTTTTTCCTATTTGTTATTTTATTTATTATTTTATTATTTTAATTCTATTATTTTATTTAGTCTGTTTTGAATTTCTACGCACCGTTTTAGTTTTTTTTAAAATTAAAATTGTAAGATGCGATGTTCAACCGTATGCCTTTTTTATAAGAACCAGGTGCCAGTACCGGGCTACCGTTACATGTTTTTCGAAAATTAATCGATTTCCCCGATTCTGTATCATTTAATTTAAGCGCTCTCGCATGAATAGTTTTCCGTTCTTGTGCGGTTGTTATCGTCGATAAAATTGAACACAACATCTCTGTTTGAACCAGCATGTGTCCATTAACGATGTCCTTTAACGTTGTTTCGATTTTTTTCGATGTTGGAGATGAAAGCACCGTATCCATTCGTTATTGACAGCCAGCAACAATCCGAAGAAAGCCGACTATCAAATATCTTTTGAAAATTTGAAAACAAACGCTCCTATTGGTTTTTGTGAGTTCGTCCTTAGGATTAATCTATTTTTCACACAACTTTCAGAGGCCGCTCCCAGAGACTTCCAGAGTTTCTTTTTCCGGATATTCTTCATTTCTTTTTCGTCTTTTTCCATATGTTTCTTTTTCCGAAGTGTCTACTTTATTCTTCGGCTAAGGTAGCTTGAGGGGAAAAACCCATTAAGGTGCATTAACCATCGACAGGTGAAGCTCACGATGGATGTGGCTGCAACGTTGATTGCTGTTACCTCGTTAGTTCTTCCTTCCCGTTGAATGGGAGAGGAAAGGGGACAAACGAGGCACACGGAACTTTCCTGACCAACACACAAATCAGAAGGTTTGAGTTTCTCCATGCACATCCTCTGTGGGTCCCATTCGTTCAGTACATTCCGTTCTTAAAGGCAAAAAGGTCACGAAACTGATGGTGTTGGGGATTTCTGTGGACCAAAATAGGGTTTGAATCGAAGATTATGAATGTGGGCGTTACAGTCATTTTCAGTTCCTCTTAATCGCACTTGAAAATGGCGTGGGAAGGGGCATTTTTTCCTACGAGGTCGCGTTAGAACACGTCATCCTTGTGCACGCTCCAGCCCTCTCAACATCCGATTCATTGTTTATACTTGAGTAGGCTGTTGAGAAAATTGCAGCTTGCACATGTTTACGGCGTTCCAACGTACCTCGTAGGAAAAAAACGCCTCTCCGCACGCCTTCTTTAGGAACGATTAGGCGGAGCTGAGCGTTACTACGCTTATACTCGTAATCTATGTAATCCGAAATCTATATTCCCCACAGAAACTACAACATCGTCTATTTCGTGATCCAAAGCCTTTAACCCTAGGTTTAAACCTAAAGTTACGCTTTGGTTAACGTTAGTTGCAAATGTAAGGTCTTCACGGAGTCAGGGTATACGCTCCTTTTTTTTTGTTCATTGTAGGACGTTTTCATCGTTCATCGTTCGACGAAAAGTAGGAAAGGGCACAAAATTACCTAACAAACATGTGTTCTGTCACAGTGGTCAGTGCGGTGCGGCTACTTTCCTGCAGAGCGAAACGGGCCAGACGAGGCCAACGTCGTCAGGGCGTAATTTCACTATGACGTTTCTGTCAGCAAGTGATGACGTTAGCAACAGGATAATGGCAACTTGGGCTGCAATCGGTTCTTGTTTTCATTTCTTTCACACAATCCTACTACGTCATTATTGTTTACGCATGTCTGTTGTTGATTTATAGTAGTCTAGATATGGAATATAGTATTCCGTGGGTGAGAAGTGCAACAAAAGGAACAAAATGCCATAATTCGTCACGAAAAAAGAAAGATGCGGAGAAAACGAGTAAGAGCCGAAGTAGTTTGTTGGCTTAAAGCCAACTGTCCCCGGATTTGTTTATTTTCCGGTTGTTTTTCTCGTCGTAGAAAGGATTGCTTTTGTATGTGTTTGCGTATGCCAGTGAGTGATAGCTGGGAGCAGGTGAGATTTACAAAATTATACATATGTCAAGGCATTATCCCTCTTTTTTCAATAATAATTCCTCCAACCTTATGTGCACGGATCTGTTGCCATTACCTTATGCGTTTTGAGTGAGTGCGATTTTTTTGCGTGATAATGGAATGAGGAGAATCTTTTTTTTCAAATCTCTTAGGAATTAACTGGGTCCCATAAAAGATACTGTATATTATCTTGAAAAACTTCTGGCAATTTGGTTTTTTCCCGGTCTTTCTTCAGTACTCACGAAAATTAATTTCTGTGGCGAAAATCTTATAAACATTAAACTGTCATGCAGCATAATGATCGTGCATTGATGGGATTAAAAAAATAAAGTTCTCCCTACCCTCAACGCCTCCTCCTTCCCCTCGTACCCCACCCCCCGAGCTGATGATGACCGTGATTCGCCAGAACCACTGTGTTTTTGGTAGGTATTGATTGGGGGCTGCAGATCGTTGTTGTGGGTCACGGTTGACCCCGCTTACGACGGCGACCTATCGTGAATTTTTATCGTCAACAATGAGGGTAAAAATCATTAACGTTCTGCTGAGAATTGTCTGTAGAGGTCTCGTTGATTCGCTTAGAACGTTTTCAGGATTTTTATAGAACGGTTTTTCATTCTTTTTTTGGTTTTTTGTAAAAGACATTTTTTTATCTGTATATAATTTCGTTCACGCCTGACCCAGTAATTTCCAGCTCTATCTTAAAAATAAACATCTTGAATTTTTTGGACACAATGCTTTTCCTCAACGCTTAAAATGCCTGGGAACCAAATATGGAAGTACCAAAAAAAGTGTGGAAAAAAATGTAGAAAAGAACTCTCAAGGGTGGCTGTGGGTACTGTAGCAGAAGAATTAAGAATCAGGGCAGGTAACAGTTTACGTGAATCCCATTGCTTCTGATGATAAGCTCTCAGATTTTGTGGATTTCTTGGATTTGTAATGAGGATTCGTTATCGAGTAAGGGGCAGCTGGGTTTTGCTAAAAGCTATGGGTCAGTTTTTGTTATTCAATCGTCAAACGAAATCCCGAATCACTTGTTGCTTGGGATTTGTTACTTTAAAATAAATAACATTCGAATTCTTTGTTTCGAACGGGGTTTTTTTGAGAGAGAGGGAAAGAAGTAACCGATTCTTTCAGCTTAGTAATTTGTCCTTTGTAGCGAATGTACTTACATAAGTAATTACACCTTTAGATACGCAGTATTAGTTGAGTAATTTGATGTTTTCTTCAAAAGTGAGCATTTCCTTTTTTTGCCGTGGGGAGACTAGCAACTCAAGCACTTTATCGTTACAGATCCTATCCTAATCCTATGTCACTATTTTGTAAAGGAGAAAATTGCAGGAACGAACGAATTTTGTGTTTTTTTTTTAAAATCAGGAAGTGCTGGATTATGCTAGACAGCTCGTGTCGCAGCTACGGCCACAACGGCGTGCAAAGGGTTGATTGTTGAGATTTGATTACAATCTTCATTATGGAGAACAAATCAAGAAGTGCTGGTTTTTAGGAAAAGAATTTCTGGATGAACACGTCTAATAACTGTAATTTGACTGTAACTTCTTCTGCGGTATTTCTTTACTCACTTTTTCCTACTTTTTTTCTTTCTCTTTCTTCTTTTTTGTTCTATTCCTTCTTTTTTATATAGAGTTGATCCATAAGGACTTCCGAGTTTTCTTTTCTTCGTCTATATTTTTACTAGATCTTTAAAATGTTTGGAATTACGCTAGGATCCATGTGCAGATTTATATTCTGTGTACGCTTATTTGCTTTTTGATAATTATGCATTTCTTTTGGATTTTTTTTTGCTCGTCAATCAGGAAAAATTTCTCTTGTGTCTTGAAGAAGATATTTATTTATTTCTTGAAAGAAGTGAACAATCTTGCCAGTATTCCTGAAGTTCTGTAGATTTCTGCGCTGCTATCATTTCATCCAAGAATAAATGACTTGTATCAACTTCCCATACGATGATAAAAGGACACAGTCTCCTGGATACCAATCTCCAGTCCGCGTAGGATGCGCCATCGCGTTTTACTCGTTGAGGTACCGTAATCGTTGAGGTATCGTAAACGCTTGTTTAGCTCATGCAATAATGACCTGGATGGGTCAACTGATCCATCAAGTCTCAGTATCAGTGTTTTTATCTTCCCAAGTGAGTGTGGTACCAATTTCTCGACCTCGTACGAATGAAAGTCTTCGCTAGCACCGAGACGGTATCGAACCATCGATCGTGCAATCATAAACAATGATAACCCCTAGAAATGAATATTCATCCGGTGCGTGATGCTCGTTCCGTGCTGTCGTAAACTCAGTAAAGCAATTCCCATTGTTATGGCGAAGAGATCTGCTACGCAATAACATTATGTTTCCGTAGTAAGCTTAGCCTTGGTTGCCATCATGGACTAATGGATGGCTTCCTTGCTTGCGGAAGCTCGCTTATTTTTTGTTTGTTACCGTATTTTTGGATTGAATTGAAAAATTCCCACCTATTTCTACGCTTCTTACCAAGAGCTATGTATGGTGACGCATCCGGGAAAGAAATCGATTCTTTCATTGAAATCCGGCTGAAAACGTGAACATAAAATGTTTCTGTAATGGGAGCCGGTGTTCATCTCAGTGCTCGGATCTCATTAGCGTTTCCGATTCGGAAGTTACGTGACTATCCGCTCGCTTGCTCGCTCAGTTAAGTCATCCGTACCTCTTTACCAACGAGATCGACCGAGCGAGCATGTATCCTCGAGATTAATGACGCTTTCGTTGCTCTTTCTGCCTCGTCTCACCTCTCGCTACACCCACACGATCTATGGATGCCGCCGCCGCCATCCCCGGGGGGAAAGCTGTAGAGCTCGACGAGTTTCAACAATTAGGCTTTCGTCGTTAGCGAGGCGCTTAAGTGCCTGCTTTTACGAGGATTTAATTTTTTTTGCTTAGCAATGATCCTTGTTCTCATCAATTTTTTCGTAGTAATAGAAAAGGGCTCCCTACTTATGTGAAAGGGGTACGCAGCAATGGCTGTAGTCTTTGAAGATGATTTTTCTTGGAATTTTTTCTAGCTTACCAAAAGTTTTCTGTGATTTTTCGAAGGAAAACCAAAATGAAAATTTTTGATACCCATAAATATTGTAAGTATGGCTATTTTTAAAAGTTTTAAAAGTTTTTTTCTAAATCCAAGGTCCTGCTCCTCTATTTAGACTACCTCCGTTATTTTGTATTCTTTTCGAGTAAGTGATAGAAAGCACGTCTTAATGGTACTTAGAAATCGTCTCGCAATTTTTTTAAATCAGGTTCTTGTAAAAAAATAATTAGAATGATTTGAAAATAATGATTCCGAAAATTTTCTAGAAATGTTGCATGGACTTTATGAATATCATTATGGATGACAAATTAAGTGAAAAATATATGTATGTATGCGTCCATCATCAGTCATTCTGCTGCTGATTGATTTCACTGAAAAAGTTCAAATGAATAAATTACGAATGACGAATGTTTCGGTGTTTGCTTTCTTGATGAGCTGGTATCGTTCTTCAACTTTCGTTTACAATTCAAATTAATTACTTCATTAAATTGGTAGCTAATTAGGCTAATTGGTTTGCCCTTTCCTTCGCTTCATTTATTTGTTAGGTTCTGAGCTTTTTCTTTGTGAATACCTAATAGTAGTGTCTTTACGAATGACGTTGAGGAGAGGACGTTAGAGGAGAATTGGACTTCTGCAGGGACCTTCTGGATGATGACCCTTCCACCTCTTCTAACGTCTTTTCTTCTGACCTACTTCTGAACATTGGTTGGAACTCATTATGAATTAATTAGTGCAACTGAACAGTGTGTATATGGCGAAAAGAGGCGACAGAAGCTATTTGCCTAAGGAGAAAATGTTTCGAAATTTTGGTCTTTTCTCTTTTTTTCTTCCTTTTCTTTTCTTTCTTTTCTTTCTCGTTTTCTTTTCTTTCCTTTCTTTTCTTTCTATTTTCCTCTCTTTCCTCTTTTTTCTTTTTTCTTCTTCTTCTTTCTTGGTCTTGACATCCTCGCCTGCTTTTCGCTGCTTAATTTTTTTGAATTAATTTTTGATTTTTTTCTCTTAAAAAATGATCCTCTTATTCGGTGTGGAGTGAGAAAATGACTTTAAAGAAGCGAAAAATCAATGAGAATAGATGAGATGAGAAGATAAATAAGAAAACCTCTTTTTTTCGTAACCCACTTCTCAATAAGGATTTCCTACGGGGGGATTTAGTGAGTTAGGTGCAGCAAATCCTCTTCACTTGCAAAATTTGCAAAGTTTAAAAGCACTGTGGAAAAGAAAAGAAATATGAAGAAAATTATGGGGATTTTATTGACGTTAACGATCGCCATAGTTGTTATAGAATGGTGGTTACAGTTTTTCTTTTCTCTCCATAAAATGACGTTCGAAATTGCGTGTTTATTACCAGTTATACATATCGTTTCGGGGCACTTAATGGAGCCCGTTGAAAATTTCCATTATGTGCACGGAAACATGTATATAGTACATGTATATGAGCACATTTAACTGAACTATCTAGCAAACCATACGTAGATCCTCAGCTCAATTATATTATTTTTGGTTCCTACAGCCTCTCTGTCCCTCCCTACCTCCCTCCCCACTCCCCCTCCCACCGTTAAATATGGAGGAATGGCGTGTGTCGGGTGCGTTTTCCAGAAATTAATTCAAACTTCACTGCTCAAATTCTCAATGCCAATGAGGTTCACTTTATCTTCATGGCAATACTCTTGTTCATAGGTTTTTTTTTTTAAAGAAAAACTTTTTTCCAGAAGTTTCCACGAGTTATTCACGAGATCGGGATTTCTTTACTTCAGAAATTTCTTTTCATAACAATAATTTTTTTTTGATCTAAATGGAAATAAAAGGATCTCTTACATCTTTTCATAATTTATTTTAAAACAAGTTGTACTCTCCGCGCAATTTCCTCAATGATTTGAGATGTCGATGAGAGGATGTTTATTTTTGTCCGTTTTCCTTGACTTAAATTATAAAATAAATAATTATTAATTATTAATTATTAAATTATTAAATAAATGATTGTTACTCACAATAAATTTGTCTATATTTAGAAAAAAGATTTTATGTTTTTCGCTGATTTATAAATTTAAATTAGGAAAAAAGAAAAAAAGAAATCTGAGCGAAATTTTTCTTAGCTTTTACAATAGAAGAGCACCTAATTGATCCGTCATTCCTCTCTTTATGTCCCTGTCGACAATGCTCAGGGATTTGTTTCTTAGTGGATATTTTTAGTTTTTATTTGTTTCTTCGTGAATATTTTCAACTTTTGTTTCATAAATGTCCAATTTCGGAATTTCATTAGATAGATGGGCGCGTTTATTCTGCTTTATATTTAGCTAATCTCTTAAGGTAAATAGTGTCATGAAGAGGGATCTATAAGAGAAAAAGTTCTTAACTTTGATCAGTCGTTTTGGGATGTTTCAACGTCTTTGTCTTCAGCTCTGAGAATTTTTAGGGGAACTTTAGATAAGATGTTTTTTTTTATCCTTTTATATAAGTCTGATACGTCTGATAGCAACATATAGTCACCGGAGGGAGGTTTCGAAAACGATGCAGAAACAGCGGAACTTCTGCTCCGGCTACATCCGCCCTACGATCCGCACTCTTTCATAACAGAGGATATAATAGGATTCTTCAACGGATATAGTTCATCATTTACTAATTTTTCAAAAACTTCGTTTTTTTGTACTTGATTGGTTTATTATTTATTTATGTTTATGAGATCTTTGACCAAATATAGCCTGTAGAAGACTATTGGCGCTAGCTAAGCCAAAGGCGCGCTGTCTTTAACGGATTAGGAAAGTTCTAAAAATCATTTAGAAAAAGCTTTGGATAAAACTCCCTTAAGGATTATTTTAAGGACAACTTTGAGTAGTTTCCAAGAATCTGAATATATGCCAACTTTGAATGTCCGTTCTTTGAGTGAATAGCACGAAATTCACCACTTTTTATAATGTTCGAGCTGTGCTAATGATGTGATGCTGAATAGTTTTTTTTTTCGACGTCGAAAACCTCGATCTATGAAAAGAGAGAAGAAAACTCATTACAGGGAATGGATCATTTTCTCATTGATCACAAATTCCACCTGCTTTCCAAGCAGTTCACAAAATCACCAGCCGAATTAGTCATTCGTAATTTGTTATGTAAACATACTTGATTTCTCTATGGCAATGAGTAACGTCCTGCATATTAGACACTCACATGGAGACTCCCATTGAATTTGTTCCAGCTGGATTCTCATTCGCGTCGCGAACGTTTTTTTTGGATTGGAAATTCATTTGGACCTACGAAATTAGCTAGATTCAACCGCCTATTTTACTTTTTAGCCTCAATCTCTGCTTTTAGGATTTTTCTACCAAGTTTACTAGTTTTGTTTTTGTATTATCTGATGAGGACGGGTGTAGCGCAGCCGGTAAGTGATTCCGTTGCGTCTGCACGATCCATCGAAGGTTCGACTTCGCCCTAGTGCCTATAGTGGTTCTATAGTTCTAGTACTACATCAAATAACCTCCTTGGCGGCTCATTTCATGTTCATGCATCAGTTTTCGTTTTTTTCTTTTGTCTGATTTCTGTCATACTCATCAACCTTTGCACTGTTTTTTTTTAAATGAAATTTCTTATACTTTTAAGTTTTTATTAAACTGATTTCTGGATCTCTGCTTTTCTCTGCGTGCTTTTTTTGCGCATTAAGATTTGGGTTTCATTTTTGGGTGGGTGTAGTGTAGCGGTTGGAGGTTCCGCTTCTTGCACGCTCGATCGGAGGTTCGAATCCGCCCGAGTGCTCACCAAACCTTTCATCCATCCGGAGTCCATGAATTGACTTAGTAGATTTGTCCGTGAGGATAAAAAATTGATTGGACACATCAACTAGCACTTTATCCACTTTATCCTTTATCTGGTGAAGATAGAAAACTGCTTACTAAACAGTTTTGAGCGAAAGTAAGGCCTCAATGAATTTGCAGATGCAAATGTCTTAATTTTCTTTCAAACACTGTTTTTATTCGTTTCAACGTGGTGTTCGGCCGCGTCGTCATGTTGATTTGTGCGAGTCTCGGGCGAAGAATTCCGGCTTATTGTTCATCATACAAAGCCATGCAATGTTTCATGTAAGACTTCCTTGTGGATCTCCAGCTGAGAGAAGTATTTAGTGTTTAGCTTTGTAGAAAAAAAAATAAAGTAGTCACGGATGTCATGTAGAGCTTTTCTTTGACTTTTTTCTTGAGTGCTTGGTTTGACTTGAGTGCTTTCTGTTCTTTCCTGTTTATATTTATTTTATTTCTCCTTTTTCTTTTTATTATTATTTTTTAGTTCTTATTTTTCTCTATTTCTTCTATTTCCTGTTTTCTACTCTTTCCTATTCTTCGTGCGTCTCTTCAGTATTTCAACGTTCTTTGAAACAATGCGCTCCCAGATTTCTATTGTTCCATATCCTTGTGAATTTTCCACGTTTTTTCTTTTCTGCAGCAAATTTTGGAACTCTTTTCATTCTTTTTTCCCTGTTTATTTTATTTCAAACGTTCTCTTGTTTTAAAACCTCGCCATACGTTTGTCTATGTTTTCTAATAGCATGCCGTTTTCTGTTTTGTTGTTTTTCCCCGTTTCCCCATCTAAAAATCTCGTAGTTGCATTATTAAAAACATTTATTTAATTTTTTTTTCACAAAATTTCTTCACACGCGCTGATGCTGCACCGGAAAAAAAAAGAAACACACCTTTTCTTAGTCGGAACATTTTAGAAAAATTCTTTTAAATATAAGAAATCAATGCATATTTCTGTCTCATAGACCTAAAATTTCTCTTTGGACAACTTCTGGAAGAATCCAGCGCTATCATCGTCCTCGTTCAATCCTCGTTTAGCTTCCTATGTTCTCATTTCTTGTATAACGTTATGAGATTAATCTGTTGTTTACATCGAACATAATGTCATATTGTAAAGCTCATCATAAAGCTGAGCCGGCTCGATCCAGTATTATCGTTCGTTGCTTTTAAACATGACGGAGGATTCTTTATAAACAAAAGAGATTTTCGCATTAACATTTTATTTTAGCAATTTTTTTTTGAAAATTCAATTCTTTCTAAATGTTTGAGCATCCGCACGATATGTCCACCTTATTCCTTCATATTTTGATTTTGATGTTAAGAAGAAGAGAAAATGTTGGGGAATAATCGGAAAATAACAAAGGAAGGATTCATCCATAATTCATCATCTAATCATTAATGTTTCTGAGAGAGAGAGAGAGAGATTCCAACGCTTCTTCCGGGGAAATGGAAAATTTCTGATTAATAATCCGGTGTCTTGAAGTCAAGAAATTTGTAGTTTTAGCTAATAAGGTTCGAACTAGTTTTTGGCCGGAAAGGAAAGGGAGGCCAAGACTTGTCTCCATCGATCAACACATTATTTAAATGGAAGGAAAGGAGAAAGTAAGAGTAGTAGTAAGTGTAGTAAGAAAATGGTATAGTAATTAGGATGACTAATGTAAAAATCGGATTAATGAACTATATTACATATTTTCGAGAATTTTCTTTGATTTTTCACTTCGAATGTGCCCTTTTATCACGAATTCGTCCAAAAACACTTGTAAAAACTGAAAGGTGATTTTTTCGAAGAACGACAAACAAAGGCATTTGTTTCAATAATATAATATATTGTTCTAATAATAGGGATAATGATTTAGTATTCAGAAAGCGAATAATTCAGAGAGAGAGAGAGAGAGAGAGAGACATGCAAAGGAACTGAAGAAAAAAGCGAATGAGTTGCGATAACTGGCGAACACTTTTTTCTTTTGTTTGCTCATTGCTGAGAGAAATGGGCACACGGATGCACAAACAGTTTTTTTTTTCTTCAGAAAAACAGCCAGAAAAGACGTGTTGTATATCGTTTGATGAGATAAGAAGTATTAATCTTTCCCATTTCTGCAAGACTTCTTGCCGTTGTTATATCCTTTTAAATTTTCTATGTTTTTCTTTTCTCCAGCCGATCTTTAAACTCTTTCCATTGTTTTTTTTTTTGTGTTTGGCACACATCACGAAGTCATATTTTTTCCGTGCACAATTAGAATCCTATAGCAAGATGAATGCCGGGAAAGCTTCCTGCAACATTTCAGCAAGGTGGAGGAGAGACCCACGGATCTCCCTCACTAGAGGGATCACAGCCGGTTAGTCGCGAGGCTACGTGGCGCGTCCCCGGGTGGCGGATAGGGGGCTAATCGCGGACCAAAAGCGACCTTGCGCTTGCCCAGAGACGCAGGTGGATTCAGGGGATGGACTCCCTGTTTCTGCTGAGCCAGGACTGACTCATGACATCCTTGTATCCCGCACGTCGGTCCGGCCAAAAGCCTGTAATCAAGTGACTGGGAGGTGCAAGGGAGGCGGTTTGGAGTCGCCTCCAACAAATAAGCTCCACATGTCCACACCGGGAGAACGAAAGTTCTCCCAGAAACTCATGGGACTAGAGGCTTGCAACCTGCCCATGGGTTTTAAAATTTTTAAGCAAAACACAGTAATAGAAAAGAGTCTCCTGATTCCGGAGGAAAGCCTGGTACGGTAGCGCCAGGTAGGACTTGGTTGCAGGAGTCATGTAGGCTACCAAAACGGAAAAGGACTAGGATGGCGATCTGTACTTATAACGCACGTACGCTTGCATCGGAAGCGGCCATCGAAGATCTGATGATGCAAGCCAAGAAGATCAAGTACGACGTCATCGGACTGACCGAGACGAGACGACGTCACCCTCTCAACGCCGTATATGAAACTGGAGAAGAACTGTTCTTAGGAACATGCGACAGTAGAGGTGTTGGTGGAGTTGGCGTCCTCGTCAACACGAGTATGGCAAAGAACATCGACTCTTTTGAACAACTTACGACCCGAATCGGACGTCTGCGGATGAGAAGATGTGGCCCAATACCAGCTTTGACTATCTTCGTCGTTTACGCTCCAACATCAAGCTACGAAGAAGAAGAAGTCGAAGCTTTCTATATGGACCTGGAGAAGTTCTACCAAGAAGATCATGCCTTCTACAAGGTCATAGTTGGCGATTTCAACGCTAAGGTTGGCCCAAGAAGAACGCCGGAGGAACTTCACATCGGGACCCACGGCCTACAATGGAATGACCAGGGAGAGAGGCTCTCCGAGTTCATCATGACGACTAAGACCATCCATGGGAACTCGCAATTTCAGAAGCCCTCTTCTTTACGCTGGACGTGGGAGTCACCCGGTGGAGGGTACCGTAATGAAATAGACCACATCATCGTCAATAAAAGGTTCTGCCTGACGGACGTCGGTGTTGTACCAAAGTTCTATACGGGATCGGACCATCGCCTCCTCCGAGGAATATTTTCCTTCACAAGGAGAGCAGAGAAAGCCGCCAAGTTCAGAGAGAGAAATCCCAGGACTACCATCAACTGGGATCTCTTCGCTACGCTAGCCGGCTTTTGGGAAGATTCTGCAATGGACAACATCGACGAGGAATATGACCGGCTTGTCGAACACCTTCACGACTGCGCGAAGAAGGCTGAGAGTTTTAAAACCACCAAGAGGCGCCTGTCTCTTGAAACTCTTGAGCTGATACGCCAGCGTGGAGCAGCACGAGCCGCAGGGAACCAAGAACTCACGTCCGAGCTCGCAAGGCTTTGCCGAGAGGCGATAAAGGAAGACCTTAAAGAGAGAAGAGCAGAAGTGCTGGCTGAAGCTGCAGAGGCGGGGAAAAGCATCCGCTATGCCCGTCGAGACTTCGCCAGTCGCAAGACGAGGATGACTGCTCTCCGGAACCCAAAGGGAACAGCCATTGCATCGAGAAGGGGGATGGAGAAAATCATCTACGACTTCTACTCTGATCTCTTCGACAGCCATGTCCACTTGCCTCCTCACCATCTGAGGGAAGATGGACAAGTCATTCCAGAGGTTCTCCCGTCCGAAATACGACATGCTATCATGTCGGTAAGAAATCGTACGGCACCCGGTCCCGACAGAATAAGACCAGAACACCTGAAGAGCCTTCCGCCAGTACTCATCAACACCCTGGCGAGGCTCTTTACACGTTATCTGTCGGAATGCAAGGTTCCTAAACAGTGGAAGACCAGCAAGACCGTGTTGTTGTATAAAAAGGGAGATCCACATGACATCGGCAACTATCGCCCAATCTGCCTACTGTCCGTCATCTACAAGCTCTTTACAAGAGTAATCCTTAATAGGATTGAAAAAGTCTTGGATGAAGGACAGCCATGCGAGCAAGCAGGGTTTCGAAAAGGATTCAGCACGATTGACCACATTCACACTGTTTCGAAACTCATCGAGGTATCACGAGAGTACAAGATGCCGCTCTGTCTCACCTTCATCGACTTAAAGAAGGCTTTCGACTCGGTTGAGACGGAAGCGGTCGTGGAAGCCTTGGACAACCAAGGCGTCCCTACTCAATATATAAAGGTACTTCGAGAGTTGTATAGTAACTTCACGACCGGAATTTCGCCATTCTACAAGAACATCATCATTGACGTGAAGAGGGGGTCCGACAGGGTGATACAATTTCACCCAAAATATTCACAGCCACCCTCGAGAACGCAATGCGAAAGTTGGAATGGGACGACATGGGAGTGAAGGTTGATGGTCGGCAGCTACACCATTTGCGCTTTGCTGATGACATCGTACTGGTAACACCTAGCATCAGCCAAGCGGAACGAATGCTGACCGAATTCGACGAAACATGTGGATGCATCGGTCTTCAGCTGAATCTACAAAAGACGATGTTCATGCGGAACGGATGGGTCTCGGATGCCCCATTCACGCTCAACGGAACGAACATATCCGAATGCACCAGCTACGTTTATCTGGGTCGGGAACTGAACATGATGAACGACCTGACCCCCGAGCTGGGCAGGAGGAGACGAGCGGCTTGGGGAGCGTACAAGAGCATCGAGGATGTAGTGAAGAAGACCAGGAACACCCGGCTCCGTGCTCACCTCTTCAACACCACCGTACTTCCTGCTTTGACCTATGCTTCGGAAACCTGGGCATTTCGCAAGCAGGAAGAAAACGCGGTGAGCGTCATTGAACGCGCAATTGAGAGAGTGATGCTAGGAGTATCCCGTTTCACGCAAGTGAGGGACGGGATTCGAAGTTCTCTCCTACGTCAGCGATCGAGGATTAGAGACGCCGCCGCGTTTGCCAAGGAAAGTAAAATAAGGTGGGCCGGACACGTGATGCGCTTTGATGACAACCGTTGGACCAGAGCCGTGAGCGACTGGGTTCCCCGCGATATTAAGCGCACTACAGGAAGACCGCCGACCCGATGGTCAGATTTCTTCACGAAGTCCTTGAAAGAAAAATATGATGCTCTTCGTGTCCCACGCGAAAGGAGGAACCACTGGGCGACTCTGGCACGCGATCGGGACAAATGGAAGGATTACTGGCGCCCTCTCGACCAGTTCGAAGATCAACGGGAGTCAAGGTGATCAAGGTGATCAAGGAGGAGAGACATTATGAAACGAGTTGCAAAAACCATTCTGTTTTCCTCCATTGTTTTTTTTTTAGCTCCTGTGTTAAAATAACGTACTTCTTGGCTTAATTTCAACTCGGTAAATATCGAATACGTCAAACATTTGGAAACTGGTTAGACTTCTATTTTTTTTTATAAACAGCAAAAAAATAAATAAATGTGGTATTTGACGCGGCGCATAGCGATGCTCAACTGTTATATAGGTTTTATTTGCAATCTATACATTTTTGGTGGATTTTTATTGTGGCTAAGTATTAAATAAATAAATAAATAAATAAATAGTCAATTTTGGTAGAGAGTAATAATAGTGATAATAGTAATAGTAGTAGTATTTATAATAGTAGTAATGAAAATAATAGTAATAAATAGTAAACAACAATATTTAGTGATAAATAGTGATAATAATAAGTAATAATGGTGAAAATAATAATTAGCCGTAATAAATAATAATAACAAATGGTAGTAAATATTAATCAATACAGATGTAAGTGTAGTATAATAAGTGCTATTGTATACAATTGGTACTACATTTAATATCTATTAAATCCATTTTCGTCATGTCTTTTAAGGATTTTTCCAGGCGAGTGATAGATAAAATTTATAAAAAGAGAAAAAAAAAGAGAAATAAATTGCTTGCGACGTTGAGCAGTCCCGTTGAAATGCGCAGAAGTGGTCGAATCGTCGTTCATTTCGGTTAATGGGCGCGTATGTGGCCTAAATAATGACATGTGAGGTGTGGTAGTCGGATAACCTACGTTTTTTTTTTTTCTTTTCCCGAAAAAAAGCAGTTTCTGTAGGTGATGTAGAGAAAATTCTCCGGTCGTCGCTGTGTTTTTTTCTCTAAGAAAGTCCTTCAAAAATATCAATCTATAATTGATGATAATTTTTATGTAGCGTTGTTTTTTTTTGTACTTTTTCTCTTGGAGGCGGGAAATAATATCAACTACTCATTAGCAGTTTTTTTCTATCAACTACTGTCACTAACAATAATTATGAAAATATTAATAATTATAATTAATTCGAACGCGTAGGCGACTTCCGTTAGGGAATGATCAACGCCGTGGACTTTATCCTCAACAATAATAATTACGACTACTGTAATTATTACCGTTGTGTATCTCCTTCCTTCTTTCTGAATCGATAATTCTTCTCAGTTCTCATTCGAGCACCAACATCATTAGCAAGTCATGGAGATTAGCGTTTTTCTTTTCTGGAAAACTCAACCTCTGAGTGTCACGAGTAGTTGACTTGTATTGTTTTTTTCTCTCATTCGACTTTTGCCAATATTTGTGCCAACTATGCTGGTTTAGAGTTTTTCTCGGAAAAAAAATCTAGAAGAAGAGCGAAAGTTTGGACAAAGTAGTTTCATGCTTGGCCTGGGACGGTAAATTTTTTTTCATACATTAGAAGGGATATTTCACACATTTATATTATATTATATTATATATTTTATTAGATTATTATATTTCACAATATATTATTTACACATCCGATGATGCTGTATGAAATCAACAGCAAACACTAGAGTAAACAGTAAATAAATAATTAAACGACAGCAATTGAACGAGTAATGCGTTTATTTTCGATGTGCATGCTTTTAATGAAAATTTCGGTCCAAGAATTTGTTTTCAGAGATGAATATTTGAAAAAAAGTTATCTCCAGGAACTTTTGATGCTGGATTTCTTTCTGGATTCTTTCGCAGGGCATCATCTGTTTTCGAATCGTTCTAATATCTTTCTTTAATGTCTGCTAACAGTTGTTTTTCTGATCTCAGTCTGGGATTATTCGCTAATGCATGCGATACGATTGCGAAAGTTTTCGTATTACATATTCTCAAATGTATTCCTGTATCATAATGTATTCTTGTATTCTTTCTGCATTTTTCACGTTTCATTTCTTGCTGTTTCTTAAGTTAAGAGAAAATCTTTTTGGATTTAAATTCAAATTTAAATTTGATTGAAAAGTTATTTTAGTTCGCAGTTAATACTTCCTTCGATTGATCTTTTTTTCTGCGCTGTTTCTGGGATTTCCTATAGCTCCCTTTTCTTTTTTTTTTAGGAGGATTCTCTCATGTTGATAGTCTGCTTTTCTTCAAAAAGAGTTTTCTCGCCGATAATCATGTTTCTGATATCTGCTTTGCGAGAACCTTCTATATGCTATAATGATTCGTGGATGAATAGCTCTGCGGCGGCGAGGATCGCTTGTTTGATCTCTTTCCTTTACTTAAATAAGTGCGTCAAGTATCCTGAGCATCTTTCATAGATGACTTCTTTTTATTTTGGCGTCCGCCGGCGATTCGATGTTCACGGATAAGAATTCTCTCCTTTCTAATTTTAATTTTTAACTTTATATACTGTAAATATGAGAAATGATGAGATGAAATC